>NC_059208.1:59306410-59631410 GCF_020615455.1 Coregonus clupeaformis | reverse complement strand
ATCAGGGAGGGTGATGAATGGAAAACAGCCTTTAGTACCACCTCGGGCCATTACGAGTATCTGGTCATGCCATACGGGTTGATGAACGCTCCGTCAGTTTTCCAATCATTTGTGGATGAGATCTTCAGGGACATGCAGGGGCAGGGGGTGGTGGTGTACATTGATGACATTCTCGTGTACTCACCTACCCGTGTCGAGCATGTGGCCCTGGTGCGCAGGGTGTTGCGGAGGCTGGTGGAGCACGACCTGTATGTGAAGGCAGAGAAGTGTCTGTTTTTCCAGGAGTCGGTCTCCTTTTTGGGTTATCAGTTGTCTGCGTCAGGGGTGAAGATGGAGGTAGACCGGGTGTCGGCCGTGCGTAATTGGCAAACACCAACCACTGTGAAGGAGGTGCAGCAGTTTTTGGGGTTTGCAAATTACTACAGGAGGTTTATCCGGGGTTTTGGACAGGTGGCAGCTCCCATCACGTCTCTGTTGAAGGGGGGTCCGTGCGTCTGCAGTGGTCGGCCGAGGCGGACAGGGCGTTTGGGAGGCTGAAGGACCTGTTTACCTCGGCCCCGGTGCTGGCGCATCCGGATCCCTCTTTGCCGTTCCAAGTAGAGGTGGACGCGTCGGAGGCCGGTTTAGGAGCCGTGCTTTCACAACGATCTGGCGCGCCACCTAAACTCCGCCCCTGTGCTTTTTATTCTAAGAAGCTCAGTCCGGCGGAGCGGAACTATGACGTAGGGGATAGGGAGCTGTTAGCCGTGGTACAGGCTCTAAAGGTGTGGAGGCACTGGCTTGAGGGGGCTCAACACCCTTTCCTCATTTTGACGGACCACCGTAACCTGGAGTACATCCGGGCGGCGAGGAGGCTGAACCCTCGCCAGGCAAGATGGAGTATGTTCTTGACCAGGTTTACTTTTAAGATCACGTACATCCCTGGGTCACAGAATGGCAAGGCAGATGCGCTGTCTCGGCGGTATGACGCGGAGGAGAGGTCCGTGGAGCCCACTCCCATACTGCCTGAGTCGTGTCTGGTGGCACCGGTAGTGTGGGAGGTCGATGCCGAACTCGAGCGGGCGTTACGCACCGACCCTAGTCCACCACAGTGCCTGGAGGGTCGGAAGTACGTTCCGCTCGAGGTTCGGGATCGATTGATCTATTGGGCTCACACGTCACCCTCCTCTGGACATCCGGGTATCGGCCGGACAGTGCACTGTCTTAGTGCCAAGTACTGGTGGCCCACGTTGGCAAGGGATGTGAGGGTTTATGTTTCCTCCTGCTCGGTGTGCGCCCAGTGTAAGGCGCCTAGACATCTACCTAGGGGTAAGTTGCTACCCCTGCCCGTTCCACAACGGCCATGGTCCCACCTCTCAGTGGACTTTATAACAGACCTTCCCCTCTCCCAAGGGAATACTACCATCCTGGTCGTTGTGGACCGGTTCTCTAAGGCCTGTCGTTTGCTCCCCATGCCGGGTCTTCCTACGGCCCTGCAAACTGCCGAGGCACTGTTTACCCATGTGTTCCGGCACTACGGGGTACCCGAGGACATTGTGGCTGATCGGGGTCCCCAATTCACCTCCAGAGTCTGGAGAGCGTTTATGGAGCGGTTGGGGGTCTCGGTGAGCCTCACCTCGGGTTACCACCCGGAGAGCAATGGGCAGGTGGAACGCGTAAACCAGGATGTGGGTAGGTTTCTCAGAACATACTGCCAGGACCGGCCGGAGGAGTGGTCAAGGTACGTTCCCTGGGCCGAGATGGCCCAGAATTCCCTACGCCATTCCTCCACTAACCTAACTCCATTTCAATGTGTGTTAGGTTACCAGCCGGTTCTGGCACCCTGGCAGCAGAGCCAGATCGAGGCTCCTGCGGTGGATGAGTGGGCGCGGCGCTCGGAGGAGACTTGGAACGCTGCACACGTCCACCTGCAGCGGGCCCTCCGACGTCAGAAGGCGAGCGCTGATCTCCACCGCAGTGAGGCACCGGTGTACGCACCTGGTGATCGAGTCTGGCTCTCTACCAGAAACCTGCCCCTCCGCCTGCCCTGTCGGAAACTGGGTCGGCGGTTTGTAGGGCCATTTAAAGTCCTGAGAAGGTTGAACGAGGTATGTTATAGATTACAGCTACCTGTGGAGTATAAGTGTATTAACCCCTCGTTCCATGTGTCCCCTTCTCAGGCCGGTGTAGCAGGGCCCACTCCAAGAAGATGAGATCTTGGAGACTCCTCCGCCCCGTTGGACATTGAGGGGGGCACCGGCGTACTCCGTGAGATCCATCTTGGATTCGAGACGTCGGATGGGGGGTCTCCAGTATCTAGTGGAGTGGGAGGGGTACGGTCCGGAGGAGCGGTGCTGGGTGCCGAGGAGAGACGTGTTGGACCCGTCGCTCCCTGACGGAGTTCCATCGGAGGCATCCGACGCGCCCTGCGCCGCGTCCCCCTGGTCGTCCCCGAGGCCGAGTCGGCGCACGTCTGGAGCCGCGCGTCAAGGGGGGTACTGTCACGGTTTCGGCCGAGGCTGCCTCTCTCCCTTGTTCGGGCAGGCTTCGGCGTTCGTCGTCTCCGAATTCTAGCTGCCACCGATAGATGTTTCATGTTCGTTTGCTTTTGTCTGTTTGTTTCCACACCTGTTTCTGTTTTGACGTAATTAGTGTCCTATAAGTTTCTCGTTGTGTTTGTCTAGTGTTGTATATGATTGTTTCCGTCAGTGTTGTGTCTTGCTCGGTTGAGCGTATTTCTCCACTGTGCTGGAGCTTATTTGCACTTGTGGGTGCACCGTTTCATTTTGTCGCACCTGTTAGTGCGCATTTACCTTTCGCCTTCGTGCGTGTTTTTGCTGTCGGGCTTAGTTGTCCTGTTGCCTGTGTTTGGGCCAGTAATACAGCTTTTGGAACATTCAGTCTGCGTCCTGCGTTTGATTCCTACACTACACCTACAACACGCCCTGACAGATAGGTTAATCTACAGAATACACAGTAGATATACAGTGCATTCGGAAAGTGTTCAGACCCCTTCCCTTTGTCCACATTTTGTTACTTTACAGCCTTATTCTAAAAAGTATTAAATAAAACATAAATAAAACATGTCCTCATCAGTCTACACACAATACCCCATAATGATAAAGCAATAACAGGTTTGTAGAAAGTGGCCATACAGAAGCCACTCCTCAGTAAAAGGCACATGACAGCCCGCTTGGAATTTGCCAAAAGGCACCTAAAGGACTCTCAGACCATGACAAACAAGATTCTCTGGTCTGATGAAACCTAGATTGAACTCTTTGGCCTGAATGCCAAGCGTCACGTCTGGAGGAAACCTGGCACCATCTCTATGGTGAAGCATGGTGGTGACAGCATAATGCTGTAGGAATGTTTTTCAGTGGCAGGGACTGGGAGACCAGTCAGGATCGAAGGAAAGATGAACGGAGCAAAGTACAGAGAGATCCTTGATGAAAACCTGCTCCAGAGCGCACAGGACCTCAGACTTAGGCAAAGTTTCACCTTCCAACAGGACAATGACCCTAAGCACACAGCCAAGACAACGCAGGAGTGGCTTTGGGACAAGTCTCTGAATGTCCTTGAGTGGCCCAGCCAGAGCCCGGACTTGAACCCGATTGTAACATCTCTGGAGAGAGCTGAAAATAGCTGTGCAGCGACGCTTCCCATCCAACCTGACAGAGCTTGAGAGGATCTGCAGAGAAGAATGGGAGAAACTTCCCAAATACAGGTGTGCCAAGCTTGTAGCATCATACCCAAGAAAACTCGAGGCTGTAATCGCTGCCAAAGATGATTCAACAATGTATTGAGTAAAGGGTCTGAATACTTATGTAAATGTGATATTTCCGTTTTATTTTAATTTTTATGAATTTGCAACAATTTCTAAAAGCCTGTTTTTGTTTTGTGATTATGGGGTGTTGGGTGTAGATTGATGAGGGGGGAAAAAATAATGTAGTGGTTTTCCTGTGTGCTCATATAGAATAATTTCCCTAGAAATCCATTTAAAGCATTCCTGTGCAGGTATGTGTGTGAATCTTTGTGTGTGTGTGTGTGTGTGTGTGTGTGTGTGTGTGTGTGTGGGGGGGTGTGGTTGTGGGTTTGAGTGTACATGTATTTGTATTTGTATTTATTATGGATCCCCAAGGCAGCAGCTACTCTTCCTGGGGTCCAGCAATATTAAGGCAGTTATACAATTTAAAAAACATTACAATACATTCACAGATTTCACAACACACTGTGTGCCCTCAGGCCCCTACTCCACTACCACATATCTACAATACGTGTGTGTATAGTCAGGGACGGCCTGTTCAATAGGGCGATATGGGCGACGCACTGCCAAACGGGAAAAGGAAGGGATTTTTTTTCTAATCAATTATATCACGGCAACAGTAGTTATCAGTGTTGTAATCTATACGTCTGATCTGCCACAGTGCCACACTGCCACTAAATGTCGAATCAGGCTAAAGTCGTGCTTCAAATGGCTCCACCCCCTTTTGGGGCGATTTCAGTCAGATTGAAAATCGCCCAGAACTTCTGTCATAGACTCCCATGTAAAATCTATTTTTTTCAAATTTCAGAGCCTTCAATACAATCTCAATGGGTGTCTGTGGGCTTGCACTTACGCGCTTTCGTCACATGAACGTAACTAAGAAAAGAGAGGGTAGCAGCGTCAATCAATTCACTACTACTATCAACATGGCTAGGCTTCAGTGCAACTCGATTGTGTCTTTGAAAGAATTTCCTTTTTGTCGCGAACAAATGAAGATAAATTGGCAACGAAACAATTAGGACCTCCCAGACCAAATTTAATAATTCAACAGGTTTCTACTAAAGGGGGGAAGTCCTACACCCGAGGATTTTCCAAAAAATGGTACGAACGAAAAATAACATTGCCACTCAACTGGATGAGGGATACAGGCTAGCTGTCCGCCGCCACAACGATGAGGTTAGTGTTGATAATCACAAGTTTACTGGAGAACTGAGACCAAGTAGAGACTTTGGACAGGGTGGATATGGTTATATTGCGATATTGTCAATACAGTATATCGTAAAGTATCACTATGTAACTCGATTTCTTTCACCCCAATCCCTCAAATTAACGGTAAATAACTGAATTGTTTGCCCCACATTTAGCTAAGATGATTAGCTAGCCAGCTAAAATGTTTTATTTAGTTAGCAGTCGCATCTACAATAGTTTACTGTCAATAACATGTCTCCAAAAATGACGTGGTGTCTCCAATTGTGTTTACATTTTACAATTGCGATGCGCATCCATGAGTATCCACTTTCTGTAGCTCAGCTGGTAGAGCACGGCGCTTGTAACGCCAAGGTAGTGGGTTCGATCCCCGGGACCACCCATACACAAAAATGTATGCACGCATGACTGTAAGTCAAATCAAATCAAATCAAATCAAATTTTATTGGTCACATGCGCCGAATACAACAAGTGCAGACATTACAGTGAAATGCTTACTTACAGCCCTTAACCAACAGTGCGTTTATTTTAAACAAAAAAAGTAAGAATAAAACAACAACAAAAAAAAGTGTTGAGAAAAACAAAGAGCAGAAGTAAAATAAAGTGACAGTAGGGAGGCTATATATACAGGGGGGTAACGGTGCAGAGTCAATGTGCGGGGGCACCGGCTAGTTGAGGTAGTTGAGGTAATATGTACATGTGGGTAGAGTTAAAGTGACTATGCATAAATACTTAACAGAGTAGCAGCAGCGTAAAAAGGATGGGGTGGGGGGGCAGTGCAAATAGTCCGGGTAGCCATGATTAGCTGTTCAGGAGTCTTATGGCTTGTGGGTAGAAGCTGTTGAGAAGTCTTTTGGACCTAGACTTGGCACTCCGGTACCGCTTGCCGTGCGGTAGCAGAGAGAACAGTCTATGACTAGGGTGGCTGGAGTCTTTGACAATTTTGAGGGCCTTCCTCTGACACCGCCTGGTATAGAGGTCTTGGATGGCAGGGAGCTTTGCCCCAGTGATGTACTGGGCCGTACGCACTACCCTCTGTAGTGCCTTGCGGTCAGAGGCCAAGCAGTTGCCATACCAGGCGGTGATGCAACCAGTCAGGATGCTCTCGATGGTGCAGCTGTAGAATTTTTTTGAGGATCTGAGGACCCATGCCAAATCTTTTTAGTCTCCTGAGGGGGAATAGGCTTTGTCGTGCCCTCTTCACGACTGTCTTGG
Organism: Coregonus clupeaformis; assembly: GCF_020615455.1. NCBI lineage: Eukaryota > Metazoa > Chordata > Actinopteri > Salmoniformes > Salmonidae > Coregonus > Coregonus clupeaformis. The sequence goes on along the minus strand of NC_059208.1, from coordinate 59,625,247 downwards.
TGTGCTTGGACCATGATAGTTCGTTGGTGATGTGGACACCAAGGAACTTGAAGCTCTCAACCTGTTCCACTACAGCCCCGTCGATGAGAATGGGGGCGTGCTCAGTCCTCTTTTTTTTCCTGTAGTCCACAATCATCTCCTTTGTCTTGGTCACGTTGAGGGAGAGGTTGTTGTCCTGGCACCACACGGCCAGATCTCTGACCTCCTCCCTATAGGCTGTCTCATCGTTGTCGGTGATCAGGCCTACCACTGTTGTGTCGTCGGCAAACTTAATGATGGTGTTGGAGTCGTGCCTGGCCATGCAGTCATGGGTGAACAGAGAGTACAGGAGGGGGACTGAGCACGCACCCCCTGAGGGGCCCCCCGTGTTGAGGATCAGTGTGGCAGATGTGTTGTTACCTACCCTTACCACCTGGGGGCGGCCCGTCAGGAAGTCCAGGATCCAGTTGCAGAGGGAGGTGTTTAGTCCCAGGATCCTTAGCTTAGTGATGAGCTTAGAGGGCACTATGGTGTTGAATGCTGAGCTGTAGTCAATGAATAGCATTCTCACGTAGGTGTTCCTCTTTGTCCAGGTGGGAAAGGGCAGTGTGGAGTGCGATAGAGATTGCATCATCTGTGGATCTGTTGGGGGCGGTATGCAAATTGGAGTGGGTCTAGGGTTTCTGGGATTATGCTGTTGATGTGAGCCATGACCAGTCTTTCAAAGCACTTCATGGCTACAGACGTCAGTGCCACGGGTCGGTAGTCATTTAGGCAGGTTATCTTAGAGTTCTTGGGCACGGGGACTATGGTGGTCTGCTTGAAACATGTTGGTATTACAGACTCGGTCAGGGACATGTTGAAAATGTCAGTGAAGACACTTGCCAGTTGGTCAGCACATGCTCGGAGTACACGCCCTGGTAATCCGTCTGGCCCAGCGGCCTTGTGAATGTTGACTTGCTTAAAAGTCTTACATCGGCTACGGAGAGCGTGATCACATAGTCGTCCGGAACAGCTGGTGCTCTCATGCATGCTTCAGTGTTGCTTGCCTCGAAGCGAGCATAGAAGTGGTTTAGCTTCGTCTGGTAGGCTTGTGTCACTGGGCAGCTCGCGGCTGTGCTTCCCTTTGTAGTCTGTAATAGTTTTCAAGCCCTGCCACATCCGACGAGCGTCAGAGCCAGTGTAGTATGATTCAATCTTAGACCTGTATTGACTCTTTGCCTGTTTGATGGTTCGGTCGGAGGTCATAGCGGGATTTCTTATAAGCTTCCGGGTTAGAGTCCCGTTCCTTGAAAGCGGCAGCTCTACCCTTTAGCTCAGTGCGGATGTTGCCTGTAATCCATGGCTTCTGGTTGGGGTATGTACGTACGGTCACTGTGGGGGACGACATCATCGATGCACTTATTGATGAAGCCAGTGACTGATGTGGTGTACTCCTCAATGCTGTCTGAAGAATCCCCGGAACATGTTCCAGTCTGTGCTAGCAAAACAGTCCTGTAGCTTGGCATCTGCGTCATCTGACCACTTTTTTATTAACCGAATCACTGGTGCTTCCTGCTTCAGTTTTTGCTTATAAGCAGGAATCAGGAGGATAGAGTTATGGTCAGATTTGCCAAATGGAGGGCGCAGGGAGAGCTTTGTATGCGTCTCTGTGTGTGGAGTAAAGGTGGTCTAGAGTTTTTTTCCCTCTGGTTGCACATTTGACATGCTGGTAGAAATTAGGTAGAACGGATTTAAGTTTCCCTGCATTAAAGTCCCCGGCCACTAGGAGCGCTGCATCTGGATGAGCGTTTTCCTGTTGATTAATGGCCTTGTACAACTCGTTCAGTGCAATCTTAATGCCAGCATTGGTTTGTGGTGGTAAATAGACAGCTATGAAAAATATAGCTGAAAACTCTCTTGGTAAATAGTGTGGTCTACAGCTTATCATAAGATACTCTACCTCAGGCGAGCAAAACCTCGAGACTTCCTTAGTATTTGATTTTGTACACCAGCTGTTGTTTACAAATATACAGAGACCGCCACCCTTTGTCTTACCGGATAAAGTCGCTTTGGATAAAAGCGTCTGCTAAATGGCATATTATTATTATTATTATTATTATTCCAGCCTTGTGTAGGTCTCCAATCTTGTCCCTGACATCCTTGGAGAGCTCTTTGGTCTTGGCCATGGTGGAGAGTTTGGAATCTGATTGATTGATTGCTTCTGTGGACAGGTGTCTTTTATACAGGTAACAAGCTGAGATTAGGAGCACTCCCTGAGATCAGTCAATAAATGATTCTGGTATTGACTTATATGCTGCCCCTGTCTTCATGTTGTTGCTGGACATATCTTTTTAAAAATGTGTGTAGGTCACCTAAATCATCAGAAAAATTGCCCCTCCTGAGAATTTTTTCAGGAGCCGCCACTGTGTATAGTGTGTATGTTATCGTGTGTCTGTGCCTATGTTTGTGTTGCGTCACAGTCCCCGCTGTTCCATGAGGTGTATTTTTATTATGACTACATGGAACTCTATTCCACACCACTACTACATACTTGATGTGGAATAGAGTTCCATGTAGTCATGGCTCTATGTAGTACTGTGCTCCTCCCATAGTCTGTTCTGGACTTGGGGACTGTGAAGAGACCTCTGGTGGCATGTCTTGTGGGGTATGCATGGGTGTCTGAGCTGTGTGCCAGTAGTTTAAACAGACAGCTCGGTTCATTCAACATGTCAATACCTCTCATAAATAAAAGTAGTGATGAAGTCAATCTCTCCTCCACTTTGAGCTAGGAGAGATTGACATGCATATTATTAATGTTAGCTCTCTATGTACATCCAAGGGCCAGCCGTGTCAATAACTCTCATACCACACGATTGACCACACAACTGAACAGTAGTCCAGATGCGACAAAACTAGGGCCTGTAGGACCTGCCTTGTTGATAGTGCTGTTAAGAAGGTAGAGCAGCGCTTTATTATGGACAGACTTCTCCATATCTTAGCTACTGTATCAATATGTTTTGACCATGACAATTTACAATCCAGGGTTACTCCAAGCAGTTTAGTCACCTTAACTTGCTCAATTTCCACATTATTCATTACAAGATTTAGTTGAGGTTTAGAGTGTAGTGAATGATTTGTCCCAAATACAATGCTTTTAGTTTTATAAATATTTAGGACTAACTTATTCCTTGCCACCCATTTTGAAACTAGCTGCAGCTCTTTGTTATGTGTTGCAGTCATTTCAGTCGCTGTAGTAGCTGACGTGTATAGTGTTCAGTCATCCGCATACATAGACACACTGGCTTTAGTAAAGATTGTCGTAAGTAAAGATTGAAAAAAGTAAGGGGCCTAGACAGCTGCCCTGGGGAATACCTGATTCTACCTGGATTATGTTGGAGAGGCTTCCATTAAAGAACATCCTCTGTGTTCTGTTAGACAGGTAACTCTTTATCCACCATATTGCAGGGGGTGTAAAACCATAACACATACGTTTTTCCAGCAGCAGACTATGAACGATAATGTCAAAAAGCCGCACTGAAGTCTTACAAAACAGCCCCCACAATATTTGTATGATCAATTTCTCTCAGCCAATCAGTCATTTGTGTAAGTGCTGTGCTTGTTGAATGTCCTTCCCTATAATCGTGCTGAAAGTCTGTTGTCAATTTGTTTACTGTAAAATAGCATTGTATCTGGTCAAACACAATGTTTTCCAAAAGTTTACTAAGGGTTGGTAACAGGCTGATTGGTCGGCTATTTGAGCCAGTAAAGGGGGCTTTACTATGCTTAGGTAGCAGAATGACTTTTGCGTCCCTCCAGGCCTGAGTAGGCTTAAATTGAAGATATGACAAATAGGAGTGGCAATATCGTCCACTATTGTCCTCAGTAATTTTCCATCTAAGTTGTCAGACCCTGGTGGCTTGTCATTGTTGATAGACAACTATAATTTTTTCACCTCTTCCACACTCACTATACGGAATTCAAAATTAAAATGCTTGTCTTTCATAATTTGGTCAGACATACTTGAATGTGTAGTGTCAGCATTTGTTGCTGGCAAATCATGCCTAAGGTTGCTAATCATGCCAATTAAAAAATAATTAAAGTAGTTGGCAATATCCATTGGTTTTGTGATGAATGAGCCATCTGATTCAATGAATGATGGAGCTGAGTTTGCCTTTTTTCCCAAAATTTCATTAAAGGTGTTCCATAGCTTTTTACTATCATTCTCTATATAATTTATCTTTATTTCATAGTATAGTTTCTTCTTCTTTTTATTCAGTTTATTCACATGATTTCTCAGTTTGCAGTACGTTTGCCAATCGGTTGTCCAGCCAGTCGTATTTGCCATTCCTTTTGCCTCATCCCTCTCAACCATACCATTTTTTAATTCCTCATCAATCCACTGGGATTTAACCGTTTTTACAGTCATTTTCTTAATGGGTGCATGCTTATTAGTAACTGGAGTAAGTAATTTCATAAATGTGTCTAGTGCAGTGTCTGTTTGCTCCTCATTACACACCACAGACCAACAAATATTCTTTACATCAACAACATAAGAATCACTACAAAACTTATTGTTTGACCTCTACACTATATTAGGCCCAGCCTTTGAAACTTTGGTTTTCCTAGATATGGCTACTATATTGTGATCACTACATCCAATGGATCTGGATACTGGTTTGAAGCAATTTTCTGCAGCATTAGTAAAGATGTGATCAATACATGTTGATGATTTCATTCCTGTGCTGTTTGTAACTACCCTGGTAGGTTGACTGATAACCTGAACCAGGTTGCAGGCACTGGTTACAGTTTGAAGCTTTTTCTTGAGTGGGCAGCTTGATGAAAGCCAGTCAATATTTAAATCACCCAGAAAATATACCTCTCTGTTGATATCACATACATTATCAAGCATTTCACACATGTTCTCCAGATACTGACTGTTAGCACTTGGTGGTCTATAGCAGCTTCCCACCAGAATGGGCTTTAGGTGAGGCAGATGAACCTGTAGCCACATTACTTCAACAGTATTTAACATGATATCCTCTCTAATCTTTATAGGAATGTGGTTCTGAATATAAACAGCAACACCTCCGCCATTGGCATTTCTGTATTTTCCACAAATGTTATAACCTTGTATTGCTACCACTGTATCATCAAAGGTATTATCTAAGTGAGTTTCAGAGATAGTCAGAATATGAATGTTACTAGAAAATTATTGAATTCATGAACCTTCTTTCTTAAGCTACATATGTTAACGTGGGTTATTTTGAGCACTTTTCTTCTGGGATGTTTACTTGTTTTCACTGCTTTACTGGGAAGCTTTTCAGAGGTAGATATGCTCATGTTATTTATGTTAGTGCAGGGTGAGCTGCACACAGTGGACTTCCCATTAGGGCACACCACCTCAGTGCTAACAGTATAACTCTGGTTGATAGGCATATGATTACTGCATACAATAGCTGTAGGATCAGCAGAGGCATTTTAGTGCAGTTTGAGGGACATAAATTAGGTTACTTACATTGTGTCTACCAATGCCCCTGGTGTAATGTACATTTGCTGAAGCATCATGACAACTCAGGGTCACAATGGTAGGGATTAACTGAGCTGGGCTTGGGTCAAGTCATTGTCTCAATGCAGCTTTATAATGCTCTGAAAGGATCCAGGAACCCAAATTATATGGGTGGGTCCCGTCCTTCTTATAAAACGTGTTTTGTTTCCAAAAGGTATCGAAATTGTCAACAAATGTTACACCCATTGATCTGCAATAATCACGTAGCCAGTTGTGAAGAGAAAGAATCCTGCTAAAACGTTCAATGCCATGATTCAGAGAGGGCACAGGGCCAGATATGATGCCATGATTCAGAGAGGGCACAGGGCCAGATATGATGCCATGATTCAGAGAGGGCACAGGGCCAGATATGATGCCATGATTCAGAGAGGGCACAGGGCCAGATATGATGCCATGATTCAGAGATGGCACAGGGCCAGATATGATGCCATGATTCAGAGAGGGCACAGGGCCAGATATGATGCCATGATTCAGAGAGGGCACAGGGCCAGATATGATGGGTCTTTTATTAGGGTCTAGCAGAGAGTCAATCAGCTCTATAAAACCTCTTAAGGATCGGACCCCTCTTTTCAATTTTCACCTAAAATGACCTACCCAAATTTAACTGCCTGTAGCTCAGGACCTGGGGCAAGGATATGCATATTCTTGATACCATTTGAGAGGAAACACTTTGATGTTTGTGGAAATATGAAATTAATGTAGGAGAATGGGGTGGGTGTGGAGCCAGAGACAGCAGGGGTTCAAATTGTAGAACTCAGTTCCTACATTTGAATATAACAATTGAGTTTATCAAACAAAACTATGCTACATTTTATCTCTGGGACCCTTAGGATGACAAATCAGAGCAAGATTACTGAATGTAAGTACATTATTTACCTTCAGAGGTGAATTTATCAAACCAGTTGCCATGATACATTTTCTGTTGTTGTGCACTTTCCTCAAACAATAGTATGGTATTTTCTCACTGTAATAGCTACTGTAAATTGGAAAGAGCAGTTAGATTAACAAGAATTTGAACTTTCTGCCCATGTAAGACATGTCTATGTCCTGGAAGGTTTGCTGTTACTTACAACAGTCATGCTAATCACATTAGCGCACGTTAGCTCAACGTATATGGGACACCGATCCAGTAGAGGTTAAAATCCAGTTTCAACTGTTCAGAGCTGGCCTTCATAATGTCATTAAAACCCACATGGACTACGATAGAATCGATGTCCATGTCCTGGTGTAGTACATTCAGGAGCAGCTTAGTAATGTCATTTACTCCAGCTCCGGGAGAGGACATTGTTTTTGCACCAGGAACAGTCACATTTCTTACCATGGAGCTGCCCAATATCACGGCTGGCGAGAAGGATGAGGAAATCTGCCCACTCCCACGCTTCACAGGTTTCGGAGAAACCTTTATGGACGGGCGAGAGGCAGGATAACTTGAGCCCGTTGCTCCCTGCGCTGGTGTAGGCCTCCGACAGATGGAGAAGCCCCGCTCGATCCAGAGCAGGGACAGAAGGTTGCAGACGTCGACTTCTAAATCGTAGTAGTAGGCACTGCGGCCGCAGACACAGGCACCCCCAGCCACGAAGGAGCAGGAAGATCAGGCTCCAGGACGGCGAAACTATTTGTGGTTTGTATCCGCTCCGGGCCTCTCATTGGGAGTGTAGACTGCTTTGCAGCAGGCCGCTGTCTTCGTCTTCCACGGCTCCTGACATGTGACCATCGTTGATTGCCATGCTCCTCTTGCTGTGCTCCTTCGACTCCGCTATTAGATGGGGGAGGAGAGGCAGGAGATGGCTCCCCTGGCGAACTAACTCTGGGCAACACCGGCCAGTCGGATAATGACAAACAACAAGGCAGAGATGCATCCAACATGCGCGAACGCCGTCCAGCCACCGGCGTAGAAAGGTAATCATTCCACTCTACGTTTTCCCCAGTTTCTTACGTAGGCTGGCGACCTGCGTGATCAAGGCCTATAATCCTCGGCAAGCAAACAATTGCCACATTGGAACTCTGAGTGATCCAGTTTGTCCTGAAACAAAACGTAGTAGATGCAGCTCCTACAGCGCTGGAACCGTTCATTTACTTCTCCAGACAAAGAGGCTCCATTGGAAAACTCATCTGGGACTAAGATGTGTGTTAGGGGGAGTGTGTGTTAGGGGGAGTGTGTGTGAGGGGGAGTGTGTGTGAGGGGGAGTGTGTGTTAGGGGGAGTGTGTGTTAGGGGGACTGTGTGTGAGGGGGAGTGTGTGTTAGGGGGAGTGTGTGTGTGAGGGAGTGTGTGTGAGGGGTGTGTGTGGAGGAGTGTGTGTGGGAGGTGTGTGAGGGAGTGTGTGTTAGGGGAGTGTGTGTGAGGGGAGTGTGTGTTAGGGGAGTGTGTGTGAGGGGGAGTGTGTGTTAGGGGGAGTGTGTGTTAGGGGGAGTGTGTGTGAGGGGAGTGTGTGTTAGGGGGAGTGTGTGTGAGGGGGTGTGTGTGTGAGGGGGAGTGTGTGTTAGGGGGAGTGTGTGTTAGGGGGAGTGTGTGTTAGGGGGAGTGTGTGTTAGGGGGAGTGTGTTAGGGGGGAGTGTGTGTGAGGGGGAGTGTGTGTTAGGGGAGTGTGTGTGAGGGGAGTGTGTGTTAGGGGAGTGTGTGTGTGAGGGGGAGTGTGTGTTAGGGGGAGTGTGTGGAGGGTGTGTGTGTGAGGGGAGTGTGTGTTAGGGGGAGTGTGTGTTAGGGGGAGTGTGTGTTAGGGGAGTGTGTGTGAGGGGGTGTGTGTGTGAGGGGGAGTGTGTTAGGGGGAGTGTGTGTTAGGGGAGTGTGTGTTAGGGGAGTGTGTGTTAGAGGGGAGTGTGTGTGAGGGAGTGTGTTAGGGGAGTGTGTGTGAGGGGGAGTGTGTGTGAGGGGAGTGTGTGTTAGGGGGAGTGTGTGTTAGGGGGAGTGTGTGTTAGGGGAGTGTGTGTGTGAGGGAGTGTGTGTTAGGGGAGTGTGTGTGAGGGGGAGTGTGTGTGAGGGGGAGTGTGTTAGGGGAGTGTGTGTTAGGGGAGTGTGTGTTAGGGGAGGTGTGTGTGTTAGGGGGAGTGTGTGAGGGAGTGTGTGTGAGGGGGAGTGTGTGTTAGGGGAGTGTGTGTTAGGGGAGTGTGTGAGGGGGAGTGTGTGAGGGGGAGTGTGTGTGAGGGGGAGTGTGTGTTAGGGGGGAGTGTGTGTGAGGGGAGTGTGTGTGAGGGGGAGTGTGTGTTAGGGGAGTGTGTGTGAGGGGGAGTGTGTGAGGGGGAGTGTGTGTGAGGGAGTGTGTGTTAGGGGGAGTGTGAGGGGAGTGTGTGAGGGGGAGTGTGTGAGGGAGTGTGTGAGGGAGGGTGTGTGAGGGGAGGGTGTGTGTGTTAGGGGGAGTGTGTGTTAGGGGAGTGTGTGTTAGGGGGAGTGTGTGTGAGGGGGAGTGTGTGTGTGTTAGGGGGAGTGTGTGTTAGGGGGAGTGTGTGTTAGGGGGAGTGTGTGTGTGTTAGGGGGAGTGTGTGTGAGGGGGAGTGTGTGTGAGGGGGAGTGTGTGTGTGTTAGGGGGAGTGTGTGTTAGGGGGAGTGGACAAATACACAATAAACAACAGAATCTGAATATAAAATATATATTTTATTACATTTCTTCACATTCAAATGTACATGTTTTTACAATGAATCATATTTTCTCTTTAACCTATGTGGTCAAACCTTGAGCTCATGTCACAAATACTTCATTCACAGTGCAATATGAATGTTTTGCACACGTGTCAGTTGAAGTCTAGATTGTGTGTGCATGTCGAACAGCATTTCAGAAGAAAAAACAAAACAACAGATAATGAAAAGCCTTGCCTAATAAAACCAATAGTTGATTGTAGATTAATTTGGCCGGACGTCATTGAGGAAACACTACCAGGGCCACAACAGACGAGAGGAGAATGAATGCCAGACTGCCAGGCTGAGCATTAAGGAGAGGGAACATCACTGTCATGGGAGAATGAATGCCAGACTGCCAGACTGAGCATTAAGGAGAGGGAAAATCACTGTCATGGGAGAATGAATGCCAGACTGCCAGACTGAGTAAGGAGAGGGAACATCACTGTCATGGGAGAATGAATGCCAGACTGCCAGGCTGAGCATTAAGGAGAGGGAACATCACTGTCATGGGAGAATGAATGCCAGACTGCCAGACTGAGTAAGGAGAGGGAACATCACTGTCATGGGAGAATGAATGCCAGACTGCCAGACTGAGCATTAAGGAGAGGGAACATCACTGTCATGGGAGAATGAATGCCAGACTGCCAGACTGAGTAAGGAGAGGGAACATCACTGTCATGGGAGAATGAATGCCAGACTGCCAGACTGAGCATTAAGGAGAGGGAACATCACTGTCATGGGAGAATGAATGCCAGACTGCCAGACTGAGTAAGGAGAGGGAACATCACTGTCATGGGAGAATGAATGCCAGACTGCCAGACTGAGCATTAAGGAGAGGGAACATCACTGTCATGGGAGAATGAATGCCAGACTGCCAGACTGAGCATTAAGGAGAGGGAACATCACTGTCATGGGAGAATGAATGCCAGACTGCCAGACTGAGTAAGGAGAGGGAACATCACTGTCATGGGAGAATGAATGCCAGACTGCCAGACTGAGCATTAAGGAGAGGGAACATCACTGTCAAAAGTGCATCACAAATGGCACCCTACTCCCTATGCAGTGCACTACTTTTGACCAGGGCCCATAAGGCTGTGGTACTCATTTTTAGGTAATAGACTGCCAAATGGACAGACTAACCATAGCTGATGGAGCCACAGAACCTCAGCTTTGAATGGACAAAGAGCAGTAATCACAGTACAGTACCATACAGTACAGTACTCAGGGTAGAAATAGTCAGATGTCAGTACAGTACTCAGGGTAGAAATAGTCAGATGTCAGTACAGTACAGTACTCAGGGTAGAAATAGTCAGATGTCAGTACAGTACTCAGGGTAGAAATAGTCAGATGTCAGTACAGTACTCAGGGTATAAATAGTCAGATGTCAGTACAGTACTCAGGGTAGAAATAGTCAGATGTCAGTACAGTACTCAGGGTAGAAATAGTCAGATGTCAGTACAGTAATCAGGGTAGAAATAGTCAGATGTCAGTACAGTACTTAGGGTATAAATAGTCAGATGTCAGTACAGTACAGTACTCAGGGTAGAAATAGTCAGATGTCAGTACAGTACTCAGGGTAGAAATAGTCAGATGTCAGTACAGTACTCAGGGTATAAATAGTCAGATGTCAATACAGTACTCAGGGTAGAAATAGTCAGATGTCAGTACAGTAATCAGGGTAGAATAGTCAGATGTCAGTACAGTACAGTACTCAGGGTAGAAATAGTCAGATGTCAGTACTGTACTCAGGGTAGAAATAGTCATATGTCAGTACAGTACAGTACTCCGGGTAGAAATAGTAACAGATGTCAGTACAGTACTCAGGGTAGAAATAGTCATATGTCAGTACAGTACAGTACTCAGGGTAGAAATAGTCAGATGTCAGTACAGTAATCAGGGTAGAAATAGTCAGATGTCAGTACAGTAATCAGGATAGAAATAGTCAGATGTCAGTACAGTACTCAGGGTATAAATAGTCAGATGTCAGTACAGTACAGTACTCAGGGTAGAAATAGTCAGATATCAGTACAGTACTCAGGGTAGAAATAGTCAGATGTCAGTACAGTAATCAGGGTAGAAATAGTCAGATGTCAGTACAGTACTTAGGGTATAAATAGTCAGATGTCAGTACAGTACAGTACTCAGGGTAGAAATAGTCAGATGTCAGTACAGTACTCAGGGTAGAAATAGTCAGATGTCAGTACAGTACTCAGGGTATAAATAGTCAGATGTCAATACAGTACTCAGGGTAGAAATAGTCAGATGTCAGTACAGTAATCAGGGTAGAATAGTCAGATGTCAGTACAGTACAGTAATCAGGGTAGAATAGTCAGATGTCAGTACAGTACAGTACTCAGGGTAGAAATAGTCAGATGTCAGTACAGTACTCAGGGTAGAAATAGTCATATGTCAGTACAGTACAGTACTCCGGGTAGAAATAGTCAGATGTCAGTACAGTACTCAGGGTAGAAATAGTCATATGTCAGTACAGTACAGTACTCAGGGTAGAAATAGTCAGATGTCAGTACAGTAATCAGGGTAGAAATAGTCAGATGTCAGTACAGTAATCAGGGTAGAAATAGTCAGATGTCAGTACAGTACTCAGGGTATAAATAGTCAGATGTCAGTACAGTACAGTACTCAGGGTAGAAATAGTCAGATGTCAGTACAGTAATCAGGGTAGAAATAGTCAGATGTCAGTACAGTACAGTACTCAGGGTAGAAATAGTCAGATGTCAGTACAGTAATCAGGGTAGAGATAGTCAGATGTCAGTACAGTAATCAGGGTAGAAATAGTCAGATGTCAGTACAGTACTCAGGGTATAAATAGTCAGATGTCAGTACAGTACAGTACTCAGGGTAGAAATAGTCAGATGTCAGTACAGTACTCAGGGTAGAAATAGTCAGATATCAGTACAGTACTCAGGGTAGAAATAGTCAGATGTCAGTACAGTACAGTACTCAGGGTAGAAATAGTCAGATGTCAGTACAGTACTCAGGGTAGAAATAGTCAGATGTCAGTTCAGTACAGTACTCAGGGTAGAAATAGTCAAATGTCAGTAAAGTACTCAGGGTAGAAATAGTCAGATGTCAGTACAGTACTCAGGGTAGAAATAGTCAGATGTCAGTACAGTACAGTACTCAGGGTAAAAATAGTCAGATGTCAGTACAGTACAGTACTCAGGGTAGAAATAGTCAGATGTCAATACAGTACTCAGGGTAGAAATATTCAGATGTCAGTACAGTACTCAGGGTACAAATAGTCAGATGTCAGTACAGTACAGTACTCAGGGTAGAAATAGTGAGATGTCAGTACAGTACTCAGGGTATAAATAGTCAGATGTCAATACAGTACTCAGGGTCGAAATAGTCAGATGTCAGTACAGTACTCAGGGTAGAAATAGTCAGATGTCAGTACAGTAATCAGGGTAGAAATATTCAGATGTCAGTACAGTAATCAGGGTAGAAATAGTCAGATGTCAGTACAGTACAGTACTCAGGGTAGAAATAGTCAGTTGTCAGTACAGTAATCAGGGTAGAAATAGTCAGATGTCAGTACAGTAATCAGGGTAGAAATAGTCAGATGTCAGTACAGTACAGTACTCAGGGTAGAAATAGTCAGATGTCAGTACTGTACTCAGGGTATAAATAGTCAGATGTCAGTACAGTACTCAGGGTAGAAATAGTCATATGTCAGTACAGTTCTCAGGGTATAAATAGTCAGATGTCAGTACAGTACTCAGGGTAGAAATAGTCAGATGTCAGTACAGTACTCAGGGTAGAAATAGTCAGATGTCAGTACAGTACTCAGGGTAGAAATAGTCAGATATCAATACAGTACTCAGGGTAGAAATATTCAGATGTCAGTACAGTACTTAGGGTAGAAATAGTCAGATGTCAGTACAGTACTCAGGGTAGAAATAGTCAGATGTCAGTACAGTACTCAGGGTATAAATAGTCAGATGTCAATACAGTACTCAGGGTAGAAATAGTCATATGTCAGTACAGTAATCCGGGTAGAAATAGTCAGATGTCAGTACAGTAATCAGGGTAGAAATAGTCAGATGTCAGTACAGTAATCAGGGTAGAAATAGTCAGATGTCAGTACAGTACTCAGGGTATAAATAGTCAGATGTCAGTACAGTACAGTACTCAGGGTAGAAAAAGTCAGATGTTAGTACAGTAATCAGGGTAGAAATAGTCAGATGTCAGTACAGTACAGTACTCAGGGTAGAAATAGTCAGATGTCAGTACAGTAATCAGGGTAGAAATAGTCAGATGTCAGTACAGTAATCAGGGTAGAAATAGTCAGATGTCAGTACAGTACTCAGGGTAGAAATAGTCAGATGTCAGTACAGTTCTCAGGGTAGAAATAGTCAGATGTCAGTTCAGTACAGTACTCAGGGTAGAAATAGTCAAATGTCAGTAAAGTACTCAGGGTAGAAATAGTCAGATGTCAGTACAGTACTCAGGGTAGAAATAGTCAGATGTCAGTACAGTAATCAGGGTAGAAATAGTCAGATGTCAGTACAGCAATCAGGGTAGAAATAGTCAGATGTCAGTACAGTACAGTACTCAGGGTATAAATAGTCAGATGTCAGTACAGTACTCAGGGTATAAATAGTCAGATGTCAGTAGAGTACAGTACTCAGGGTAGAAATAGTCAGATGTCAGTACAGTACAGTAATCAGGGTAGAAATAGTCAGATGTCAGTTCAGTACAGTACTCAGGGTAGAAATAGTCAAATGTCAGTAAAGTACTCAGGGTAGAAATAGTCAGATGTCAGTACAGTACTCAGGGTAGAAATAGTCAGATGTCAGTACAGTACAGTACTCAGGGTAGAAATAGTCAGATGTCAGTACAGTACTCAGGGTAGAAATAGTCAGATGTCAGTACAGTAATCAGGGTAGAAATATTCAGATGTCAGTACAGTAATCAGGGTAGAAATAGTCAGATGTCAGTACAGTACTCAGGGTATAAATAGTCAGATGTCAGTACAGTACAGTACTCAGGGTAGAAATAGTCAGATGTCAGTACAGTACAGTACTCAGGGTAGAAATAGTCAGATGTCAGTACAGTAATCAGGGTAGAAATAGTCAGATGTCAGTACAGTAATCAGGATAGAAATAGTCAGATGTCAGTACAGTACTCAGGGTATAAATAGTCAGATGTCAGTACAGTACAGTACTCAGGGTAGAAATAGTCAGATATCAGTACAGTACTCAGGGTAGAAATAGTCAGATGTCAGTACAGTAATCAGGGTAGAAATAGTCAGATGTCAGTACAGTACTTAGGGTATAAATAGTCAGATGTCAGTACAGTACAGTACTCAGGGTAGAAATAGTCAGATGTCAGTACAGTACTCAGGGTAGAAATAGTCAGATGTCAGTACAGTACTCAGGGTATAAATAGTCAGATGTCAATACAGTACTCAGGGTAGAAATAGTCAGATGTCAGTACAGTAATCAGGGTAGAATAGTCAGATGTCAGTACAGTACAGTAATCAGGGTAGAATAGTCAGATGTCAGTACAGTACAGTACTCAGGGTAGAAATAGTCAGATGTCAGTACAGTACTCAGGGTAGAAATAGTCATATGTCAGTACAGTACAGTACTCCGGGTAGAAATAGTCAGATGTCAGTACAGTACTCAGGGTAGAAATAGTCATATGTCAGTACAGTACAGTACTCAGGGTAGAAATAGTCAGATGTCAGTACAGTAATCAGGGTAGAAATAGTCAGATGTCAGTACAGTAATCAGGGTAGAAATAGTCAGATGTCAGTACAGTACTCAGGGTATAAATAGTCAGATGTCAGTACAGTACAGTACTCAGGGTAGAAATAGTCAGATGTCAGTACAGTAATCAGGGTAGAAATAGTCAGATGTCAGTACAGTACAGTACTCAGGGTAGAAATAGTCAGATGTCAGTACAGTAATCAGGGTAGAGATAGTCAGATGTCAGTACAGTAATCAGGGTAGAAATAGTCAGATGTCAGTACAGTACTCAGGGTATAAATAGTCAGATGTCAGTACAGTACAGTACTCAGGGTAGAAATAGTCAGATGTCAGTACAGTACTCAGGGTAGAAATAGTCAGATATCAGTACAGTACTCAGGGTAGAAATAGTCAGATGTCAGTACAGTACAGTACTCAGGGTAGAAATAGTCAGATGTCAGTACAGTACTCAGGGTAGAAATAGTCAGATGTCAGTTCAGTACAGTACTCAGGGTAGAAATAGTCAAATGTCAGTAAAGTACTCAGGGTAGAAATAGTCAGATGTCAGTACAGTACTCAGGGTAGAAATAGTCAGATGTCAGTACAGTACAGTACTCAGGGTAAAAATAGTCAGATGTCAGTACAGTACAGTACTCAGGGTAGAAATAGTCAGATGTCAATACAGTACTCAGGGTAGAAATATTCAGATGTCAGTACAGTACTCAGGGTACAAATAGTCAGATGTCAGTACAGTACAGTACTCAGGGTAGAAATAGTGAGATGTCAGTACAGTACTCAGGGTATAAATAGTCAGATGTCAATACAGTACTCAGGGTCGAAATAGTCAGATGTCAGTACAGTACTCAGGGTAGAAATAGTCAGATGTCAGTACAGTAATCAGGGTAGAAATATTCAGATGTCAGTACAGTAATCAGGGTAGAAATAGTCAGATGTCAGTACAGTACAGTACTCAGGGTAGAAATAGTCAGTTGTCAGTACAGTAATCAGGGTAGAAATAGTCAGATGTCAGTACAGTAATCAGGGTAGAAATAGTCAGATGTCAGTACAGTACAGTACTCAGGGTAGAAATAGTCAGATGTCAGTACTGTACTCAGGGTATAAATAGTCAGATGTCAGTACAGTACTCAGGGTAGAAATAGTCATATGTCAGTACAGTTCTCAGGGTATAAATAGTCAGATGTCAGTACAGTACTCAGGGTAGAAATAGTCAGATGTCAGTACAGTACTCAGGGTAGAAATAGTCAGATGTCAGTACAGTACTCAGGGTAGAAATAGTCAGATATCAATACAGTACTCAGGTTAGAAATATTCAGATGTCAGTACAGTACTTAGGGTAGAAATAGTCAGATGTCAGTACAGTACTCAGGGTAGAAATAGTCAGATGTCAGTACAGTACTCAGGGTATAAATAGTCAGATGTCAATACAGTACTCAGGGTAGAAATAGTCATATGTCAGTACAGTAATCCGGGTAGAAATAGTCAGATGTCAGTACAGTAATCAGGGTAGAAATAGTCAGATGTCAGTACAGTAATCAGGGTAGAAATAGTCAGATGTCAGTACAGTACTCAGGGTATAAATAGTCAGATGTCAGTACAGTACAGTACTCAGGGTAGAAAAGTCAGATGTTAGTACAGTAATCAGGGTAGAAATAGTCAGATGTCAGTACAGTACAGTACTCAGGGTAGAAATAGTCAGATGTCAGTACAGTAATCAGGGTAGAAATAGTCAGATGTCAGTACAGTAATCAGGGTAGAAATAGTCAGATGTCAGTACAGTACTCAGGGTAGAAATAGTCAGATGTCAGTACAGTTCTCAGGGTAGAAATAGTCAGATGTCAGTTCAGTACAGTACTCAGGGTAGAAATAGTCAAATGTCAGTAAAGTACTCAGGGTAGAAATAGTCAGATGTCAGTACAGTACTCAGGGTAGAAATAGTCAGATGTCAGTACAGTAATCAGGGTAGAAATAGTCAGATGTCAGTACAGCAATCAGGGTAGAAATAGTCAGATGTCAGTACAGTACAGTACTCAGGGTAGAAATAGTCAGATGTCAGTACAGTACTCAGGGTAGAAATAGTCAGATGTCAGTACAGTAATCAGGGTAGAAATAGTCAGATGTCAGTACAGTACAGTACTCAGGGTAGAAATAGTCAGATGTCAGTACAGTACTCAGGGTAGAAATAGTCAGATGTCAGTACAGTAATCAGGGTAGAAATATTCAGATGTCAGTACAGTAATCAGGGTAGAAATAGTCAGATGTCAGTACAGTACTCAGGGTATAAATAGTCAGATGTCAGTACAGTACAGTACTCAGGGTAGAAATAGTCAGATGTCAGTACAGTAATCAGGGTAGAAATAGTCAGATGTCAGTACAGTACTGTACTCAGGGTAGAAATAGTCAGATGTCAGTACAGTACAGTAATCAGGGTAGAAATAGTCAGATGTCAGTTCAGTACAGTACTCAGGGTAGAAATAGTCAAATGTCAGTAAAGTACTCAGGGTAGAAATAGTCAGATGTCAGTACAGTACTCAGGGTAGAAATAGTCAGATGTCAGTACAGTACAGTACTCAGGGTAGAAATAGTCAGATGTCAGTACAGTACTCAGGGTAGAAATAGTCAGATGTCAGTACAGTAATCAGGGTAGAAATATTCAGATGTCAGTACAGTAATCAGGGTAGAAATAGTCAGATGTCAGTACAGTAATCAGGGTATAAATAGTCAGATGTCAGTACAGTACAGTACTCAGGGTAGAAATAGTCAGATGTCAGTACAGTAATCAGGGTAGAAATAGTCAGATGTCAGTACAGTACTGTACTCAGGGTAGAAATAGTCAGATGTCAGTACAGTAATCAGGGTAGAAATAGTCAGATGTCAGTACAGTACTCAGGGTATAAATAGTCAGATGTCAGTACAATACAGTACTCAGGGTATAAATAGTCAGATGTCAGTACAGTACTCAGGGTAGAAATAGTCAGATATCAGTACAGTACTCAGGGTAGAAATAGTCAGATGTCAGTACAGTACAGTACTCAGGGTAGAAATAGTCAGATGTCAGTACAGTACTCAGGGTAGAAATAGTCAGATGTCAGTTCAGTACAGTACTCAGGGTAGAAATAGTCAAATGTCAGTAAAGTACTCAGGGTAGAAATAGTCAGATGTCAGTACAGTACTCAGGGTAGAAATAGTCAGATGTCAGTACAGTACAGTACTCAGGGTAAAAATAGTCAGATGTCAGTACAGTACAGTACTCAGGGTAGAAATAGTCAGATGTCAATACAGTACTCAGGGTAGAAATATTCAGATGTCAGTACAGTACTCAGGGTACAAATAGTCAGATGTCAGTACAGTACAGTACTCAGGGTAGAAATAGTGAGATGTCAGTACAGTACTCAGGGTATAAATAGTCAGATGTCAATACAGTACTCAGGGTCGAAATAGTCAGATGTCAGTACAGTACTCAGGGTAGAAATAGTCAGATGTCAGTACAGTAATCAGGGTAGAAATATTCAGATGTCAGTACAGTAATCAGGGTAGAAATAGTCAGATGTCAGTACAGTACAGTACTCAGGGTAGAAATAGTCAGTTGTCAGTACAGTAATCAGGGTAGAAATAGTCAGATGTCAGTATAGTAATTAGGGTAGATATAGTCAGATGTCAGTACAGTACAGTACTCAGGGTAGAAATAGTCAGATGTCAGTACTGTACTCAGGGTATAAATAGTCAGATGTCAGTACAGTACTCAGGGTAGAAATAGTCATATGTCAGTACAGTACTCAGGGTATAAATAGTCAGATGTCAGTACAGTACTCAGGGTAGAAATAGTCAGATGTCAGTACAGTACTCAGGGTAGAAATAGTCAGATGTCAGTACAGTACAGTACTCAGGGTAGAAATAGTCAGATGTCAGTACAGTACTCAGGGTAGAAATAGTCAGATATCAATACAGTACTCAGGGTAGAAATATTCAGATGTCAGTACAGTACTCAGGGTAGAAATAGTCAGATGTCAGTACAGTACTCAGGGTAGAAATAGTCAGATGTCAGTACAGTACTCAGGGTATAAATAGTCAGATGTCAATACAGTACTCAGGGTAGAAATAGTCATATGTCAGTACAGTAATCTGGGTAGAAATAGTCAGATGTCAGTACAGTAATCAGGGTAGAAATAGTCAGATGTCAGTACAGTAATCAGGGTAGAAATAGTCAGATGTCAGTACAGTACTCAGGGTATAAAAAGTCAGATGTCAGTACAGTACAGTACTCAGGGTAGAAAAAGTCAGATGTCAGTACAGTAATCAGGGTAGAAATAGTCAGATGTCAGTACAGTACAGTACTCAGGGTATAAATAGTCAGATGTCAGTACAGTACTCAGGGTAGAAATAGTCAGATATCAGTACAGTACTCAGGGTAGAAATAGTCAGATGTCAGTACAGTACAGTACTCAGGGTAGAAATAGTCAGATGTCAGTACAGTAATCAGGGTAGAAATAGTCAGATGTCAGTACAGTAATCAGGGTAGAAATAGTCAGATGTCAGTACAGTACTCAGGGTAGAAATAGTCAGATGTCAGTACAGTTCTCAGGGTAGAAATAGTCAGATGTCAGTTCAGTACAGTACTCAGGGTAGAAATAGTCAGATGTCAGTTCAGTACAGTACTCAGGGTAGAAATAGTCAAATGTCAGTAAAGTACTCAGGGTAGAAATAGTCAGATGTCAGTACAGTACTCAGGGTAGAAATAGTCAGATGTCAGTACAGTAATCAGGGTAGAAATAGTCAGATGTCAGTACAGCAATCAGGGTAGATATAGTCAGATGTCAGTACAGTACAGTACTCAGGGTATAAATAGTCAGATGTCAGTACAGTACTCAGGGTATAAATAGTCAGATGTCAGTAGAGTACAGTACTCAGGGTAGAAATAGTCAGATGTCAGTACAGTACATTAATCAGGGTAGAAATAGTCAGATGTCAGTTCAGTACAGTACTCAGGGTAGAAATAGTCAAATGTCAATAAAGTACTCAGGGTAGAAATAGTCAGATGTCAGTACAGTACTCAGGGTAGAAATAGTCAGATGTCAGTACAGTACAGTACTCAGGGTAGAAATAGTCAGATGTCAGTACAGTACTCAGGGTAGAAATAGTCAGATGTCAGTACAGTAATCAGGGTAGAAATATTCAGATGTCAGTACAGTAATCAGGGTAGAAATAGTCAGATGTCAGTACAGTACTCAGGGTATAAATAGTCAGATGTCAGTACAGTACAGTACTCAGGGTAGAAATAGTCAGATGTCAGTACAGTAATCAGGGTAGAAATAGTCAGATGTCAGTACAGTACTCAGGGTATAAATAGTCAGATGTCAGTACAGTACAGTACTCAGGGTAGAAATAGTCAGATGTCAGTACAGTACTCAGGGTAGAAATAGTCAGATATCAGTACAGTACTCAGGGTAGAAATAGTCAGATGTCAGTACAGTACAGTACTCAGGGTAGAAATAGTCAGATGTCAGTACAGTACTCAGGGTAGAAATAGTCAGATGTCAGTTCAGTACAGTACTCAGGGTAGAAATAGTCAAATGTCAGTAAAGTACTCAAGGTAGAAATAGTCAGATGTCAGTACAGTACTCAGGGTAGAAATAGTCAGATGTCAGTACAGTACAGTACTCAGGGTAAAAATAGTCAGATGTCAGTACAGTACAGTACTCAGGGTAGAAATAGTCAGATGTCAATACAGTACTCAGGGTAGAAATATTCAGATGTCAGTACAGTACTCAGGGTACAAATAGTCAGATGTCAGTACAGTACTCAGGGTAGAAATAGTGAGATGTCAGTACAGTACTCAGGGTATAAATAGTCAGATGTCAATACAGTACTCAGGGTCTAAATAGTCAGATGTCAGTACAGTACTCAGGGTAGAAATAGTCAGATGTCAGTACAGTAATCAGGGTAGAAATATTCAGATGTCAGTACAGTAATCAGGGTAGAAATAGTCAGATGTCAGTACAGTACAGTACTCAGGGTAGAAATAGTCAGTTGTCAGTACAGTAATCAGGGTAGAAATAGTCAGATGTCAGTACAGTAATCAGGGTAGAAATAGTCAGATGTCAGTACAGTACAGTACTCAGGGTAGAAATAGTCAGATGTCAGTACTGTACTCAGGGTATAAATAGTCAGATGTCAGTACAGTACTCAGGGTAGAAATAGTCAGATGTCAGTACAGTACAGTAATCAGGGTAGAAATAGTCAGATGTCAGTACAGTACTCAGGGTAGAAATAGTAATATGTCAGTACAGTACTCAGGGTAGAAATAGTCAGATATCAGTACAGTACTCAGGGTAGAAATAGTCAGATGTCAGTACAGTACTCAGGGTAGAAATAGTCAGATGTCAGTACAATACAGTACTCAGGGTAGAAATAGTCAGATGTCAGTACAGTACTCAGGGTAGAAATAGTCAGATATCAATACAGTACTCAGGGTAGAAATATTCAGATGTCAGTACAGTACTCAGGGTAGAAATAATCAGATGTCAGTACAGTACTCAGGGTAGAAATAGTCAGATGTCAGTACAGTACTCAGGGTATAAATAGTCAGATGTCAATACAGTACTCAGGGTAGAAATAGTCATATGTCAGTACAGTAATCCGGGTAGAAATAGTCAGATGTCAGTACAGTAATCAGGGTAGAAATAGTCAGATGTCAGTACAGTAATCAGGGTAGAAATAGTCAGATGTCAGTACAGTACTCAGGGTATAAATAGTCAGATGTCAGTACAGTACAGTACTCAGGGTAGAAAAAAGTCAGATGTCAGTACATTAATCAGGGTAGAAATAGTCAGATGTCAGTACAGTACAGTACTCAGGGTAGAAATAGTCAGATGTCAGTACAGTAATCAGGGTAGAAATAGTCAGATGTCAGTACAGTAATCAGGGTAGAAATAGTCAGATGTCAGTACAGTACTCAGGGTAGAAATAGTCAGATGTCAGTACAGTACTCAGGGTAGAAATAGTCAGATGTCAGTACAGTAATCAGGGTAGAAATAGTCAGATGTCAGTACAGTAATCAGGGTAGAAATAGTCAGATGTCAGTACAGTACAGTACTCAGGGTAGAAGTAGTCAGTTGTCAGTACAGTAATCAGGGTAGATATAGTCAGATGTCAGTACAGCAATCAGGGTAGAAATAGTCAGATGTCAGTACAGTACAGTACTCAGGGTATAAATAGTCAGATGTCAGTACAGTACAGTACTCAGGGTAGAAATAGTCAGATGTCAGTACAGTACAGTACTCAGGGTAGAAATAGTCAGATGTCAGTTCAGTACAGTACTCAGGGGTAGAAATAGTCAAATGTCAGTAAAGTACTCAGGGTAGAAATAGTCAGATGTCAGTACAGTACTCAGGGTAGAAATAGTCAGATGTCAGTACAGTACAGTACTCAGGGTAGAAATAGTCAGATGTCAGTACAGTACTCAGGGTAGAAATAGTCAGATGTCAGTACAGTAATCAGGGTAGAAATAGTCAGATGTCAGTACAGTACTCAGGGTAGAAATAGTCAGATGTCAGTACAGTACAGTACTCAGGGTAGAAATAGTCAGATGTCAGTACAGTACTCAGGGTAGAAATAGTCAGATATCAGTACAGTACTCAGGGTAGAAATAGTCAGATGTCAGTACAGTACAGTACTCAGGGTAGAAATAGTCAGATGTCAGTACAGTACTCAGGGTAGAAATAGTCAGATGTCAGTTCAGTACAGTACTCAGGGTAGAAATAGTCAAATGTCAGTAAAGTACTCAAGGTAGAAATAGTCAGATGTCAGTACAGTACTCAGGGTAGAAATAGTCAGATGTCAGTACAGTACAGTACTCAGGGTAAAAATAGTCAGATGTCAGTACAGTACAGTACTCAGGGTAGAAATAGTCAGATGTCAATACAGTACTCAGGGTAGAAATATTCAGATGTCAGTACAGTACTCAGGGTACAAATAGTCAGATGTCAGTACAGTACTCAGGGTAGAAATAGTGAGATGTCAGTACAGTACTCAGGGTATAAATAGTCAGATGTCAATACAGTACTCAGGGTCTAAATAGTCAGATGTCAGTACAGTACTCAGGGTAGAAATAGTCAGATGTCAGTACAGTAATCAGGGTAGAAATAGTCAGATGTCAGTACAGTAATCAGGGTAGAAATAGTCAGATGTCAGTACAGTACAGTACTCAGGGTAGAAATAGTCAGTTGTCAGTACAGTAATCAGGGTAGAAATAGTCAGATGTCAGTACAGTAATCAGGGTAGAAATAGTCAGATGTCAGTACAGTACAGTACTCAGGGTAGAAATAGTCAGATGTCAGTACTGTACTCAGGGTGTAAATAGTCAGATGTCAGTACAGTACTCAGGGTAGAAATAGTCAGATGTCAGTACAGTACAGTAATCAGGGTAGAAATAGTCAGATGTCAGTACAGTACTCAGGGTAGAAATAGTAATATGTCAGTACAGTACTCAGGGTAGAAATAGTCAGATGTCAGTACAGTACTCAGGGTAGAAATAGTCAGATGTCAGTACAGTACTCAGGGTAGAAATAGTCAGATGTCAGTACAATACAGTACTCAGGGTAGAAATAGTCAGATGTCAGTACAGTACTCAGGGTATAAATAGTCAGATGTCAGTACAGTACAGTACTCAGGGTAGAAAAAGTCAGATGTCAGTACAGTAATCAGGGTAGAAATAGTCAGATGTCAGTACAGTACAGTACTCAGGGTAGAAATAGTCAGATGTCAGTACAGTAATCAGGGTAGAAATAGTCAGATGTCAGTACAGTAGTACTCAGGGTAGAAATAGTCAGATGTCAGTACAGTACTCAGGGTAGAAATAGTCAGATGTCAGTACAGTAATCAGGGTAGAAATAGTCAGATGTCAGTACAGTAATCAGGGTAGAAATAGTCAGATGTCAGTACAGTACAGTACTCAGGGTAGAAGTAGTCAGTTGTCAGTACAGTAATCAGGGTAGATATAGTCAGATGTCAGTACAGCAATCAGGGTAGAAATAGTCAGATGTCAGTACAGTACAGTACTCCAGGGTATAAATAGTCAGATGTCAGTACAGTACAGTACTCAGGGTAGAAATAGTCAGATGTCAGTACAGTACAGTACTCAGGGTAGAAATAGTCAGATGTCAGTTCAGTACAGTACTCAGGGTAGAAATAGTCAAATGTCAGTAAAGTACTCAGGGTAGAAATAGTCAGATGTCAGTACAGTACTCAGGGTAGAAATAGTCAGATGTCAGTACAGTACAGTACTCAGGGTAGAAATAGTCAGATGTCAGTACAGTACTCAGGGTAGAAATAGTCAGATGTCAGTACAGTAATCAGGGTAGAAATAGTCAGATGTCAGTACAGTACTCAGGGTAGAAATAGTCAGATGTCAGTACAGTACAGTACTCAGGGTAGAAATAGTCAGATGTCAGTACAGTACTCAGGGTAGAAATAGTCAGATATCAGTACAGTACTCAGGGTAGAAATAGTCAGATGTCAGTACAGTACAGTACTCAGGGTAGAAATAGTCAGATGTCAGTACAGTACTCAGGGTAGAAATAGTCAGATGTCAGTTCAGTACAGTACTCAGGGTAGAAATAGTCAAATGTCAGTAAAGTACTCAAGGTAGAAATAGTCAGATGTCAGTACAGTACTCAGGGTAGATATAGTCAGATGTCAGTACAGTACAGTACTCAGGGTAAAAATAGTCAGATGTCAGTACAGTACAGTACTCAGGGTAGAAATAGTCAGATGTCAATACAGTACTCAGGGTAGAAATATTCAGATGTCAGTACAGTACTCAGGGTAGAAATAGTCAGATGTCAGTACAGTACATTAATCAGGGTAGAAATAGTCAGATGTCAGTTCAGTACAGTACTCAGGGTAGAAATAGTCAAATGTCAATAAAGTACTCAGGGTAGAAATAGTCAGATGTCAGTACAGTACTCAGGGTAGAAATAGTCAGATGTCAGTACAGTACAGTACTCAGGGTAGAAATAGTCAGATGTCAGTACAGTACTCAGGGTAGAAATAGTCAGATGTCAGTACAGTAATCAGGGTAGAAATATTCAGATGTCAGTACAGTAATCAGGGTAGAAATAGTCAGATGTCAGTACAGTACTCAGGGTATAAATAGTCAGATGTCAGTACAGTACAGTACTCAGGGTAGAAATAGTCAGATGTCAGTACAGTAATCAGGGTAGAAATAGTCAGATGTCAGTACAGTACTCAGGGTATAAATAGTCAGATGTCAGTACAGTACAGTACTCAGGGTAGAAATAGTCAGATGTCAGTACAGTACTCAGGGTAGAAATAGTCAGATATCAGTACAGTACTCAGGGTAGAAATAGTCAGATGTCAGTACAGTACAGTACTCAGGGTAGAAATAGTCAGATGTCAGTACAGTACTCAGGGTAGAAATAGTCAGATGTCAGTTCAGTACAGTACTCAGGGTAGAAATAGTCAAATGTCAGTAAAGTACTCAAGGTAGAAATAGTCAGATGTCAGTACAGTACTCAGGGTAGAAATAGTCAGATGTCAGTACAGTACAGTACTCAGGGTAAAAATAGTCAGATGTCAGTACAGTACAGTACTCAGGGTAGAAATAGTCAGATGTCAATACAGTACTCAGGGTAGAAATATTCAGATGTCAGTACAGTACTCAGGGTACAAATAGTCAGATGTCAGTACAGTACTCAGGGTAGAAATAGTGAGATGTCAGTACAGTACTCAGGGTATAAATAGTCAGATGTCAATACAGTACTCAGGGTCTAAATAGTCAGATGTCAGTACAGTACTCAGGGTAGAAATAGTCAGATGTCAGTACAGTAATCAGGGTAGAAATATTCAGATGTCAGTACAGTAATCAGGGTAGAAATAGTCAGATGTCAGTACAGTACAGTACTCAGGGTAGAAATAGTCAGTTGTCAGTACAGTAATCAGGGTAGAAATAGTCAGATGTCAGTACAGTAATCAGGGTAGAAATAGTCAGATGTCAGTACAGTACAGTACTCAGGGTAGAAATAGTCAGATGTCAGTACTGTACTCAGGGTATAAATAGTCAGATGTCAGTACAGTACTCAGGGTAGAAATAGTCAGATGTCAGTACAGTACAGTAATCAGGGTAGAAATAGTCAGATGTCAGTACAGTACTCAGGGTAGAAATAGTAATATGTCAGTACAGTACTCAGGGTAGAAATAGTCAGATATCAGTACAGTACTCAGGGTAGAAATAGTCAGATGTCAGTACAGTACTCAGGGTAGAAATAGTCAGATGTCAGTACAATACAGTACTCAGGGTAGAAATAGTCAGATGTCAGTACAGTACTCAGGGTAGAAATAGTCAGATATCAATACAGTACTCAGGGTAGAAATATTCAGATGTCAGTACAGTACTCAGGGTAGAAATAATCAGATGTCAGTACAGTACTCAGGGTAGAAATAGTCAGATGTCAGTACAGTACTCAGGGTATAAATAGTCAGATGTCAATACAGTACTCAGGGTAGAAATAGTCATATGTCAGTACAGTAATCCGGGTAGAAATAGTCAGATGTCAGTACAGTAATCAGGGTAGAAATAGTCAGATGTCAGTACAGTAATCAGGGTAGAAATAGTCAGATGTCAGTACAGTACTCAGGGTATAAATAGTCAGATGTCAGTACAGTACAGTACTCAGGGTAGAAAAAGTCAGATGTCAGTACATTAATCAGGGTAGAAATAGTCAGATGTCAGTACAGTACAGTACTCAGGGTAGAAATAGTCAGATGTCAGTACAGTAATCAGGGTAGAAATAGTCAGATGTCAGTACAGTAATCAGGGTAGAAATAGTCAGATGTCAGTACAGTACTCAGGGTAGAAATAGTCAGATGTCAGTACAGTAATCAGGGTAGAAATAGTCAGATGTCAGTACAGTAATCAGGGTAGAAATAGTCAGATGTCAGTACAGTACAGTACTCAGGGTAGAAGTAGTCAGTTGTCAGTACAGTAATCAGGGTAGATATAGTCAGATGTCAGTACAGCAATCAGGGTAGAAATAGTCAGATGTCAGTACAGTACAGTACTCAGGGTATAAATAGTCAGATGTCAGTACAGTACAGTACTCAGGGTAGAAATAGTCAGATGTCAGTACAGTACAGTACTCAGGGTAGAAATAGTCAGATGTCAGTTCAGTACAGTACTCAGGGTAGAAATAGTCAAATGTCAGTAAAGTACTCAGGGTAGAAATAGTCAGATGTCAGTACAGTACTCAGGGTAGAAATAGTCAGATGTCAGTACAGTACAGTACTCAGGGTAGAAATAGTCAGATGTCAGTACAGTACTCAGGGTAGAAATAGTCAGATGTCAGTACAGTAATCAGGGTAGAAATAGTCAGATGTCAGTACAGTACTCAGGGTAGAAATAGTCAGATGTCAGTACAGTACAGTACTCAGGGTAGAAATAGTCAGATGTCAGTACAGTACTCAGGGTAGAAATAGTCAGATATCAGTACAGTACTCAGGGTAGAAATAGTCAGATGTCAGTACAGTACAGTACTCAGGGTAGAAATAGTCAGATGTCAGTACAGTACTCAGGGTAGAAATAGTCAGATGTCAGTTCAGTACAGTACTCAGGGTAGAAATAGTCAAATGTCAGTAAAGTACTCAAGGTAGAAATAGTCAGATGTCAGTACAGTACTCAGGGTAGAAATAGTCAGATGTCAGTACAGTACAGTACTCAGGGTAAAAATAGTCAGATGTCAGTACAGTACAGTACTCAGGGTAGAAATAGTCAGATGTCAATACAGTACTCAGGGTAGAAATATTCAGATGTCAGTACAGTACTCAGGGTACAAATAGTCAGATGTCAGTACAGTACTCAGGGTAGAAATAGTGAGATGTCAGTACAGTACTCAGGGTATAAATAGTCAGATGTCAATACAGTACTCAGGGTCTAAATAGTCAGATGTCAGTACAGTACTCAGGGTAGAAATAGTCAGATGTCAGTACAGTAATCAGGGTAGAAATAGTCAGATGTCAGTACAGTAATCAGGGTAGAAATAGTCAGATGTCAGTACAGTACAGTACTCAGGGTAGAAATAGTCAGTTGTCAGTACAGTAATCAGGGTAGAAATAGTCAGATGTCAGTACAGTAATCAGGGTAGAAATAGTCAGATGTCAGTACAGTACAGTACTCAGGGTAGAAATAGTCAGATGTCAGTACTGTACTCAGGGTGTAAATAGTCAGATGTCAGTACAGTACTCAGGGTAGAAATAGTCAGATGTCAGTACAGTACAGTAATCAGGGTAGAAATAGTCAGATGTCAGTACAGTACTCAGGGTAGAAATAGTAATATGTCAGTACAGTACTCAGGGTAGAAATAGTCAGATGTCAGTACAGTACTCAGGGTAGAAATAGTCAGATGTCAGTACAGTACTCAGGGTAGAAATAGTCAGATGTCAGTACAATACAGTACTCAGGGTAGAAATAGTCAGATGTCAGTACAGTACTCAGGGTATAAATAGTCAGATGTCAGTACAGTACAGTACTCAGGGTAGAAAAAGTCAGATGTCAGTACAGTAATCAGGGTAGAAATAGTCAGATGTCAGTACAGTACAGTACTCAGGGTAGAAATAGTCAGATGTCAGTACAGTAATCAGGGTAGAAATAGTCAGATGTCAGTACAGTAATCAGGGTAGAAATAGTCAGATGTCAGTACAGTACTCAG
This sequence comes from Coregonus clupeaformis, assembly GCF_020615455.1. Taxonomy (NCBI): domain Eukaryota; kingdom Metazoa; phylum Chordata; class Actinopteri; order Salmoniformes; family Salmonidae; genus Coregonus; species Coregonus clupeaformis. The sequence continues at coordinate 59,596,652 of NC_059208.1, read as the reverse complement.
GGTAGAAATAGTCAGATGTCAGTACAGTAATCAGGGTAGAAATAGTCAGATGTCAGTACAGTAATCAGGGTAGAAATAGTCAGATGTCAGTACAGTACAGTACTCAGGGTAGAAGTAGTCAGTTGTCAGTACAGTAATCAGGGTAGATATAGTCAGATGTCAGTACAGCAATCAGGGTAGAAATAGTCAGATGTCAGTACAGTACAGTACTCAGGGTATAAATAGTCAGATGTCAGTACAGTACAGTACTCAGGGTAGAAATAGTCAGATGTCAGTACAGTACAGTACTCAGGGTAGAAATAGTCAGATGTCAGTTCAGTACAGTACTCAGGGTAGAAATAGTCAAATGTCAGTAAAGTACTCAGGGTAGAAATAGTCAGATGTCAGTACAGTACTCAGGGTAGAAATAGTCAGATGTCAGTACAGTACAGTACTCAGGGTAGAAATAGTCAGATGTCAGTACAGTACTCAGGGTAGAAATAGTCAGATGTCAGTACAGTAATCAGGGTAGAAATAGTCAGATGTCAGTACAGTACTCAGGGTAGAAATAGTCAGATGTCAGTACAGTACAGTACTCAGGGTAGAAATAGTCAGATGTCAGTACAGTACTCAGGGTAGAAATAGTCAGATATCAGTACAGTACTCAGGGTAGAAATAGTCAGATGTCAGTACAGTACAGTACTCAGGGTAGAAATAGTCAGATGTCAGTACAGTACTCAGGGTAGAAATAGTCAGATGTCAGTTCAGTACAGTACTCAGGGTAGAAATAGTCAAATGTCAGTAAAGTACTCCAAGGTAGAAATAGTCAGATGTCAGTACAGTACTCAGGGTAGATATAGTCAGATGTCAGTACAGTACAGTACTCAGGGTAAAAATAGTCAGATGTCAGTACAGTACAGTACTCAGGGTAGAAATAGTCAGATGTCAATACAGTACTCAGGGTAGAAATATTCAGATGTCAGTACAGTACTCAGGGTACAAATAGTCAGATGTCAGTACAGTACTCAGGGTAGAAATAGTGAGATGTCAGTACAGTACTCAGGGTATAAATAGTCAGATGTCAATACAGTACTCAGGGTCTAAATAGTCAGATGTCAGTACAGTACTCAGGGTAGAAATAGTCAGATGTCAGTACAGTAATCAGGGTAGAAATATTCAGATGTCAGTACAGTAATCAGGGTAGAAATAGTCATATGTCAGTACAGTACAGTACTCAGGGTAGAAATAGTCAGTTGTCAGTACAGTTTTCAGGGTAGAAATAGTCAGATGTCAGTACAGTAATCAGGGTAGAAATAGTCAGATGTCAGTACAGTACAGTACTCAGGGTAGAAATAGTCAGATGTCAGTACTGTACTCAGGGTATAAATAGTCAGATGTCAGTACAGTACTCAGGGTAGAAATAGTCAGATGTCAGTACAGTACAGTAATCAGGGTAGAAATAGTCAGATGTCAGTACAGTACTCAGGGTAGAAATAGTAATATGTCAGTACAGTACTCAGGGTAGAAATAATCAGATGTCAGTACAGTACTCAGGGTAGAAATAGTCAGATGTCAGTACAGTACTCAGGGTAGAAATAGTCAGATGTCAGTACAATACAGTACTCAGGGTAGAAATAGTCAGATGTCAGTACAGTACTCAGGGTAGAAATAGTCAGATATCAATACAGTACTCAGGGTAGAAATATTCAGATGTCAGTACAGTACTCAGGGTAGAAATAGTCAGATGTCAGTACAGTACTCAGGGTAGAAATAGTCAGATGTCAGTACAGTACTCAGGGTATAAATAGTCAGATGTCAATACAGTACTCAGGGTAGAAATAGTCATATGTCAGTACAGTAATCCGGGTAGAAATAGTCAGATGTCAGTACAGTAATCAGGGTATAAATAGTCAGATGTCAGTACAGTAATCAGGGTAGAAATAGTCAGATGTCAGTACAGTACTCAGGGTATAAATAGTCAGATGTCAGTACAGTACAGTACTCAGGGTAGAAAAAGTCAGATGTCAGTACAGTAATCAGGGTAGAAATAGTCAGATGTCAGTACAGTACAGTACTCAGGGTAGAAATAGTCAGATGTCAGTACAGTAATCAGGGTAGAAATAGTCAGATGTCAGTACAGTAATCAGGGTAGAAATAGTCAGATGTCAGTACAGTACTCAGGGTAGAAATAGTCAGATGTCAGTACAGTAATCAGGGTAGAAATAGTCAGATGTCAGTACAGTAATCAGGGTAGAAATAGTCAGATGTCAGTACAGTACAGTACTCAGGGTAGAAGTAGTCAGTTGTCAGTACAGTAATCAGGGTAGATATAGTCAGATGTCAGTACAGCAATCAGGGTAGAAATAGTCAGATGTCAGTACAGTACAGTACTCAGGGTATAAATAGTCAGATGTCAGTACAGTACAGTACTCAGGGTAGAAATAGTCAGATGTCAGTACAGTACAGTACTCAGGGTAGAAATAGTCAGATGTCAGTTCAGTACAGTACTCAGGGTAGAAATAGTCAAATGTCAGTAAAGTACTCAGGGTAGAAATAGTCAGATGTCAGTACAGTACTCAGGGTAGAAATAGTCAGATGTCAGTACAGTACAGTACTCAGGGTAGAAATAGTCAGATGTCAGTACAGTACTCAGGGTAGAAATAGTCAGATGTCAGTACAGTAATCAGGGTAGAAATAGTCAGATGTCAGTACAGTACTCAGGGTAGAAATAGTCAGATGTCAGTACAGTACAGTACTCAGGGTAGAAATAGTCAGATGTCAGTACAGTACTCAGGGTAGAAATAGTCAGATGTCAGTACAGTAATCAGGGTAGAAATATTCAGATGTCAGTACAGTAATCAGGGTAGAAATAGTCAGATGTCAGTACAGTACTCAGGGTATAAATAGTCAGATGTCAGTACAGTACAGTACTCAGGGTAGAAATAGTCAGATGTCAGTACAGTAATCAGGGTAGAAATAGTCAGATGTCAGTACAGTACAGTACTCAGGGTAGAAATAGTCAGATGTCAGTACAGTAATCAGGGTAGAGATAGTCAGATGTCAGTACAGTAATCAGGGTAGAAATAGTCAGATGTCAGTACAGTACTCAGGGTATAAATAGTCAGATGTCAGTACAGTACAGTACTCAGGGTAGAAATAGTCAGATGTCAGTACAGTACTCAGGGTAGAAATAGTCAGATGTCAGTACAGTACAGTAATCAGGGTAGAAATAGTCAGATGTCAGTACAGTACTCAGGGTAGAAATAGTAATATGTCAGTACAGTACTCAGGGTAGAAATAGTCAGATGTCAGTACAGTACTCAGGGTAGAAATAGTCAGATGTCAGTACAGTACTCAGGGTAGAAATAGTCAGATGTCAGTACAATACAGTACTCAGGGTAGAAATAGTCAGATGTCAGTACAGTACTCAGGGTAAAAATAGTCAGATATCAATACAGTACTCAGGGTAGAAATATTCAGATGTCAGTACAGTACTCAGGGTAGAAATAGTCAGATGTCAGTACAGTACTCAGGGTAGAAATAGTCAGATGTCAGTACAGTACTCAGGGTAGAAATAGTCAGATGTCAGTACAGTAATCCGGGTAGAAATAGTCAGATGTCAGTACAGTAATCAGGGTAGAAATAGTCAGATGTCAGTACAGTAATCAGGGTAGAAATAGTCAGATGTCAGTACAGTACTCAGGGTATAAATAGTCAGATGTCAGTACAGTACAGTACTCAGGGTAGAAAAAGTCAGATGTCAGTACAGTAATCAGGGTAGAAATAGTCAGATGTCAGTACAGTACAGTACTCAGGGTAGAAATAGTCAGATGTCAGTACAGTAATCAGGGTAGAAATAGTCAGATGTCAGTACAGTAATCAGGGTAGAAATAGTCAGATGTCAGTACAGTACTCAGGGTAGAAATAGTCAGATGTCAGTACAGTAATCAGGGTAGAAATAGTCAGATGTCAGTACAGTAATCAGGGTAGAAATAGTCAGATGTCAGTACAGTACAGTACTCAGGGTAGAAGTAGTCAGTTGTCAGTACAGTAATCAGGGTAGATATAGTCAGATGTCAGTACAGCAATCAGGGTAGAAATAGTCAGATGTCAGTACAGTACAGTACTCAGGGTATAAATAGTCAGATGTCAGTACAGTACAGTACTCAGGGTAGAAATAGTCAGATGTCAGTACAGTACAGTACTCAGGGTAGAAATAGTCAGATGTCAGTTCAGTACAGTACTCAGGGTAGAAATAGTCAAATGTCAGTAAAGTACTCAGGGTAGAAATAGTCAGATGTCAGTACAGTACTCAGGGTAGAAATAGTCAGATGTCAGTACAGTACAGTACTCAGGGTAGAAATAGTCAGATGTCAGTACAGTACTCAGGGTAGAAATAGTCAGATGTCAGTACAGTAATCAGGGTAGAAATAGTCAGATGTCAGTACAGTACTCAGGGTAGAAATAGTCAGATGTCAGTACAGTACAGTACTCAGGGTAGAAATAGTCAGATGTCAGTACAGTACTCAGGGTAGAAATAGTCAGATGTCAGTACAGTAATCAGGGTAGAAATATTCAGATGTCAGTACAGTAATCAGGGTAGAAATAGTCAGATGTCAGTACAGTACTCAGGGTATAAATAGTCAGATGTCAGTACAGTACAGTACTCAGGGTAGAAATAGTCAGATGTCAGTACAGTAATCAGGGTAGAAATAGTCAGATGTCAGTACAGTACAGTACTCAGGGTAGAAATAGTCAGATGTCAGTACAGTAATCAGGGTAGAGATAGTCAGATGTCAGTACAGTAATCAGGGTAGAAATAGTCAGATGTCAGTACAGTACTCAGGGTATAAATAGTCAGATGTCAGTACAGTACAGTACTCAGGGTAGAAATAGTCAGATGTCAGTACAGTACTCAGGGTAGAAATAGTCAGATATCAGTACAGTACTCAGGGTAGAAATAGTCAGATGTCAGTACAGTACAGTACTCAGGGTAGAAATAGTCAGATGTCAGTACAGTACTCAGGGTAGAAATAGTCAGATGTCAGTTCAGTACAGTACTCAGGGTAGAAATAGTCAAATGTCAGTAAAGTACTCAGGGTAGAAATAGTCAGATGTCAGTACAGTACTCAGGGTAGAAATAGTCAGATGTCAGTACAGTACAGTACTCAGGGTAAAAATAGTCAGATGTCAGTACAGTACAGTACTCAGGGTAGAAATAGTCAGATGTCAATACAGTACTCAGGGTAGAAATATTCAGATGTCAGTACAGTACTCAGGGTACAAATAGTCAGATGTCAGTACAGTACTCAGGGTAGAAATAGTGAGATGTCAGTACAGTACTCAGGGTATAAATAGTCAGATGTCAATACAGTACTCAGGGTCGAAATAGTCAGATGTCAGTACAGTACTCAGGGTAGAAATAGTCAGATGTCAGTACAGTAATCAGGGTAGAAATATTCAGATGTCAGTACAGTAATCAGGGTAGAAATAGTCAGATGTCAGTACAGTACAGTACTCAGGGTAGAAATAGTCAGTTGTCAGTACAGTAATCAGGGTAGAAATAGTCAGATGTCAGTACAGTAATCAGGGTAGAAATAGTCAGATGTCAGTACAGTACTCAGGGTAGAAATAGTCAGATGTCAGTACAGTACAGTACTCAGGGTAGAAATAGTCAGATGTCAGTACAGTACTCAGGGTAGAAATAGTCAGATATCAATACATTACTCAGGGTAGAAATATTCAGATGTCAGTACAGTACTCAGGGTAGAAATAGTCAGATGTCAGTACAGTACTCAGGGTTGAAATAGTCAGATGTCAGTACAGTACTCAGGGTATAAATAGTCAGATGTCAATACAGTACTCAGGGTAGAAATAGTCAGATGTCAGTACAGTAATCCGGGTAGAAATAGTCAGATGTCAGTACAGTAATCAGGGTAGAAATAGTCAGATGTCAGTACAGTAATCAGGGTAGAAATAGTCAGATGTCAGTACAGTACTCAGGGTATAAATAGTCAGATGTCAGTACAGTAATCAGGGTAGAAATAGTCAGATGTCAGTACAGTAATCAGGGTAGAAATAGTCAGATGTCAGTACAGTACAGTACTCAGGGTAGAAATAGTCAGATGTCAGTACAGTACTCAGGGTAGAAATAGTCAGATGTCAGTACAGTAATCAGGGTAGAAATAGTCAGATGTCAGTACAGTACAGTACTCAGGGTAGAAATAGTCAGATGTCAGTACAGTACTCAGGGTATAAATAGTCAGATGTCAGTAGAGTACAGTACTCAGGGTAGAAATAGTCAGATGTCAGTACAGTACAGTACTCAGGGTAGAAATAGTCAGATGTCAGTTCAGTACAGTACTCAGGGTAGAAATAGTCAGATGTCAGTACAGTAATCAGGGTAGAAATAGTCAGATGTCAGTACAGTACTCAGGGTAGAAATAGTCAGCTGTCAGTACAGTACTCAGGGTATAAATAGTCAGATGTCAGTACAGTACAGTACTCAGGGTAGAAATAGTCAGATGTCAGTACAGTACACAGGGTAGAAATAGTTAGATATCAGTACAGTACTCAGGGTAGAAATAGTCAGATGTCAGTACAGTAGTCAGGGTAGAAATAGTCAGATGTCAGTTCAGTACAGTACTCAGGGTAGAAATAGTCAAATGTCAGTAAAGTACTCAGGGTAGAAATAGTCAGATGTCAGTATAGTACTCAGGGTAGAAATAGTCAGATGTCAGTACAGTACAGTACTCAGGGTAGAAATAGTCAGATGTCAGTACAGTACAGTACTCAGGGTAGAAATAGTCAGATGTCAATACAGTACTCAGGGTAGAAATATTCAGATGTCAGTACAGTACTCAGGGTAGAAATAGTCAGATGTCAGTACAGTACTCAGGGTATAAATAGTCAGATGTCAGTACAGTACTCAGGGTATAAATAGTCAGATGTCAATACAGTACTCAGGGTAGAAATAGTCAGATGTCAGTACAGTACTCAGGGTAGAAATAGTCAGATGTCAGTACAGTAATCAGGGTAGAAATAGTCAGATGTCAGTACAGTAATCAGGGTAGAAATAGTCAGGTGTCAGTACAGTACAGTACTCAGGGTAGAAATAGTCAGATGTCAGTACAGTACTCAGGGTAGAAATAGTCAGATGTCAGTAGAGTACAGTACTCAGGGTAGAAATAGTCAGATGTCAGTACAGTACAGTACTCAGGGTAGAAATAGTCAGATGTCAGTTCAGTACAGTACTCAGGGTAGAAATAGTCAAATGTCAGTAAAGTACTCAGGGTAGAAATAGTCAGATGTCAGTACAGTACTCAGGGTAGAAATAGTCAGATGTCTGTACAGTACAGTACTCAGGGTAGAAATAGTCAGATGTCAGTACAGTACTCAGGGTAGAAATAGGCATATGTCAGTACAGTACTCAGGGTAGAAATAGTCAGATGTCAGTACAGTACTCAGGGTAGAAATAGTCAGATGTCAGTACAGTACTCAGGGTAGAAATAGTCAGATGTCAGTACAGTACAGTACTCAGGGTAGAAATAGTCAGATGTCAGTACAGTACTAAGGGTAGAAATAGTCAGATGTCAGTACAGTACTCAGGGTAGAAATAGTCAGATGTCAGTACAGTAATCAGGGTAGAAATAGTCAGATGTCAGTACAGTACAGTACTCAGGGTAGAAATAGTCAGATGTCAGTACAGTACTCAGGGTATAAATAGTCAGATGTCAGTAGAGTACAGTACTCAGGGTAGAAATAGTCAGATGTCAGTACAGTACAGTACTCAGGGTATAAATAGTCAGATGTCAGTTCAGTACAGTACTCAGGGTAGAAATAGTCAGATGTCAGTACAGTACTCAGGGTAGAAATAGTCAGCTGTCAGTACAGTACTCAGGGTATAAATAGTCAGATGTCAATACAGTACTCAGGGTAGAAATAGTCAGATGTCAGTACAGTAATCCGGGTAGAAATAGTCAGATGTCAGTACAGTAATCAGGGTAGAAATAGTCAGATGTCAGTACAGTAATCAGGGTAGAAATAGTCAGATGTCAGTACAGTACTCAGGGTATAAATAGTCAGATGTCAGTACAGTACAGTACTCAGGGTAGAAATAGTCAGATGTCAATACAGTACTCAGGGTAGAAATATTCAGATGTCAGTACAGTACTCAGGGTAGAAATAGTCAGATGTCAGTACAGTACTCAGGGTATAAATAGTCAGATGTCAGTACAGTACTCAGGGTATAAATAGTCAGATGTCAATACAGTACTCAGGGTAGAAATAGTCAGATGTCAGTACAGTACTCAGGGTAGAAATAGTCAGATGTCAGTACAGTAATCAGGGTAGAAATAGTCAGATGTCAGTACAGTAATCAGGGTAGAAATAGTCAGATGTCAGTACAGTACAGTACTCAGGGTAGAAATAGTCAGATGTCAGTACAGTACTCAGGGTAGAAATAGTCAGATGTCAGTACAGTAATCAGGGTAGAAATAGTCAGATGTCAGTACAGTACAGTACTCAGGGTAGAAATAGTCAGATGTCAGTACAGTACTCAGGGTATAAATAGTCAGATGTCAGTAGAGTACAGTACTCAGGGTAGAAATAGTCAGATGTCAGTACAGTACAGTACTCAGGGTAGAAATAGTCAGATGTCAGTTCAGTACAGTACTCAGGGTAGAAATAGTCAGATGTCAGTACAGTAATCAGGGTAGAAATAGTCAGATGTCAGTACAGTACTCAGGGTAGAAATAGTCAGCTGTCAGTACAGTACTCAGGGTATAAATAGTCAGATGTCAGTACAGTACAGTACTCAGGGTAGAAATAGTCAGATGTCAGTACAGTACACAGGGTAGAAATAGTCAGATATCAGTACAGTACTCAGGGTAGAAATAGTCAGATGTCAGTACAGTACTCAGGGTAGAAATAGTCAGATGTCAGTTCAGTACAGTACTCAGGGTAGAAATAGTCAAATGTCAGTAAAGTACTCAGGGTAGAAATAGTCAGATGTCAGTATAGTACTCAGGGTAGAAATAGTCAGATGTCAGTACAGTACAGTACTCAGGGTAGAAATAGTCAGATGTCAGTACAGTACAGTACTCAGGGTAGAAATAGTCAGATGTCAATACAGTACTCAGGGTAGAAATATTCAGATGTCAGTACAGTACTCAGGGTAGAAATAGTCAGATGTCAGTACAGTACTCAGGGTATAAATAGTCAGATGTCAGTAGAGTACTCAGGGTATAAATAGTCAGATGTCAATACAGTACTCAGGGTAGAAATAGTCAGATGTCAGTACAGTACTCAGGGTAGAAATAGTCAGATGTCAGTACAGTAATCAGGGTAGAAATAGTCAGATGTCAGTACAGTAATCAGGGTAGAAATAGTCAGGTGTCAGTACAGTACAGTACTCAGGGTAGAAATAGTCAGATGTCGGTACAGTACTCAGGGTAGAAATAGTCAGATGTCAGTAGAGTACAGTACTCAGGGTAGAAATAGTCAGATGTCAGTACAGTACAGTACTCAGGGTAGAAATAGTCAGATGTCAGTTCAGTACAGTACTCAGGGTAGAAATAGTCAAATGTCAGTAAAGTACTCAGGGTAGAAATAGTCAGATGTCAGTACAGTACTCAGGGTAGAAATAGTCAGATGTCAGTACAGTACAGTACTCAGGGTAGAAATAGTCAGATGTCAGTACAGTACTCAGGGTAGAAATAGGCATATGTCAGTACAGTACTCAGGGTAGAAATAGTCAGATGTCAGTACAGTACTCAGGGTAGAAATAGTCAGATGTCAGTACAGTACTCAGGGTAGAAATAGTCAGATGTCAGTACAGTACAGTACTCAGGGTAGAAAAAGTCAGATGTCAGTACAGTACTAAGGGTAGAAATAGTCAGATGTCAGCACAGTACTCAGGGTAGAAATAGTCAGATGTCAGTACAGTAATCAGGGTAGAAATAGTCAGATGTCAGTACAGTACAGTACTCAGGGTAGAAATAGTCAGATGTCAGTACAGTACTCAGGGTATAAATAGTCAGATGTCAGTAGAGTACAGTACTCAGGGTAGAAATAGTCAGATGTCAGTACAGTACAGTACTCAGGGTATAAATAGTCAGATGTCAGTTCAGTACAGGACTCAGGGTAGAAATAGTCAGATGTCAGTACAGTACTCAGGGTAGAAATAGTCAGCTGTCAGTACAGTACTCAGGGTATAAATAGTCAGATGTCAGTACAGTACAGTACTCAGGGTAGAAATAGTCAGATGTCAGTACAGTACACAGGGTAGAAATAGTCAGATATCAGTACAGTACTCAGGGTAGAAATAGTCAGATGTCAGTACAGTACTCAGGGTAGAAATAGTCAGATGTCAGTTCAGTACAGTACTCAGGGTAGAAATAGTCAAATGTCAGTAAAGTACTCAGGGTAATAATAGTCAGATGTCAGTACAGTACTCAGGGTAGAAATAGTCAGATGTCAGTACAGTACTCAGGGTAGAAATAGTCAGATGTCAGTACAGTACAGTACTCAGGGTAGAAATAGTCAGATGTCAATACAGTACTCAGGGTAGAAATATTCAGATGTCAGTACAGTACTCAGGGTAGAAATAGTCAGATGTCAGTACAGTACTCAGGGTATAAATAGTCAGATGTCAGTACAGTACTCAGGGTATAAATAGTCAGATGTCAATACAGTACTCAGGGTAGAAATAGTCAGATGTCAGTACAGTACTCAGGGTAGAAATAGTCAGATGTCAGTACAGTAATCAGGGTAGAAATAGTCAGATGTCAGTACAGTAATCAGGGTAGAAATAGTCAGATGTCAGTACAGTACAGTACTCAGGGTAGAAATAGTCAGATGTCAGTACAGTACTCAGGGTAGAAATAGTCAGATGTCAGTACAGTAATCAGGGTAGAAATAGTCAGATGTCAGTACAGTACAGTACTCAGGGTAGAAATAGTCAGATGTCAGTACAGTACTCAGGGTATAAATAGTCAGATGTCAGTAGAGTACAGTACTCAGGGTATAAATAGTCAGATGTCAGTACAGTACAGTACTCAGGGTAGAAATAGTCAGATGTCAGTTCAGTACAGTACTCAGGGTAGAAATAGTCAAATGTCAGTAAAGTACTCAGGGTATAAATAGTCAGATGTCAGTACAGTACAGTACTCAGGGTAGAAATAGTCAGATGTCAGTACAGTACAGTACTCAGGGTAGAAATAGTCAGATGTCAGTTCAGTACAGTACTCAGGGTAGAAATAGTCAAATGTCAGTAAAGTACTCAGGGTAGAAATAGTCAGATGTCAGTACAGTACTCAGGGTAGAAATAGTCAGATGTCAGTACAGTACAGTACTCAGGGTAGAAATAGTCAGATGTCAGTACAGTACTCAGGGTAGAAATAGTCAGATGTCAGTACAGTAATCAGGGTAGAAATAGTCAGATGTCAGTACAGTACTCAGGGTAGAAATAGTCAGATGTCAGTACAGTACAGTACTCAGGGTAGAAATAGTCAGATGTCAGTACAGTACTCAGGGTAGAAATAGTCAGATGTCAGTACAGTAATCAGGGTAGAAATATTCAGATGTCAGTACAGTAATCAGGGTAGAAATAGTCAGATGTCAGTACAGTACTCAGGGTATAAATAGTCAGATGTCAGTACAGTACAGTACTCAGGGTAGAAATAGTCAGATGTCAGTACAGTAATCAGGGTAGAAATAGTCAGATGTCAGTACAGTACAGTACTCAGGGTAGAAATAGTCAGATGTCAGTACAGTAATCAGGGTAGAGATAGTCAGATGTCAGTACAGTAATCAGGGTAGAAATAGTCAGATGTCAGTACAGTACTCAGGGTATAAATAGTCAGATGTCAGTACAGTACAGTACTCAGGGTAGAAATAGTCAGATGTCAGTACAGTACTCAGGGTAGAAATAGTCAGATATCAGTACAGTACTCAGGGTAGAAATAGTCAGATGTCAGTACAGTACAGTACTCAGGGTAGAAATAGTCAGATGTCAGTACAGTACTCAGGGTAGAAATAGTCAGATGTCAGTTCAGTACAGTACTCAGGGTAGAAATAGTCAAATGTCAGTAAAGTACTCAGGGTAGAAATAGTCAGATGTCAGTACAGTACTCAGGGTAGAAATAGTCAGATGTCAGTACAGTACAGTACTCAGGGTAAAAATAGTCAGATGTCAGTACAGTACAGTACTCAGGGTAGAAATAGTCAGATGTCAGTACAGTAATCAGGGTAGAAATATTCAGATGTCAGTACAGTAATCAGGGTAGAAATAGTCAGATGTCAGTACAGTACAGTACTCAGGGTAGAAATAGTCAGTTGTCAGTACAGTAATCAGGGTAGAAATAGTCAGATGTCAGTACAGTAATCAGGGTAGAAATAGTCAGATGTCAGTACAGTACTCAGGGTAGAAATAGTCAGATGTCAGTACAGTACAGTACTCAGGGTAGAAATAGTCAGATGTCAGTACAGTACTCAGGGTAGAAATAGTCAGATATCAATACATTACTCAGGGTAGAAATATTCAGATGTCAGTACAGTACTCAGGGTAGAAATAGTCAGATGTCAGTACAGTACTCAGGGTTGAAATAGTCAGATGTCAGTACAGTACTCAGGGTATAAATAGTCAGATGTCAATACAGTACTCAGGGTAGAAATTGTCAGATGTCAGTACAGTAATCCGGGTAGAAATAGTCAGATGTCAGTACAGTAATCAGGGTAGAAATAGTCAGATGTCAGTACAGTAATCAGTTTAGAAATAGTCAGATGTCAGTACAGTACTCAGGGTATAAATAGTCAGATGTCAGTACAGTAATCAGGGTAGAAATAGTCAGATGTCAGTACAGTAATCAGGGTAGAAATAGTCAGATTTCAGTACAGTACAGTACTCAGGGTAGAAATAGTCAGATGTCAGTACAGTACTCAGGGTAGAAATAGTCAGATGTCAGTACAGTAATCAGGGTAGAAATAGTCAGATGTCAGTACAGTACAGTACTCAGGGTAGAAATAGTCAGATGTCAGTACAGTACTCAGGGTATAAATAGTCAGATGTCAGTAGAGTACAGTACTCAGGGTAGAAATAGTCAGATGTCAGTACAGTACAGTACTCAGGGTAGAAATAGTCAGATGTCAGTTCAGTACAGTACTCAGGGTAGAAATAGTCAGATGTCAGTACAGTAATCAGGGTAGAAATAGTCAGATGTCAGTACAGTACTCAGGGTAGAAATAGTCAGCCGTCAGTACAGTACTCAGGGTATAAATAGTCAGATGTCAGTACAGTACAGTACTCAGGGTAGAAATAGTCAGATGTCAGTACAGTACACAGGGGTAGAAATAGTTAGATATCAGTACAGTACTCAGGGTAGAAATAGTCAGATGTCAGTACAGTAGTCAGGGTAGAAATAGTCAGATGTCAGTTCAGTACAGTACTCAGGGTAGAAACAGTCAAATGTCAGTAAAGTACTCAGGGTAGAAATAGTCAGATGTCAGTATAGTACTCAGGGTAGAAATAGTCAGATGTCAGTACAGTACAGTACTCAGGGTAGAAATAGTCAGATGTCAGTACAGTACAGTACTCAGGGTAGAAATAGTCAGATGTCAATACAGTACTCAGGGTAGAAATATTCAGATGTCAGTACAGTACTCAGGGTAGAAATAGTCAGATGTCAGTACAGTACTCAGGGTATAAATAGTCAGATGTCAGTACAGTACTCAGGGTATAAATAGTCAGATGTCAATACAGTACTCAGGGTAGAAATAGTCAGATGTCAGTACAGTACTCAGGGTAGAAATAGTCAGATGTCAGTACAGTAATCAGGGTAGAAATAGTCAGATGTCAGTACAGTAATCAGGGTAGAAATAGTCAGGTGTCAGTACAGTACAGTACTCAGGGTAGAAATAGTCAGATGTCAGTACAGTACTCAGGGTAGAAATAGTCAGATGTCAGTAGAGTACAGTACTCAGGGTAGAAATAGTCAGATGTCAGTACAGTACAGTACTCAGGGTAGAAATAGTCAGATGTCAGTTCAGTACAGTACTCAGGGTAGAAATAGTCAAATGTCAGTAAAGTACTCAGGGTAGAAATAGTCAGATGTCAGTACAGTACTCAGGGTAGAAATAGTCAGATGTCTGTACAGTACAGTACTCAGGGTAGAAATAGTCAGATGTCAGTACAGTACTCAGGGTAGAAATAGGCATATGTCAGTACAGTACTCAGGGTAGAAATAGTCAGATGTCAGTACAGTACTCAGGGTAGAAATAGTCAGATGTCAGTACAGTACTCAGGGTAGAAATAGTCAGATGTCAGTACAGTACAGTACTCAGGGTAGAAATAGTCAGATGTCAGTACAGTACTAAGGGTAGAAATAGTCAGATGTCAGTACAGTACTCAGGGTAGAAATAGTCAGATGTCAGTACAGTAATCAGGGTAGAAATAGTCAGATGTCAGTACAGTACAGTACTCAGGGTAGAAATAGTCAGATGTCAGTACAGTACTCAGGGTATAAATAGTCAGATGTCAGTAGAGTACAGTACTCAGGGTAGAAATAGTCAGATGTCAGTACAGTACAGTACTCAGGGTATAAATAGTCAGATGTCAGTTCAGTACAGTACTCAGGGTAGAAATAGTCAGATGTCAGTACAGTACTCAGGGTAGAAATAGTCAGCTGTCAGTACAGTACTCAGGGTATAAATAGTCAGATGTCAATACAGTACTCAGGGTAAAAATAGTCAGATGTCAGTACAGTAATCCGGGTAGAAATAGTCAGATGTCAGTACAGTAATCAGGGTAGAAATAGTCAGATGTCAGTACAGTAATCAGGGTAGAAATAGTCCGATGTCAGTACAGTACTCAGGGTAGAAATAGTCAGATGTCAGTACAGTAATCCGGGTAGAAATAGTCAGATGTCAGTACAGTAATCAGGGTAGAAATAGTCAGATGTCAGTACAGTAATCAGGGTAGAAATAGTCAGATGTCAGTACAGTACTCAGGGTATAAATAGTCAGATGTCAGTACAGTACAGTACTCAGGGTAGAAATAGTCAGATGTCAATACAGTACTCAGGGTAGAAATATTCAGATGTCAGTACAGTACTCAGGGTAGAAATAGTCAGATGTCAGTACAGTACTCAGGGTATAAATAGTCAGATGTCAGTACAGTACTCAGGGTATAAATAGTCAGATGTCAATACAGTACTCAGGGTAGAAATAGTCAGATGTCAGTACAGTACTCAGGGTAGAAATAGTCAGATGTCAGTACAGTAATCAGGGTAGAAATAGTCAGATGTCAGTACAGTAATCAGGGTAGAAATAGTCAGATGTCAGTACAGTACAGTACTCAGGGTAGAAATAGTCAGATGTCAGTACAGTACTCAGGGTAGAAATAGTCAGATGTCAGTACAGTAATCAGGGTAGAAATAGTCAGATGTCAGTACAGTACAGTACTCAGGGTAGAAATAGTCAGATGTCAGTACAGTACTCAGGGTATAAATAGTCAGATGTCAGTAGAGTACAGTACTCAGGGTAGAAATAGTCAGATGTCAGTACAGTACAGTACTCAGGGTAGAAATAGTCAGATGTCAGTTCAGTACAGTACTCAGGGTAGAAATAGTCAGATGTCAGTACAGTAATCAGGGTAGAAATAGTCAGATGTCAGTACAGTACTCAGGGTAGAAATAGTCAGCTGTCAGTACAGTACTCAGGGTATAAATAGTCAGATGTCAGTACAGTACAGTACTCAGGGTAGAAATAGTCAGATGTCAGTACAGTACACAGGGTAGAAATAGTCAGATATCAGTACAGTACTCAGGGTAGAAATAGTCAGATGTCAGTACAGTACTCAGGGTAGAAATAGTCAGATGTCAGTTCAGTACAGTACTCAGGGTAGAAATAGTCAAATGTCAGTAAAGTACTCAGGGTAGAAATAGTCAGATGTCAGTATAGTACTCAGGGTAGAAATAGTCAGATGTCAGTACAGTACAGTACTCAGGGTAGAAATAGTCAGATGTCAGTACAGTACAGTACTCAGGGTAGAAATAGTCAGATGTCAATACAGTACTCAGGGTAGAAATATTCAGATGTCAGTACAGTACTCAGGGTAGAAATAGTCAGATGTCAGTACAGTACTCAGGGTATAAATAGTCAGATGTCAGTACAGTACTCAGGGTATAAATAGTCAGATGTCAATACAGTACTCAGGGTAGAAATAGTCAGATGTCAGTACAGTACTCAGGGTAGAAATAGTCAGATGTCAGTACAGTAATCAGGGTAGAAATAGTCAGATGTCAGTACAGTAATCAGGGTAGAAATAGTCAGGTGTCAGTACAGTACAGTACTCAGGGTAGAAATAGTCAGATGTCGGTACAGTACTCAGGGTAGAAATAGTCAGATGTCAGTAGAGTACAGTACTCAGGGTAGAAATAGTCAGATGTCAGTACAGTACAGTACTCAGGGTAGAAATAGTCAGATGTCAGTTCAGTACAGTACTCAGGGTAGAAATAGTCAAATGTCAGTAAAGTACTCAGGGTAGAAATAGTCAGATGTCAGTACAGTACTCAGGGTAGAAATAGTCAGATGTCAGTACAGTACAGTACTCAGGGTAGAAATAGTCAGATGTCAGTACAGTACACAGGGTAGAAATAGGCATATGTCAGTACAGTACTCAGGGTAGAAATAGTCAGATGTCAGTACAGTACTCAGGGTAGAAATAGTCAGATGTCAGTACAGTACTCAGGGTAGAAATAGTCAGATGTCAGTACAGTACAGTACTCAGGGTAGAAAAAGTCAGATGTCAGTACAGTACTAAGGGTAGAAATAGTCAGATGTCAGTACAGTACTCAGGGTAGAAATAGTCAGATGTCAGTACAGTAATCAGGGTAGAAATAGTCAGATGTCAGTACAGTACAGTACTCAGGGTAGAAATAGTCAGATGTCAGTACAGTACTCAGGGTATAAATAGTCAGATGTCAGTAGAGTACAGTACTCAGGGTAGAAATAGTCAGATGTCAGTACAGTACAGTACAGTACTCAGGGTATAAATAGTCAGATGTCAGTTCAGTACAGGACTCAGGGTAGAAATAGTCAGATGTCAGTACAGTACTCAGGGTAGAAATAGTCAGCTGTCAGTACAGTACTCAGGGTATAAATAGTCAGATGTCAGTACAGTACAGTACTCAGGGTAGAAATAGTCAGATGTCAGTACAGTACACAGGGTAGAAATAGTCAGATATCAGTACAGTACTCAGGGTAGAAATAGTCAGATGTCAGTACAGTACTCAGGGTAGAAATAGTCAGATGTCAGTTCAGTACAGTACTCAGGGTAGAAATAGTCAAATGTCAGTAAAGTACTCAGGGTAATAATAGTCAGATGTCAGTACAGTACTCAGGGTAGAAATAGTCAGATGTCAGTACAGTACTCAGGGTAGAAATAGTCAGATGTCAGTACAGTACAGTACTCAGGGTAGAACTGGTCAGATGTCAATACAGTACTCAGGGTAGAAATATTCAGATGTCAGTACAGTACTCAGGGTAGAAATAGTCAGATGTCAGTACAGTACTCAGGGTATAAATAGTCAGATGTCAGTACAGTACTCAGGGTATAAATAGTCAGATGTCAATACAGTACTCAGGGTAGAAATAGTCAGATGTCAGTACAGTACTCAGGGTAGAAATAGTCAGATGTCAGTACAGTAATCAGGGTAGAAATAGTCAGATGTCAGTACAGTAATCAGGGTAGAAATAGTCAGATGTCAGTACAGTACAGTACTCAGGGTAGAAATAGTCAGATGTCAGTACAGTACTCAGGGTAGAAATAGTCAGATGTCAGTACAGTAATCAGGGTAGAAATAGTCAGATGTCAGTACAGTACAGTACTCAGGGTAGAAATAGTCAGATGTCAGTACAGTACTCAGGGTATAAATAGTCAGATGTCAGTAGAGTACAGTACTCAGGGTATAAATAGTCAGATGTCAGTACAGTACAGTACTCAGGGTAGAAATAGTCAGATGTCAGTTCAGTACAGTACTCAGGGGTAGAAATAGTCAAATGTCAGTAAAGTACTCAGGGTAGAAATAGTCAGATGTCAGTACAGTACTCAGGGTAGAAATAGTCAGATGTCAGTACAGTACAGTACTCAGGGTAGAAATAGTCAGATGTCAGTACAGTACTCAGGGTAGAAATAGGCATATGTCAGTACAGTACTCAGGGTAGAAATAGTCAGATGTCAGTACAGTACTCAGGGTAGAAATAGTCAGATGTCAGTACAGTACTCAGGGTAGAAATAGTCAGATGTCAGTACAGTACAGTACTCAGGGTAGAAATAGTCAGATTTCAGTACAGTACTAAGGGTAGAAATAGTCAGATGTCAGTACAGTACTCAGGGTATAAATAGTCAGATGTCAATACAGTACTCATGGTAGAAATAGTCAGATGTCAGTACAGTACTCAGGGTAGAAATAGTCAGATGTCAGTACAGTAATCAGGGTAGAAATAGTCAGATGTCAGTACAGTAATCAGGGTAGAAATAGTCAGATGTCAGTACAGTAATCAGGGTAGAAATAGTCAGATGTCAGTACAGTACTCAGGGTAGAAATAGTCAGATGTCAGTACAGTACAGTACTCAGGGTAGAAATAGTCAGATGTCAGTACAGTACTCAGGGTAGAAATAGTCAGATATCAATACAGTAATCAGGGTAGAAATATTCAGATGTCAGTACAGTACTCAGGGTAGAAATAGTCAGATGTCAGTACAGTACTCAGGGTAGAAATAGTCAGATGTCAGTACAGTACTCAGGGTATAAATAGTCAGATGTCAGTACAGTACAGTACTAAGGGTAGAAATAGTCAGATGTCAGTACAGTAATCAGGGTAGAAATAGTCAGATGTCAGTACAGTACTGTACTCAGGGTAGAAATAGTCAGATGTCAGTACAGTAATCAGGGTATAAATAGTCAGATGTCAGTACAGTAATCAGGGTAGAAATAGTCAGATGTCAGTACAGTACTCAGGGTATAAATAGTCAGATGTCAGTACAGTACAGTACTCAGGGTAGAAATAGTCAGATATCAGTACAGTACTCAGGGTAGAAATAGTCAGATGTCAGTACAGTACAGTACTCAGGGTAGAAATAGTCAGATGTCAGTACAGTACTCAGGGTAGAAATAGTCAGATGTCAGTTCAGTACAGTACTCAGGGTAGAAATAGTCAAAGGTCAGTAAAGTACTCAGGGTAGAAATAGTCAGATGTCAGTACAGTACTCAGGGTAGAAATAGTCAGATGTCAGTACAGTACAGTACTCAGGGTAGAAATAGTCAGATGTCAGTACAGTACAGTACTCAGGGTAGAAATAGTCAGATGTCAGTACAGTACTCAGGGTAGAAATAGTAATATGTCAGTACAGTACTCAGGGTAGAAATAGTCAGATGTCAGTACAGTACTCAGGGTAGAAATAGTCAGATGTCAGTACAGTACTCAGGGTAGAAATAGTCATATGTCAGTACAGTACAGTACTCAGGGGTAGAAATAGTCAGATGTCAGTACAGTAATCAGGGTAGAAATAGTCAGATGTCAGTACAGTAATCAGTGTAGAAATAGTCAGATGTCAGTACAGTACTCAGGGTATAAATAGTCAGATGTCAGTACAGTACAGTACTCAGGGTAGAAATAGTCAGATGTCAGTACAGTATTCAGGGTAGAAATAGTCAGATATCAGTACAGTACTCAGGGTAGATATAGTCAGATGTCAGTACAGTAATCAGGGTAGAAATAGTCAGATGTCAGTACAGTAATCAGGGTAGAAATAGTCAGATGTCAGTACAGTACAGTACTCAGGGTAGAAATAGTCAGATGTCAGTACAGTACAGTACTCAGGGTAGAAATAGTCAGATGTCAGTACAGTACTCAGGGTAGAAATAGTAATATGTCAGTACAGTACTCAGGGTAGAAATAGTCAGATGTCAGTACAGTACTCAGGGTAGAAATAGTCAGATGTCAGTACAGTACTCAGGGTAGAAATAGTCATATGTCAGTACAGTACAGTACTCAGGGGTAGAAATAGTCAGATGTCAGTACAGTAATCAGGGTAGAAATAGTCAGATGTCAGTACAGTAATCAGTGTAGAAATAGTCAGATGTCAGTACAGTACTCAGGGTATAAATAGTCAGATGTCAGTACAGTACAGTACTCAGGGTAGAAATAGTCAGATGTCAGTACAGTATTCAGGGTAGAAATAGTCAGATATCAGTACAGTACTCAGGGTAGATATAGTCAGATGTCAGTACAGTAATCAGGGTAGAAATAGTCAGATGTCAGTACAGTAATCAGGGTAGAAATAGTCAGATGTCAGTACAGTACAGTACTCAGGGTAGAAATAGTCAGATGTCAGTACAGTAATCAGGGTAGAAATAGTCAGATGTCAGTACAGTAATAAGGGTAGAAATAGTCAGATGTCAGTACAGTACTCAGGGTATAAATAGTCAGATGTCAGTACAGTACAGTACTCAGGGTAGAAATAGTCAGATGTCAGTACAGTAATCAGGGTAGAAATAGTCAGATGTCAGTACAGTACAGTACTCAGGGTAGAAATAGTCAGATGTCAGTACAGTAATCAGGGTAGAAATAGTCAGATGTCAGTACAGTACTCAGGGTAGAAATAGTAAGCTGTCAGTACAGTACTCAGGGTAGAAATAGTCAGATGTCAGTACAGTACTCAGGGTAGAAATAGTCAGATATCAGTACAGTACTCAGGGTAGAAATAGTCAGATGTCAGTACAGTACAGTACTCAGGGTAGAAATAGTCAGATGTCAGTACAGTACTCAGGGTAGAAATAGTCAGATGTCAGTTCAGTACAGTACTCAGGGTAGAAATAGTCAAATGTCAGTAAAGTACTCAGGGTAGAAATAGTCAGATGTCAGTACAGTACTCAGGGTATAAATATTCAGATGTCAGTAGAGTACAGTACTCAGGGTAGAAATAGTCAGATGTCAGTACAGTACAGTACTCAGGGTAGAAATAGTCAGATGTCAGTTCAGTACAGTACTCAGGGTAGAAATAGTCAAATGTCAGTAAAGTACTCACGGTAGAAATAGTCAGATGTCAGTACAGTACTCAGGGTAGAAATAGTCAGATGTCAGTACAGTACAATACTCAGGGTAGAAATAGTCAGATGTCAGTACAGTACTCAGGGTAGAAATAGGCATATGTCAGTACAGTACTCAGGGTAGAAATAGTCAGATGTCAGTACAGTAGTCAGGGTAGAAATAGTCAGATGTCAGTATAGTACTCAGGGTATAAATAGTCATATGTCAGTACAGTACAGTACTCAGGGTAGAAATAGTCAGATGTCAGTACAGTACTCAGGGTAGAAATAGTCAGATATCAATACAGTACTCAGGGTAGAAATATTCAGATGTCAGTACAGTACTCAGGGTAGAAATAGTCAGATGTCAGTACAGTACTCAGGGTAGAAATAGTCAGATGTCAGTACAGTACTCAGGGTATAAATAGCCAGATGTCAATACAGTACTCATGGTAGAAATAGTCAGATGTCAGTACAGTACTCAGGGTAGAAATAGTCAGATGTCAGTACAGTAATCAGGGTAGAAATAGTCAGATGTCAGTACAGTAATCAGGGTAGAAATAGTCAGATGTCAGTACAGTAATCAGGGTAGAAATAGTCAGATGTCAGTACAGTACTCAGGGTAGAAATAGTCAGATGTCAGTACAGTACAGTTCTCAGGGTAGAAATAGTCAGATGTCAGTACAGTACTCAGGGTAGAAATAGTCAGATATCAATACAGTAATCAGGGTAGAAATATTCAGATGTCAGTACAGTACTCAAGGTAGACATAGTCAGATGTCAGTACAGTACTCAGGGTAGAAATAGTCAGATGTCAGTACAGTACTCAGGGTAGAAATAGTCAGATGTCAGTACAGTACAGTACAGTACTCAGGGTAGAAATAGTCAGATGTCAGTACAGTAATCAGGGTAGAAATAGTCAGATGTCAGTACAGTACAGTACTCAGGGTAGAAATAGTCAGATGTCAGTACAGTAATCAGGGTAGAAATAGTCAGATGTCAGTACAGTAATCAGGGTAGAAATAGTCAGATGTCAGTACAGTACTCAGGGTATAAATAGTCAGATGTCAGTACAGTACTCAGGGTAGAAATAGTCAGATATCAGTACAGTACTCAGGGTAGAAATAGTCAGATGTCAGTACAGTACAGTACTCAGGGTAGAAATAGTCAGATGTCAGTACAGTACTCAGGGTAGAAATAGTCAGATGTCAGTTCAGTACAGTACTCAGGGTAGAAATAGTCAAATGTCAGTAAAGTACTCAGGGTAGAAATAGTCAGATGTCAGTACAGTACTCAGGGTAGAAATAGTCAGATGTCAGTACAGTACAGTACTCAGGGTAGAAATAGTCAGATGTCAGTACAGTACAGTACTCAGGGTAGAAATAGTCAGATGTCAGTACAGTACTCAGGGTAGAAATAGTCAGATGTCAGTACAGTAATCAGGGTAGAAATAGTCAGATGTCAGTACAATAATCAGGGTAGAAATAGTCAGATGTCAGTACAGTACAGTACTCAGGGTAGAAATAGTCAGATGTCAGTACAGTACTCAGGGTAAAAATAGTCAGATGTCAGTACATTACAGTCCTCAGGGTAGAAATAGTCAGATGTCAGTACAGTACTCAGGGTAGAAATAGTCAGATGTCAGTACAGTACAGTACTCAGGGTAGAAATAGTCAGATGTCAGTACAGTACAGTACTCAGGGAAGAAATAGTCAGATGTCAGTACAGTACAGTACTCACGGTAGAAATAGTCAGATGTCAGTTCAGTACAGTACTCAGGGTAGAAATAGTCAAATGTCAGTAACGTACTCAGGGTAGAAATAGTCAGATGTCAGTACAGTACTCAGGGTAGAAATAGTCAGATGTCAGTACAGTACAGTACTCAGGGTAGAAATAGTCAGATGTCAGTACAGTACTCAGGGTAGAAATAGTCATATGTCAGTACAGTACTCAGGGTAGAAATAGTCAGATGTCAGTACAGTACTCAGGGTAGAAATAGTCAGATGTCAGTACAGTACTCAGGGTCGAAATAGTCAGATGTCAGTACAGTACTCAGGGTAGAAATAGTCAGATGTCAGTACAGTACTCGGGGTAGAAATAGTCAGATGTCAGTACAGTACTCAGGGTAGAAATATTCAGATGTCAGTACAGTACAGTACTCGGGGTGTAAATAGTCAGATATCAGTACAGTGTTCAGGGTAGAAATAGTCAGATGTCAGTACAGTACTCAGGGTAGAAATAGTCAGATGTCAGTACAGTACTCAGGGTAGAAATATTCAGATGTCAGTACAGTACTCAGGGTAGATATAATTAGATGTCAGTACAGTACTCAGGGTAGAAATTGTCAGGTGTCAGTACAGTACAGTACTCAGGGTAGAAATAGTCAAATGTCAATACAGTACAGTACTCAGGGTGTAAATAGTCAGATATCAGTACAGTGTTCAGGGTAGAAATAGTCAGATGTCAGTACAGTACTCAGGGTATATATATTTAGATGTCAGTACAGTACAGTACTCAGGGTAGAAATTGTCAGGTGTCAGTACAGTACTCAGGGTAGAAATAGTCAGATGTCAGTACGGTACTCAGGGTAGAAATAGTCAGATGTCAGTACGGTACTCAGGGTAGAAATAGTCAGATGTCAGTACAGTACTCAGGGTAGAAATAGTCAGATGTCAGTACAGTACTCAGGGTATAAATAGTCAGATGTCAGTACAGTACTCAGGGTAGAAATAGTCAGATGTCAGTACAGTACTCAGGGTAGAAATAGTCAGATGTCTGTACAGTACAGTACAGTACTCTGGGTATAAATAGTCAGATGTCAGTACAGTACTCAGGGTAGAAATAGTCAGATGTCAGTACAGTACTCAGGGTAGAAATAGTCAGATGTCTGTACAGTACAGTACTCGGGGTAGAAATAGTCAGATGTCAGTACAGTACTCAGGGTAGAAATAGTCAGATGTCAGTACAGTACTCAGGGTAGATGTACTTAGATGTCAGTAAAGTACTCAGGGTAGATATAGTCAGATGTCAGGACAGTAATCAGGGTAGAAATAGTCAGATGTCAGTACAGTACAGTACTCAGGGTAGAAATAGTCAGATGTCAGTACAGTACTCAGGGTAGATATAGTCAGATGTCAGTACAGTACAGTACTCAGGGTAGAAATAGTCAGATGTCAGTACAGTACTCAGGGTATAATGGTGTCAGATGTCAGTACAGTACTCAGGGTAGAAATAGTCAGATGTCAGTATAGTACTCAGGGTAGAAATAGTCAGATGTCAGTACAGTACTCAGGGTAGAAATAGTCAGATGTCAGTACAGTACTCAGGGTAGAAATAGTCAGATGTCAGTACAGTACTCAGGGTAGAAATAGACACTCTCCCACCCTTCTATTAGCCCCTGAGTTTCAACTCTGTTAATCCCTCAGCTGTTTACCAAAACAATGGCAGGGTGTTGGCTTTTTTATGGTTTGAACTGCAGATTTGATCTTTAATCTACTCTAATAAAACATCATCATGTGATTGTGAGCTGGTTTTCAGCACCAAATGACTTCTTGTGAACACACACAACGCACAATGATGGTGGAGTTCTTACACAATGCCCTTAATCTAACACACATAGATGAGACACTACAGCACTTTGAGTTTAAAGCTTGTGTCTGAGGTGCGGCAGTATACGACCAGAACAACAACAAAACATCTAAATAAAATAAAAACCCTCTTGAAGGTAACATTTCAACATGTTTTGGTCCGATTCCACTCGAGGGGTTGAGTCAGTCACGGTGATGCGTCCCATTGATCAACAGAACCGATCATCCTCCTCTTCCATATCACAGCAAGGCACTGTCTGTTCCACCGAGCCCACTTCCTGTTCACTGACCCCTGTTTCCTGTGCGTTGACGTTGGCGGCAGTGGTGTAGAACCACGGATGGATAAGCACCTCGGCGGCGGTCAGTCTGTCCCATGGATCTTTCCTCAACAGGCAGCGCAGCAGGCACTTGGCCCGGGAAGAGAGGCCCTCTGGTAGGCAGCAATGGCCCCGGCGGATCTTGGAGAAGAGGGTAGCTGGGTCTGGGTCGTGGAAAGGGTAGCGTCCCACCAGCATGGTGTAGAGCATCACCCCTAGCGACCAGACGTCCGCCTGCTTTCCGGAGTAGGAGCTGGAGCCATTCAGGATCTCTGGGCTGATGTAGGCTGGGCAGCCGTGGGTGTATGACATGGAGTCATCATCTCCTTCTAAAACCCTGCAGTCCTCCAGGCCTTCCAGCTTCACATGGGTCCTACAGGACAACAAAGAGCATGGGTTGGTTACTAGCAGAGAGGAAGAGGCGAAGCGAGAGGCTCCACTCTACTGATATAAGTGGACTTTGAGAAAATCTATTTTATACTGGAGTTGTGTCTGTTGTTCACATGCGTATCTGCCCTCTCATTGGCTAGAATGTTCCCACTTGATCTCGCTTCCTCCCGCCTGCCTTTCTGCCTTTGCGACAACAACTCCCTGTTAGAGGCCATCTCGTCATTATATAACGTATCTCTGTTATTAGTAATTGGATGGTAGATCCTAAGGCAGAAGGATCACCGGTCACACTTTATTTGGATAGTCCGGATTTTCCATCTGTAGATGTTCTGCAGATGGTCATACTATCAACAAACTATCTGTTGATAAGCAACTGCTTGCTAAGGTTAGGGTTAAGGTTAGGTTTAGAATAAGGGTTAGGGTAAGGGTTAAGTTTAGAATAAGGGTAAGGGTTAAGGTTACGGTTAGGATAAGGGTTAAGGTAAGGTTTAGAATAAGGGTTAGGGTAAGGGTTAGGATTAGTGCTAGGGTAAGGGTTAAGGTTACGGTTAGGATAAGGGTTAAGGTTAGGTTTAGAATAAGGGTTAGGGTAAGGGTTAAGGTAAGGTTTAGAATAAGGGTTAGGGTAAGGGTTAGGTTTAGTGCTAGGATAAGGGTTAAGATTACGGTTAGGGTAAGGGTAATGGCATCAACCAATTCAGATTAAGATCACCCGCTATTATTAATTCTGAGTTAGTGTAACTGATGTGAAATGGCTAGTTAGTGGTGCGAGGAGAGGGACGGACGCAACACTGTTACATTGATGCTATTGTTGTGGAAAAGGAGGAGGTCAAAGGGGGGTGAGTGTAACTGGTGTGAAATGGCTAGCTAGTTAGCGATGCGTGCTAGCAGTGTTTCAAGTGGTGACGTCACTCGCTCTGAGACCTTGAAGTAGTTGGTTCCCTTGCTCTGCAAGGACTGCGGCGTTTGTGGAGCGACGGGTAACGGTGCTTCAAGGGTGACTGTTGTCAAGCCCAGGTAGGCTCCCGAGTGGTGTAGTGGTCTAAGGCACTGCATCGCAGTGCTAGCTGTTCCACTAGAGATCCTGGTTCAAATCCAGGCTCTGTCGTAGCCGGCCGCGACCGGGAGACCCATGGGGCGGCGCACAATTGGCCCAGGGTAGGGGAGGGAATGGCTGGCAGGTATGTAGCTCAGTTGGTAGAGCATGGCGTTTGCACCGCCAGGGTTGTGGGTTCGATTCCCACGGGGGGCCAGTATTAAAAAATGTATGTATGCACTCACTAACTGTAAGTTAGTCGCTCTGGATAAGAGCGTCTGCTAAAATGTAGGGGCAAGGAGAGGGATGGAAGCAACACTGTAACATTAGCATATAGGTAGACAGCAGGTCAGACCAGTCTCTAAAACGCAGAGGGAGGGCGATAAATTATGCCCACATTTAGGACTAGACAATCAAATGAATGGAATGGTAATGGATACAGAAACATTTAAGTTGCTCTTTATATATATGGCGACCCCCCCCCCCTCCTCTGCCAACTCTATCAGATGAAAAAACTATTATAAACAGTCAGAGACACATCAGTCTGGTATAAACTTCTTTAACCAACATTCAGTTATATCCAGAATGTCTTTGGTTTGAGAAGCAACAGTTACAATAAAATACATTTTCGAAATCAAACTTCTAGCCTTTACATGAATAGGTCGAAGGCCACAGCTGCAGGATTTTCAGATCAGAGTCTCTAATAGGAACCATGTTCAGCAGGTAAATATCATGGGTTTAGCTTGAACTGGAATAGAGACAAGATTGAACTGAACCATCAGGTCTTGAACGAGAACGTGGATTAAAACAAGAGTCAATAATGGTTCCCTGTTGCGAGCAAGGACTGATATCCCATCATTTTTGTAGTATCTCTTCGATACTAGCCCCCTAGCTCCACTCCTGTTCGGGTGCAAGCCGTCCCTTTTTAAGAACTGAGGACAATAAAATAAAATCCTATGGGACGTGATCTGGTGGCTGCTGCAGGGTCTGGATGGGAGGGCAGAGGGCAGAGGGCAGAGGGCAGAGGGCAGAGGGCAGAGGGCAGAGGGCAGAGGGCAGAGGGAGGATGTGTTGGAATGATCCTCCTCCCCTACCTCTAACTCCATTCCACTTCGCTTCCAATGGTCTACACCAGGGTTCTTCAATTCCGGTCCTGGAGGGCCGAAACACCTCTGTTTTTCATCCTCTCCTTCTAATCAGGGGCTAATTCAGACCTGGGACACCAGGTGAGTGCAATTAACTACCAGGTAGAAATAAAAAACAGAAGTGTTTCGGCCCTCCAGGACCGGAATTGAAGAACCCTGGTGTAGACCAAGACGCAGTAGATTTCCGGTTCTCGTCGGCGTTAATACGGGATCCAAGGTAATATCTTCAGTAGCTGCTGCAGAGGAGCCCAGTCTCATAGAACACCCTGGAATTAGAATTGTTGCATCAAAAACAGCATGTAGTCTTGAAGTCTCCTTAGTCCGAGCGAGACGTCCTCTTAGGACCCTATTCTCCTCCAACAGCTCAATGATCCGCTCCTTTGAGGCACGAAGATGCATTTTATCACAAATATATAGGTCAGTATACTCAACCTCTTTGACTACAATGAACATGTCCCAGGTCTCACATGTTATGGCTTAACTGTCCATCTCCGGATATGACTCCAAAACAGAGGAGTCTTACATGCTTATACTCAGGTCAGAGACGGCGGTCCCAGCTACAAGAGCCAACCGCGATATGAGACGAGCTTTGCTGGTGACAGCCAGGTATCCTAGCTAGTCGGCGCTAACCAAGGCTAGCCTGCTAATGTTTGCTCCAGGAGACGGTAAAATCCAGCCGAACACGGTGTGTTTAGAAAAGCACAAAGACTATGGTCCCAGAAATAAAACACTTAAAACCAAGGTTTTAAAGGTATACAATTGTATAAAATGTGTCTTAAAACACTAAAGCACTGTATCAACACACCAAACGTTCTGCTTCATACTTCTGCTTCTGTTTCCTTGGTTATTAGTAGACCTTACAATGCTGTCCTACAGGACAATATAGAACATGGGTTGGTTTTAAGCAAGATATTTAAGCTTGTATGAAGGACAAGGGGCTAGGGCATGCCACCATCCTTACAGACAACACAGCATGGTTATTAGAGATAGGACAACACAGCATGGTTATTAGAGATAGGACAACACAGCATGGTTATTAGAGATAGGACAACACAGCCTGGTTATTAGAGATAGGACAACACAGCATGGTTATTAGAGATAGGACAACACAGCATGGTTATTATAGATAGGACAACACAGCATGGTTATTAGAGATAGGACAACACAGCATGGTTATTAGAGATAGGACAACACAGCATGGTTATTAGAGATAGGACAACACAGCATGGTTATTAGAGATAGGACAACACAGCATGGTTATTAGAGATAGGACAACACAGCAAGGTTTGGTTATTAGAGATAGGACAACACAGCATTGTTATTAGAGATAGGACAACACAGCATGGTTATTAGAGATAGGACAACACAGCAAGGTTTGGTTATTAGAGATAGGACAACACAGCATTGTTATTAGAGATAGGACAACACAACATGGTTATTAGAGATAGGACAACACAGCAAGGTTTGGTTATTAGAGATAGGACAACACAGCATTGTTATTAGAGATAGGACAACACAACATGGTTATTAGAGATAGGACAACACAACATGGTTATTTTGAGATAGGACAACACAGCAAGGTTTGGTTATTAGAGATAGGACAACACAGCATGGTTATTAGAGATAGGACAACACAGCATGGTTATTAGAGATAGGACAACACAGCATGGTTATTAGAGATAGGACAACACAGCATGGTTATTAGAGATAGGACAACACAGCAAGGTTTGGTTATTAGAGATAGGACAACACAGCATTGTTATTAGAGATAGGACAACACAGCATGGTTATTAGAGATAGGACAACACAGCAAGGTTTGGTTATTAGAGATAGGACAACACAGCATTGTTATTAGAGATAGGACAACACAACATGGTTATTAGAGATAGGACAACACAGCAAGGTTTGGTTATTAGAGATAGGACAACACAGCATTGTTATTAGAGATAGGACAACACAACATGGTTATTAGAGATAGGACAACACAACATGGTTATTTTGAGATAGGACAACACAGCAAGGTTTGGTTATTAGAGATAGGACAACACAGCATTGTTATTAGAGATAGGACAACACAACATGGTTATTAGAGATAGGACAACACAGCATGGTTATTAGAGATAGGACAACACAGCATGGTTATTAGAGATAGGACAACACAGCAAGGTTAGGTTATTAGAGATAGGACAACACAGCATTGTTATTAGAGATAGGACAACACAACATGGTTATTAGAGATAGGACAACACAGCATGGTTTGCTTATTAGAGATAGGACAACACAGCATGGTTTGGTTATTAGAGATAGGACAACACAGCATGGTTTGGTTATTAGAGATAGGACAACACAGCATGGTTTGGTTATTAGAGATAGGACAACACAGCATGGTTTGGTTATTAGAGATAGGACAACACAACATGGTTTGGTTATTAGAGATAGGACAACACAGCATGGTTATTAGAGATAGGACAACACAGCATGGTTTGGTTATTAGAGATAGGACAACACAGCATGGTTTGGTTATTAGAGATAGGAAAACACAGCATGGTTTGGTTATTAGAGATAGGACAACACAGCATGGTTTGGTTATTAGAGATAGGACAACACAGCATGGTTTGGTTATTAGAGATAGGACAACACATCATGGTTTGATTATTAGAGATAGGACAACACAGCATGGTTTGCTTATTAGAGATAGGACAACACAGCATGGTTTGGTTATTAGAGATAGGACAACACAGCATGGTTTGGTTATTAGAGATAGGACAACACAGCATGGTTTGGTTATTAGAGATAGGACAACACAGCATGGTTTGGTTATTAGAGATAGGACAACACAACATGGTTTGGTTATTAGAGATAGGACAACACAGCATGGTTATTAGAGATAGGACAACACAGCATGGTTTGGTTATTAGAGATAGGACAACACAGCATGGTTATTAGAGATAGGACAACACAGCATGGTTATTAGAGATAGGACAACACAGCATGGTTTGGTTATTAGAGATAGGACAACACAGCATGGTTATTAGAGATAGGACAACACAGCATGTTTATTAGAGATAGGACAACACAGCATGGTTTGGTTATTAGAGATAGGACAACACAGCATGGTTTGGTTATTAGAGATAGGACAACACAGCATGGTTTGGTTATTAGAGATAGGACAACACAGCATGGTTTGGTTATTAGAGATAGGACAACACAGCATGGTTTGGTTATTAGAGATAGGACAACACAACATGGTTTGATTATTAGAGATAGGACAACACAGCATGGTTTGGTTATTAGAGATAGGACAACACAGCATGGTTTGGTTATTAGAGATAGGACAACACAGCATGGTTTGGTTATTAGAGATAGGACAACACAGCATGGTTTGGTTATTAGAGATAAGACAACACAGCATGGTTTGGTTATTAGAGATAGGACAACACAGCATGGTTTGGTTATTAGAGATAGGACAACACAACATGGTTTGATTATTAGAGATAGGACAACACAGCATGGTTTGGTTATTAGAGATAGGACAACACAGCATGGTTTGGTTATTAGAGATAGGACAACACAGCATGGTTATTAGAGATAGGACAACACAGCATGGTTATTAGAGATAGGACAACACAGCATGGTTTGGTTATTAGAGATAGGACAACACAGCATGGTTTGGTTATTAGAGATAGGACAACACAACATGGTTTGATTATTAGAGATAGGTCAACACAGCATGGTTTGGTTATTAGAGATAGGACAACACAACATGGTTTGATTATTAGAGATAGGACAACACAGCATGGTTATTAGAGATAGGACAACACAGCATGGTTTGGTTATTAGAGATTGGACAACACAGCATGGTTTGGTTATTAGAGATAGGACAACACAACATTGTTTGGTTATTATAGATAGGACAACACAACATGGTTTGCTTATTAGAGATAGGACAACACAGCATGGTTTGGTTATTAGAGATATGACAACACAACATGGTTTGGTTATTAGAGTTAGGACAACACAGCATGGTTTGGTTATTAGAGATAGGACAACACAGCATGGTTTGGTTATTAGAGATAGGACAACACAACATGGTTATTAGAAATAGGACAACACAACATGGTTTGGTTATTAGAGATAGGACAACACAGCATGGTTATTAGAGATAGGACAACACAGCATGGTTATTTGAGATAGGACAACACAGCATGGTTTGGTTATTAGAGATAGGACAACACAGTATGGTTATTAGAGATAGGACAACACAGCATGGTTATTTGAGATAGGACAACACAGCATGGTTATTAGAGATAGGACAACACAGCATGGTTTGGTTATTAGAGATAGGACAACACAGCATGGTTTGATTATTAGAGATAGGACAACACAGCATGGTTATTAGAGATAGGACAACACAGCATGGTTTGGTTATTAGAGATAGGACAACACAGCATGATTTGGTTATTAGAGATAGGACAACACAGCATGGTTAATAGAGATAGGACAACACAGCATGGTTATTAGAGATAGGACAACACAGCGTGGTTTGGTTATTAGAGATAGGACAACACAGCATGGTTTGGTTATTAGAGATAGGACAACACAGCATGGTTTGGTTATTAGAGATAGGACAACACAGCATGGTTTGGTTATTAGAGATAGGACAACACAGCATGGTTTGGTTATTAGAGATAGGACAACACAGCATGGTTTGGTTATTAGAGATTGGACAACACAGCATGGTTTGGTTATTAGAGATAGGACAACACAACATTGTTTGGTTATTATAGATAGGACAACACAACATGGTTTGGTTATTAGAGATAGGACAACACAGCATGGTTTGGTTATTAGAGATATGACAACACAACATGGTTTGGTTATTAGAGTTAGGACAACACAGCATGGTTTGGTTATTAGAGATAGGACAACACAGCATGGTTTGGTTATTAGAGATAGGACAACACAACATGGTTATTAGAAATAGGACAACACAACATGGTTTGGTTATTAGAGATAGGACAACACAGCATGGTTTGGTTATTAGAGATAAGACAACACAGCATGGTTTGGTTATTAGAGATAGGACAACACAGCATGGTTTGGTTATTAGAGATAGGACAACACAACATGGTTTGATTATTAGAGATAGGACAACACAGCATGGTTTGGTTATTAGAGATAGGACAACACAGCATGGTTTGGTTATTAGAGATAGGACAACACAGCATGGTTATTAGAGATAGGACAACACAGCATGGTTATTAGAGATAGGACAACACAGCATGGTTTGGTTATTAGAGATAGGACAACACAGCATCGTTTGGTTATTAGAGATAGGACAACACAACATGGTTTGATTATTAGAGATAGGACAACACAGCATGGTTTGGTTATTAGAGATAGGACAACACAACATGGTTTGATTATTAGAGATAGGACAACACAGCATGGTTATTAGAGATAGGACAACACAGCATGGTTTGGTTATTAGAGATTGGACAACACAGCATGGTTTGGTTATTAGAGATAGGACAACACAACATTGTTTGGTTATTATAGATAGGACAACACAACATGGTTTGGTTATTAGAGATAGGACAACACAGCATGGTTTGGTTATTAGAGATATGACAACACAACATGGTTTGGTTATTAGAGTTAGGACAACACAGCATGGTTTGGTTATTAGAGATAGGACAACACAGCATGGTTTGGTTATTAGAGATAGGACAACACAGCATGGTTATTAGAAATAGGACAACACAACATGGTTTGGTTATTAGAGATAGGACAACACAGCATGGTTATTAGAGATAGGACAACACAGCATGGTTATTTGAGATAGGACAACACAGCATGGTTTGGTTATTAGAGATAGGACAACACAGTATGGTTATTAGAGATAGGACAACACAGCATGGTTATTTGAGATAGGACAACACAGCATGGTTATTAGAGATAGGACAACACAGCATGGTTTGGTTATTAGAGATAGGACAACACAGCATGGTTTGATTA
Organism: Coregonus clupeaformis; assembly: GCF_020615455.1. Lineage (NCBI taxonomy): Eukaryota > Metazoa > Chordata > Actinopteri > Salmoniformes > Salmonidae > Coregonus > Coregonus clupeaformis. The sequence continues at coordinate 59,563,091 of NC_059208.1, read as the reverse complement.
TTAGAGATAGGACAACACAGCATGGTTATTAGAGATAGGACAACACAGCATGGTTTGGTTATTAGAGATAAGACAACACAGCATGGTTTGGTTATTAGAGATAGGACAACACAGCATGATTTGGTTATTAGAGATAGGACAACACAGCATGGTTATTAGAGATAGGACAACACAGCATGGTTATTAGAGATAGGACAACACAGCGTGGTTTGGTTATTAGAGATAGGACAACACAGCATGGTTTGGTTATTAGAGATAGGACAACACAGCATGGTTTGGTTATTAGAGATAGGACAACACAGCATGGTTTGGTTATTAGAGATAGGACAACACAGCATGGTTTGGTTATTAGAGATAGGACAACACAGCATGGTTTGGTTATTAGAGATAGGACAACACAGCATGGTTTGGTTATTAGAGATAGGACAACACAACATGGTTTGATTATTAGAGATAGGACAACACAGCATGGTTTGGTTATTAGAGATAGGACAACACAGCATGGTTTGGATATTAGAGATAGGACAACACAGCATGGTTTGGTTATTAGAGATAGGACAACACAGCATGGTTTGGTTATTAGAGATAAGACAACACAGCATGGTTTGGTTATTAGAGATAGGACAACACAGCATGGTTTGGTTATTAGAGATAGGACAACACAGCATGTTTATTAGAGATAGGACAACACAGCATGGTTATTAGAAATAGGACAACACAACATGGTTTGGTTATTAGAGATAGGACAACACAGCATGGTTATTAGAGATAGGACAACACAGCATGGTTATTTGAGATAGGACAACACAGCATGGTTTGGTTATTAGAGATAGGACAACACAGTATGGTTATTAGAGATAGGACAACACAGCATGGTTATTTGAGATAGGACAACACAGCATGGTTATTAGAGATAGGACAACACAGCATGGTTTGGTTATTAGAGATAGGACAACACAGCATGGTTTGATTATTAGAGATAGGACAACACAGCATGGTTATTAGAGATAGGACAACACAGCATGGTTTGGTTATTAGAGATAGGACAACACAGCATGGTTTGGTTATTAGAGATATGACAACACAGCATGATTTGGTTATTAGAGATAGGACAACACAGCATGGTTATTAGAGATAGGACAACACAGCATGGTTATTAGAGATAGGACAACACAGCGTGGTTTGGTTATTAGAGATAGGACAACACAGCATGGTTTGGTTATTAGAGATAGGACAACACAGCATGGTTTGGTTATTAGAGATAGGACAACACAGCATGGTTTGGTTATTAGAGATAGGACAACACAACATGGTTATTAGAGATAGGACAACACAGCATGGTTATTAGAGATAGGACAACACAGCATGGTTATTAGAGATAGCACAACACAGCATGGTTATTAGAGATAGGACAACACAGCATGGTTATTAGAGATAGGACAACACAGCATGGTTTGGTTATTAGAGATAGAACAAAACACCATGGTTTGATTATTAGAGATAGGACAACACAGCATGGTTTGATTATTAGAGATAGGACAACACAGCATGGTTATTAGAGATAGGACAACACAGCATGGTTTGGTTATTAGAGATAGGACAACACAGCATGGTTTGGTTATTAGAGATAGGACAACACAGCATGATTTGGTTATTAGAGATAGGACAACACAGCATGGTTATTAGAGATAGGACAACACAGCATGGTTATTAGAGATAGGACAACACAGCGTGGTTTGGTTATTAGAGATAGGACAACACAGCATGGTTTGGTTATTAGAGATAGGACAACACAGCATGGTTTGGTTATTAGAGATAGGACAACACAACATGGTTATTAGAGATAGGACAACACAGCATGGTTATTAGAGATAGGACAACACAGCATGGTTATTAGAGATAGCACAACACAGCATGGTTATTAGAGATAGGACAACACAGCATGGTTATTAGAGATAGGACAACACAGCATGGTTTGGTTATTAGAGATAGGACAACACAGCATGGTTTGATTATTAGAGATAGGACAACACAGCATGGTTTGATTATTAGAGAGATTATTAGAGATAGGACAACACAGCATGGTTATTAGAGATTTGGTTATTAGAGATAGGACAACACAGCATGGTTTGATTATTAGAGATAGGACAACACAGCATGGTTATTAGAGATAGGACAACACAGCATGGTTTGGTTATTAGAGATAGGACAACACAGCATGGTTTGATTATTAGAGATAGGACAACACAGCATGGTTATTAGAGATAGGACAACACAGCATGGTTTGGTTATTAGAGATAGGACAACACAGCATGGTTTGGTTATTAGAGATAGGACAACACAGCATGGTTTGGTTATTAGAGATAGGACAACACAGCATGGTTATTAGAGATAGGACAACACAGCATGGTTTGGTTATTAGAGATAGGACAACACAGCATGGTTTGGTTATTAGAGATAGGACAACACAGCATGATTTGGTTATTAGAGATAGGACAACACAGCATGGTTATTAGAGATAGGACAACACAGCATGGTTATTAGAGATAGGACAACACAGCGTGGTTTGGTTATTAGAGATAGGACAACACAGCATGGTTTGGTTATTAGAGATAGGACAACACAGCATGGTTTGGTTATTAGAGATAGGACAACACAGCATGGTTTGGTTATTAGAGATAGGACAACACAACATGGTTATTAGAGATAGGACAACACAGCATGGTTATTAGAGATAGGACAACACAGCATGGTTATTAGAGATAGGACAACACAGCATGGTTATTAGAGATAGGACAACACAGCATGGTTATTAGAGATAGGACAACACAGCATGGTTTGGTTATTAGAGATAGAACAAAACACCATGGTTTGATTATTAGAGATAGGACAACACAGCATGGTTTGATTATTAGAGATAGGACAACACAGCATGGTTATTAGAGATAGGACAACACAGCATGGTTTGGTTATTAGAGATAGGACAACACAGCATGGTTTGGTTATTAGAGATAGGACAACACAGCATGATTTGGTTATTAGAGATAGGACAACACAGCATGGTTATTAGAGATAGGACAACACAGCATGGTTATTAGAGATAGGACAACACAGCGTGGTTTGGTTATTAGAGATAGGACAACACAGCATGGTTTGGTTATTAGAGATAGGACAACACAGCATGGTTTGGTTATTAGAGATAGGACAACACAACATGGTTATTAGAGATAGGACAACACAGCATGGTTATTAGAGATAGGACAACACAGCATGGTTATTAGAGATAGCACAACACAGCATGGTTATTAGAGATAGGACAACACAGCATGGTTATTAGAGATAGGACAACACAGCATGGTTTGGTTATTAGAGATAGGACAACACAGCATGGTTTGATTATTAGAGATAGGACAACACAGCATGGTTTGATTATTAGAGATAGGACAACACAGCATGGTTATTAGAGATAGGATAACACAGCATGGTTTGGTTATTAGAGATAGGACAACACAGCATGGTTTGATTATTAGAGAGATAGGACAACACAGCATGGTTATTAGAGATAGGACAACACAGCATGGTTTGGTTATTAGAGATAGGGACAACACATCATGGTTTGATTATTAGAGATAGGACAACACAGCATGGTTATTAGAGATAGGACAACACAGCATGGTTTGGTTATTAGAGATAGGACAACACAGCATGGTTTGGTTATTAGAGATAGGACAACACAGCATGGTTTGGTTATTAGAGATAGGACAACACAGCATGGTTATTAGAGATAGGACAACACAGCATGGTTTGATTATTAGAGATAGGACAACACAGCATGGTTTGGTTATTAGAGATAGGACAACACAGCATGGTTATTAGAGATAGGACATAACAGCATGGTTATTAGAGAAAGGACATCACAGCATGGTTATTAGAGATAGGACAACACAGCATGGTTATTAGAGATAGGACAACACAGCATGGTTATTAGAGATAGGACAACACAGCATGGTTATTAGAGATAGGACAACACAGCATGGTTATTAGAGATAGGACAACACAGCATGGTTTGGTTATTAGCGATAGGACAACACAGCATGGTTATTAGAGATAGGACAACACAGCATGGTTTGGTTATTAGAGATAGGACAACACAGCATGGTTTGGTTATTAGAGATAGGACAACACAGCATGGTTTGGTTATTAGAGATAGGACAACACAGCATGGTTTGGTTATTAGAGATAGGACAACACAGCATGGTTTGGTTATTAGAGATAGGACAACACAACATGTTTTGGTTATTAGAGATAGGACAACACAGCATGGTTATTAGAGATAGGACAACACAGCATGGTTTGGTTATTAGAGATAGGACAACACAGCATGGTTATTAGAGATAGGACAACACAGCATGGTTATTAGAGATAGGACAACACAGCATGGTTATTAGAGATAGGACAACACAGCATGGTTATTAGAGATAGGACAACACAGCATGGTTTGGTTATTAGAGATAGGACAACACAGCATGGTTATTAGAGATAGGACAACACAGCATGGTTTGGTTATTAGGAGATAGGACAACACAGCATGGTTTGGTTATTAGAGATAGGACAACACAGCATGGTTTGGTTATTAGAGATAGGACAACACAGCATGGTTTGGTTATTAGAGATAGGACAACACAGCATGGTTTGGTTATTAGAGATAGGACAACACAACATGGTTTGGTTATTAGAGATAGGACAACACAGCATGGTTATTAGAGATAGGACAACACAGCATGGTTTGGTTATTAGAGATAGGACAACACAGCATGGTTATTAGAGATAGGACAACACAGCATGGTTATTAGAGATAGGACAACACAGCATGGTTATTAGAGATAGGACAACACAGCATGGTTATTAGAGATAGGACAACACAGCATGGTTTGGTTATTAGAGATAGGACAACACAGCATGGTTATTAGAGATAGGACAACACAGCATGGTTATTAGAGATAGCACAACACAGCATGGTTATTAGAGATAGGACAACACAGCATGGTTATTAGAGATAGGACAACACAGCATGGTTTGGTTATTAGAGATAGGACAACACAGCATGGTTTGATTATTAGAGATAGGACAACACAGCATGGTTTGATTATTAGAGATAGGACAACACAGCATGGTTATTAGAGATAGGATAACACAGCATGGTTTGGTTATTAGAGATAGGACAACACAGCATGGTTTGATTATTAGAGATAGGACAACACAGCATGGTTATTAGAGATAGGACAACACAGCATGGTTTGGTTATTAGAGATAGGACAACACAGCATGGTTTGATTATTAGAGATAGGACAACACAGCATGGTTATTAGAGATAGGACAACACAGCATGGTTTGGTTATTAGAGATAGGACAACACAGCATGGTTTGGTTATTAGAGATAGGACAACACAGCATGGTTTGGTTATTAGAGATAGGACAACACAGCATGGTTATTAGAGATAGGACAACACAGCATGGTTTGATTATTAGAGATAGGACAACACAGCATGGTTTGGTTATTAGAGATAGGACAACACAGCATGGTTATTAGAGATAGGACATAACAGCATGGTTATTAGAGAAAGGACATCACAGCATGGTTATTAGAGATAGGACAACACAGCATGGTTATTAGAGATAGGACAACACAGCATGGTTATTAGAGATAGGACAACACAGCATGGTTATTAGAGATAGGACAACACAGCATGGTTATTAGAGATAGGACAACACAGCATGGTTTGGTTATTAGCGATAGGACAACACAGCATGGTTATTAGAGATAGGACAACACAGCATGGTTTGGTTATTAGAGATAGGACAACACAGCATGGTTTGGTTATTAGAGATAGGACAACACAGCATGGTTTGGTTATTAGAGATAGGACAACACAGCATGGTTTGGTTATTAGAGATAGGACAACACAGCATGGTTTGGTTATTAGAGATAGGACAACACAACATGTTTTGGTTATTAGAGATAGGACAACACAGCATGGTTATTAGAGATAGGACAACACAGCATGGTTTGGTTATTAGAGATAGGACAACACAGCATGGTTATTAGAGATAGGACAACACAGCATGGTTATTAGAGATAGGACAACACAGCATGGTTATTAGAGATAGGACAACACAGCATGGTTATTAGAGATAGGACAACACAGCATGGTTTGGTTATTAGAGATAGGACAACACAGCATGGTTATTAGAGATAGGACAACACAGCATGGTTTGGTTATTAGAGATAGGACAACACAGCATGGTTTGGTTATTAGAGATAGGACAACACAGCATGGTTTGGTTATTAGAGATAGGACAACACAGCATGGTTTGGTTATTAGAGATAGGACAACACAGCATGGTTTGGTTATTAGAGATAGGACAACACAACATGGTTTGGTTATTAGAGATAGGACAACACAGCATGGTTATTAGAGATAGGACAACACAGCATGGTTTGGTTATTAGAGATAGGACAACACAGCATGGTTATTAGAGATAGGACAACACAGCATGGTTATTAGAGATAGGACAACACAGCATGGTTATTAGAGATAGGACAACACAGCATGGTTATTAGAGATAGGACAACACAGCATGGTTTGGTTATTAGAGATAGGACAACACAGCATGGTTATTAGAGATAGGACAACACAGCATGGTTATTAGAGATAGGACAACACAGCATGGTTTGGTTATTAGAGATAGGACAACACAGCATGGTTTGGTTATTAGAGATAGGACAACACAGCATGGTTTGGTTATTAGAGATAGGACAACACAGCATGGTTTGGTTATTAGAGATAGGACAACACAGCATGGTTTGGTTATTAGAGATAGGACAACACAACATGGTTATTAGAGATAGGACAACACAGCATGGTTATTAGAGATAGGACAACACAGCATGGTTTGGTTATTAGAGATAGGACAACACAGCATGGTTTGGTTATTAGAGATAGGACAACACAACATGGTTTGATTATTAGAGATAGGACAACACAGCATGGTTTGGTTATTAGAGATAGGACAACACAACATGGTTTGATTATTAGAGATAGGACAACACAGCATGGTTATTAGAGATAGGACAACACAGCATGGTTTGGTTATTAGAGATTGGACAACACAGCATGGTTTGGTTATTAGAGATAGGACAACACAACATTGTTTGGTTATTATAGATAGGACAACACAACATGGTTTGGTTATTAGAGATAGGACTACACAGCATGGTTTGGTTATTAGAGATATGACAACACAACATGGTTTGGTTATTAGAGTTAGGACAACACAGCATGGTTTGGTTATTAGAGATAGGACAACACAGCATGGTTTGGTTATTAGAGATAGGACAACACAACATGGTTATTAGAAATAGGACAACACAACATGGTTTGGTTATTAGAGATAGGACAACACAGCATGGTTTGGTTATTAGAGATAGGACAACACAGCATGGTTATTAGAGATAGGACAACACAGCATGGTTATTAGAGATAGGACAACACAGCATGGTTTGGTTATTAGAGATAGGACAACACAGCATGGTTTGGTTATTAGAGATAGGACAACACAACATGGTTTGATTATTAGAGATAGGACAACACAGCATGGTTTGGTTATTAGAGATAGGACAACACAACATGGTTTGATTATTAGAGATAGGACAACACAGCATGGTTATTAGAGATAGGACAACACAGCATGGTTTGGTTATTAGAGATTGGACAACACAGCATGGTTTGGTTATTAGAGATAGGACAACACAACATTGTTTGGTTATTATAGATAGGACAACACAACATGGTTTGGTTATTAGAGATAGGACTACACAGCATGGTTTGGTTATTAGAGATATGACAACACAACATGGTTTGGTTATTAGAGTTAGGACAACACAGCATGGTTTGGTTATTAGAGATAGGACAACACAGCATGGTTTGGTTATTAGAGATAGGACAACACAACATGGTTATTAGAAATAGGACAACACAACATGGTTTGGTTATTAGAGATAGGACAACACAGCATGGTTATTAGAGATAGGACAACACAGCATGGTTATTTGAGATAGGACAACACAGCATGGTTTGGTTATTAGAGATAGGACAACACAGTATGGTTATTAGAGATAGGACAACACAGCATGGTTATTTGAGATAGGACAACACAACATGGTTATTAGAGATAGGACAACACAGCATGGTTTGGTTATTAGAGATAGGACAACACAGCATGGTTTGGTTATTAGAGATAGGACAACACAGCATGGTTTGGTTATTAGAGATAGGACAACACAACATGGTTTGATTATTAGAGATAGGACAACACAGCATGGTTTTGTTATTAGAGATAGGACAACACAACATGGTTTGATTATTAGAGATAGGACAACACAGCATGGTTATTAGAGATAGGACAACACAGCATGGTTTGGTTATTAGAGATTGGACAACACAGCATGGTTTGGTTATTAGAGATAGGACAACACAACATTGTTTAGTTATTATAGATAGGACAACACAACATGGTTTGGTTATTAGAGATAGGACAACACAGCATGGTTTGGTTATTAGACATATGACAACACAACATGGTTTGGTTATTAGAGATAGGACAACATAGCATGGTTATTAGAGATAGGATATCACAGCATGGTTTGGTTATTAGAGATAGGACAACACAGCATGGTTTGGTTATTAGAGATAGGACAACACAGTGTGATTTGGTTATTAGAGTAGGAAAACACAGCATGGTTATTAGAGATAGGACAACACAGCATGGTTATTAGAGATAGGACAACGCAGCATGGTTATTAGAGATAGGACAACACAGCATGATTATTAGAGATAGGACAACACAGCATGGTTATTAGAGATAGGACAAAACAGCATGGTTATTAGAGATAGGACAACACAGCATGGTTTGGTTATTAGAGATAGGACAACACAGCATGGTTTGGTTATTAGAGATAGGACAACACAACATGGTTTGATTATTAGAGTTAGGACAACACAGCATGGTTATTAGAGATAGGACAACACAGCATGGTTTGGTTATTAGAGATAGGACAACACAACATGGTTTGGTTATTAGAGATAGGACAACACAACATGGTTTGGTTATTAGAGATAGGACAACACAACATGGTTTGGTTATTAGAGATAGGACAACACAACATGGTTATTAGAGATAGGACAACACAGCATGGTTATTAGAGATAGGACAAAACAGCATGGTTATTAGAGATAGGACAACACAGCATGGTTATTAGAGATAGGACAACACAGCAAGGTTTGGTTATTAGAGATAGGACAACACAGCATGGTTATTAGAGATAGGACAACACAGCATGGTTATTAGAGATAGAACAACACAGCATGGTTATTAGAGATAGAACAACACAGCATGGTTATTAGAGATAGGACAACACAGCATGGTTATTAGAGATAGGACAACACAGCATAGTTATTAGAGATAGGACAACACAGCATTGTTATTAGAGATAGGACAACACAGCATGGTTATTAGAGATAGGACAACACAACATGGTTATTAGAGATAGGACAACACAGCATGGTTATTAGAGATAGGACAACACAGCATTTTTTGGTTATTAGAGATAGGACAACACATCATGGTTATTAGAGACAGGACAACACAGCATGGTTATTAGAGATAGGACAACACAGCATGGTTATTAGAGATAGGACAACACAGCATGGTTATTAGAGATAGGACAACACAGCATGGTTATTAGAGATAGGACAACACAGCATTGTTATTAGAGATAGGACAACACAGCATGGTTATTAGAGATAGGACAACACAGCATGGTTATTAGAGATAGGACAACACAGCATGGTTATTAGAGATAGGACAACACAGCATTGTTATTAGAGATAGGACAACACAGCATGGTTATTAGAGATAGGACAACACAACATGGTTATTAGAGATAGGACAACACAGCTTGGTTATTAGAGATAGGACAACACAGCATGGTTATTAGAGATAGGACAACACAGCATGGTTATTAGAGATAGGACAACACAGCATGGTTATTAGAGATAGGACAACACAGCATGGTTTGGTTATTAGAGATAGGACAACACAGCATGGTTATTAGAGATAGGACAACACAGCATGGTTATTAGAGATATAACAACACAGCATGGTTATTAGAGATAGAACAACACAGCATGGTTATTAGAGATATGACAACACAGCATGGTTATTAGAGATAGGACAACACAGCATGGTTATTAGAGATAGGACAACACAGCATTGTTATTAGAGATAGGACAACACAGCATGGTTATTAGAGATAGGACAACACAGCATGATTTGGTTATTAGAGATAGGACAACACAGCATGGTTATTAGAGATAGGACAACACAGCATGGTTATTAGAGATAGGACAACACAGCATGGTTATTAGAGATAGGACAACACAGCATGGTTATTAGAGATAGGACAACACAACATGGTTATTAGAGATAGGACAACACAGCATGGTTATTAGAGATAGGACAACACATCATGGTTATTAGAGATAGGACAAAACAGCATGGTTATTAGATATAGGGCAACACAGCATGATTTGGTTATTAGAGATAGGACAACACAGCATGGTTATTAGATATAGGGCAACACAGCATGATTTGGTTATTAGAGATAGGACAAAACAGCATGGTTATTAGAGATAGGACAACACAGCATGGTTTGGTTATTAGAGATAGGACAACACAGCATGGTTTGGTTATTAGAGATAGGACAACACAGCATGGTTTGGTTATTAGAGGGAATAGGGTGCCATTCTCTGGTCTAAAGTAGTGCACTAGATAGGGAATAGGGTGCCATTCTCTGGTCTAAAGTAGTGCACTATTTGGGAATAGGGTGCCATTCTCTGGTCTAAAGTAGTGCACTATATAGGGAATTGGGTTCCATTCTCAGTTCTAAAGTAGTGCACTATATAGGGAATAGGGTGCCATTCTCTGGTCTAAAGTAGTGCACTATATAGGGAATAGGGTTCCATTCTCAGTTCTAAAGTAGTGCACTATATAGGGAATAGGGTGCCATTCTCTGGTCTAAAGTAGTGCACTATATAGGGAATAGGGTTCCATTCTCGGGTCTAAAGTAGTGCACTATATAGGGAATAGGGTGCCATTCTCTGGTCTAAAGTAGTGCACTAGATAGGGAATAGGGTGCCATTCTCTGGTCTAAAGTAGTGCACTAGATAGGGAATAGGGTGCCATTCTCTGGTCTAAAGTAGTGCACTATTTGGGAATAGGGTGCCATTCTCTGGTCTAAAGTAGTGCACTAGATAGGGAATAGGGTGCCATTCTCTGGTCTAAAGTAGTGCACTATATAGGGAATAGGGTTCCATTCTCTGGTCTAAAGTAGTGCACTAGATAGGGAATAGGGTGCCATTCTCTGGTCTAAAGTAGTGCACTATTTGGGAATAGGGTGTCATTCTCTGGTCTAAAGTAGTGCACTATATAGGGAATAGGGTTCCATTCTCTGGTCTAAAGTAGTGCACTAGATAGGGAATAGGGTGCCATTCTCTGGTCTAAAGTAGTGCACTATTTGGGAATAGGGTGTCATTCTCTGGTCTAAAGTAGTGCACTATATAGGGAATAGGGTTCCATTCTCTGGTCTAAAGTAGTGCACTATATAGGGAATAGGGTGCCATTCTCTGGTCTAAAGTAGTGCACTATATATGGAATAGGGTGCCATTCTCTGGTCTAAAGTAGTGCACTACATAGGGAATAGGGTGCCATTCTCTGGTCTAAAGTAGTGCACTATATAGGGAATAGGGTTCCATTCTCTGGTCTAAAGTAGTGCACTATATAGGGAATAGGGTGCCATTCTCTGGTCTAAAGTAGTGCACTATATATGGAATAGGGTACCATTCTCTGGTCTAAAGTAGTGCACTACATAGGGAATAGGGTGCCATTCTCTGGTCTAAAGTAGTGCACTATATAGGGAATAGGGTTCCATTCTCTGGTCTAAAGTAGTGCACTATATAGGGAATAGGGTTCCATTTGGGACACAGCCTTTTCCATCCATATTCATTATCTATGACCAATACAACCATCTGTTACTGGTCTGAGTTAGAGTGTCTCTTCCTGACAGTGATTACTGTCATATTACACTGACTGACTGAAGTCACAGATTGTTGTAAAATTGAAAACACTGTCTGTCTGCGTCCCTCAAAGAGTTCAGGCCAGAGGAAGCAAGGCCCTCACACACACAAACACGCTGAACAAACTAATTCAGTATGGATGGATCACTATCTATTAATGGCCTTGTTAAGAAAAGGGAAGCACCCAACTTTCCACCCAGCTTTCCTTCAACCCCCTTCCTTATCAAGGCTCACACTCGCAGACGTACTACACAAATATACACAGTTATATACATCACTTCACACCCAGACACATCCAGCCAAACACGCATTCACTCATACACTGTGCTGTGCTATAGCAATATTATTGGGCAGAGCTTCAATCCATGGGTGTCCCTGTGGACATTAACAGATCCTGGAGAGGACACGTTAACGATCTGAGGCGGCATGAGATGCATCCCATATAGAACCCTAGAGAGGACACGTTAACGATCTGAGGCGGCATGAGATGCATCCCATATAGAACCCTAGAGAGGACACGTTAACGATCTGAGGCGGCATGAGATGCATCCCATATAGAACCCTAGAGAGGACACGTTAGCGATCTGAGGCGGCATGAGATGCATCCCATATAGAACCCTAGAGAGGACACGTTAACGATCTGAGGCGGCATGAGATGCATCCCATATAGAACCCTAGAGAGGACACGTTAACGATCTGAGGCGGCATGAGATGCATCCCAAATAGAACCCTAGAGAGGACACGTTAACGATCTGAGGCGGCATGAGATGCATCCCATATGAACCCTAGAGAGGACACGTTAACGATCTGAGGCGGCATGAGATGCATCCCAAATAGAACCCTAGAGAGGACACGTTAACGATCTGAGGCAGCATGAGATGCATCCCAAATAGAACCCTAGAGAGGACACGTTAACGATCTGAGGCGGCATGAGATGCATCCCATATAGAACCCTAGAGAGGACACGTTAACGATCTGAGGCGGCATGAGATGCATCCCATATAGAACCCTAGAGAGGACACGTTAACGATCTGAGGCGGCATGAGATGCATCCCAAATAGAACCCTAGAGAGGACACGTTAACGATCTGAGGCGGCATGAGATGCATCCCAAATAGAACCCTATTCCCAACCTAGGGCCCTTAGGGCTCTGGTCAAAAGTAGTGATTATACAGGATACTGTATATAGGGAATAGAGTGCCATTTGGGCCCCATGTAGAGTATGGGGTTCCAACAGTGGCTAACAGTGTCTGGTCTGTCTGAGAGAGAGGCCTCAAACAGCCCTGGTGCACAGCGACAGAGAGAAAGAGAGTGAGTCATCTCCAGGTGGAGTGGTAGAGATCTCCCCTCCCCTCCTCTCTTCTCTCTTTCCTCCTCCCCTCTCTTCGCCTCCACTCCTCTCCTCTCCTCTCTTCCCCTCCCCGCTCGTCCTCTCCTCTCCTCTCCTCTCCTCTCCTCTCCTCTCCTCTCCCCTCCTCTCCTCTCCTCCTCCCCTCTCCTCTCTTCCCCCTCTCCTCCCTCCTCTCCTCTCCTCCTCTCTCCTCTCCTCTCCTCTCCTCTCCTCTCCTCTCCTCTCCCCTCTCTCCTCCTCTCCTCTCCTCCTCTCCTCTCTCCCTCTCCTCTCCTCCTCCTCCCTCTCCTCCTCCCTCTCTCCTCCTCCTCCTCCTCCTCCCTCCTCCTCTCCCCTCCTCCTCCCTCCTCCTCCCTCCTCCTCTCCTCTCCTCCCTCCTCCTCCCTCCTCTCCTCTCCTCCCTCTCCTCTCCTCTCTTCCCTCCTCCTCTCCTCCTCCCCTCCTCCTCCCTCTCCTCCTCTCCCCTCCCTCTCCTCTCCTCTCCTTCCCTCTCTCCCTCTCCTCTCCTCCTCCCTCTCTCCTCCTCTCCTCCTCTCCTTCCTCCCCTCCCTCTCCTCCTCCTCTTCCTCTCCTCCTCCTCCTCCCTCCCTCCCTCCTCCTCCTCTCCCCTCCCTCCCTTCCTCCTCCTCTCCTCCCTCCCTTCTCCTCTCCTTCTCCTTTCCTTCTCCTCTCCTCCTCTCCCTCCTCCTCCTCCTCTCCTCTCCTCCCTCCTCTCTCTCTTCCCCCTCCTCCCTCATCCTCCTCCCCTCCTCTCCTCTTTTTCCTTCCTCTCCTCTCCCCTCCAGAGCAGTGGGGAGAGCAGTGCTGAGAGGAGAGCAGTGGGGAGAGGAGAGCAGTGGGGAGAGGAGAGCAGTGGGAAGAGGAGAGCAGTGCTGAGAGGACATTAGTTGGGAGAGGAGAGTAGTGGGGACAGGAGAGCAGTGAAGAGAATAGAGCAGCGCTGATAGGAGAGCAGAGTGGAGAGGAGAGCAGTGGGGAGAGGAGAGTAGTGGGGAGAGGAGAGTAGTGGGGAGAGGAGAACAATGGGGAGAGGAGAGAAGTGGGGAGAGGAGAGCAGTGCCGAGAGGAGAGCAGTGGGGAGAGGAGAGCAGTGGAGAGAGGAGAGCAGTGCTGAGAGGACAGCAGTTGGGAGAGGAGAGCAGTGCTGAAAGGAGAGCAGTGCTGAGAGGAGAGCAGTTGGGAGAGGAGAGCAGTGGAGAGAGGAGAGCAGTGCTGAGAGGAGAGCAGTTGGGAGAGGGGAGCAGTGGGGAGAGCAGAGCAGTGCTAAGAGGGGAGCAGTGGGGAGAGCAGAATAGTGCTGAGAAGAGAACAGTGCTGAGAGGACAGCAGATGGGAGAGGAGAGAAGCGAGGAGAGGAGAGCAGTGGGAAGAGGAGAGCAGTGGGGAGAGGAGAACAGTGGGGAGAAGATAGCGGTGAGGAGAGGAGAGTAGTGGGTAAAGGAGAGCAGTTGGGAGAGTAGAGCAGTGGGGAGAAGTGAAGAGTGGGGAGAGGAGAGCAGTGCTGTGAGGAGATCAGTGCTGAGAGGAGAACAGTTTGGAGAGGAGAGCACTTGGGAGAGGAGGTCAGTGCTGAGAGGAGAGCAGTGCTGAGAGGAGATCAGTGCTGAGAGGAGAGCAGTGGGGAGAGTAGAGCAGTGGGGAGAGGAGAGTAGTGGGGAGAGGAGAGCAGTGTTGAGAGGAGAGAAGTGCTGTGAGGAAAGCAGTGGGGAGAAGATAGCAGTGAGGAGAGGTGAGCAGTGGGTAGAGGAGAGAAGTGATGTGAGGAGAGCAGTGGGGAGAAGATAGCAGTGAGGAGAGGTGAGCAGTGGGGAGAGGAGGGAAGTGGGGAGAGGAGAGCAGCACTGAGTGGAGAGCAGTGGGGAGAGGTGGACAGTGGGGAGAGGAGAGCAGTGCTGAGATGAGATCAGTGCTGAGAGGAGAGTATTGGGGAGAGGAGAGCAGTGAGGAGAGGAGAGCAGTGCTGAGAGGAGAGTAGTGGGGAGAGGAGATCATTGCTGAGAGGAGAGCAGTGGGGAGAGGAGAGCAGTGAGGAGAGGAGAGCAGTGCTGAGAGGAGAGCAGTGCTGAGAGGAGTGCAGTGGGGAGAGGAGAGCAGTGAGGAGAGGAGAGCAGTGAGGAGAGGTGAGCAGTGGGGAGAGGAGGGAAGTGGGGAGAGGAGAGCAGCACTGAGTGGAGAGCAGTGGGGAGAGGTGGACAGTGGGGAGAGGAGAGCAGTGAGGATAGGAGAGCAGTGCTGAGAGGAGAGCAGTGGGGAGAGGAGAGCAGTGAGGAGAGGAGAGCTGTGGGTAGAGGAGAGTAGCACTGAGTGGAGAGCTGTGGGGAGAGGAGAGCAGTGATGAGAGGACAGCAGTGGGGAAAGGAGAGCTGTGGGGAGAGGAGAGCAGTGGGGAGAGGAGACCAGTGCTGAGAGGAGAGCAGTGGAGAGAGGAGAGCAGTGCTGAGAGTAGAGCAGTGCGGAAAGGAGAGCATTGCTGAGAGGAGAGCATTGGGGAGAGTTGATCAGTGGGGAGAGGAGAGAAGTGCTGAGAGGATAGTAGTGGGGAGAGGAGAGCAGTTGGAAGAGTAGAGCAGTGGGGAGAAGTGAGCAGTGGTGAGAGGAGAGCAGTGGGGAGAAGAGAGCAGTGGGGAGAGGAGATCAGTGCTGAAAGGAGAGCAGTGCTGAGAGAAGAGCAGTGGGGAGAGGAGATGAGTGGGGAGAGGGGAGCAGTGGGGAGCGGAGAGCAGTGGGGAGAGAAGAGCAGTGCTGAGAGGAGAGCAGTTGGGAGAGGAGAGCATTTGGGGAGAGGAGAGCAGTGCTGAGAGGAGAGCAGTGCTGAGAGAAGAGCAGTGGGGAAAGGAGGGCAGTGGGGAGAGGTGAGCAGTGGGGAGAGGAGAGAAGTGCTGTGAGGAGAGCAGTGCTGAGAGAAGTGCAGTGGGGAGAGGAGAGCAGTGGGGAGAGGATAGCAGTGGTGAGAGAAAAGCAGTTGGGAGAGGAGAGAAGTGCTGTGAGGAGAGCAGTGGGGAGAAGATAGCAGTGAGGAGAGGTGAGCAGTGGGGAGAGGAGGGAAGTGGGGAGAGGAGAGCAGCACTGAGTGGAGAGCAGTGGGGAGAGGTGGACAGTGGGGAGAGGAGAGCATACCTGAGATGAGATCAGTGCTGAGAGGAGAGTATTTGGGAGAGGAGAGCAGTGAGGAGAGGAGAGCAGTGGAGAGAGGAGAGCAGTGCTGAGAGGAGAGCAGCGCTGAGAGGAGAGCAGTGGGGAGAGGAGAGCAGTGCTGATAGGAGAGCAGTTGGGATAGGAGAGCAGTGCTGAGAGGAGAGCAGTGCTGAGAGAAGAGCAGTGGGGAGAGGAGGGAAGTGGGGAGAGGAGAGCAGCACTGAGTGGAGAGCAGTGGGGAGAGGTGGACAGTGGGGAGAGGAGAGCAGTGATGAGAGGAGATCAGTGCTGAGAGGAGAGTAGTGGGGAGAGGAGGGAAGTGGGGAGAGGAGAGCAGCACTGAGTGGAGAGCAGTGGGGAGAGGTGGACAGTGGGGAGAGGAGAGCAGTGATGAGAGGAGATCAGTGCTGAGAGGAGAGTAGTGGGGAGAGGAGATCATTGCTGAGAGGAGAGCAGTGGGGAGAGGAGAGCAGTGAGGAGAGGAGAGCAGTGCTGAGAGGAGAGCAGCGCTGAGAGGAGAGCAGTGGGGAGAGGAGAGCAGTGGGGAGAGGAGAGCAGTGAGGAGAGGAGAGCAGTGCTGAGAGGAGAGCAGCGCTGAGAGGAGAGCAGTGGGGAGAGGAGAGCAGTGGGGAGAGGAGAGCAGTGGGGATAGGGGAGCAGTGGGGAGAGGAGAGCAGTGGGGAGAGGAGAGCAGTGCTGAGAGGAGAGCAGTGCTGAGAGGAGAGCAGTGGGGAGAGGAGAGCAGTGAAGAGAGGAGAGCAGTGGGGAGAGGATAGCGATGAGGAGAGGAGGGGAGTGGGGAGAGGAGGGCAGTGAAGAGAGGAGAGCAGTGGGGAGAGGATAGCGATGAGGAGAGGAGGAGAGTGGAGAGAGGATAGCAGTGAAGAGAGGAGAGCAGTGGGGAGAGGATAGCGATGAGGAGAGGAGGAGAGTGGAGAGAGGAGGGCAGTGGGGAGAGGTGAGCAGTGGGGAGAGGAGAGAAGTGGGGAGAGGAGAGCAGTGCTGAGAGGAGAGCAGTGGTGAGAGAAAAGCAGTTGGGAGAGGAGAGAAGTGCTGTGAGGAGAGCAGTGGGGAGAAGATAGCAGTGAGGAGAGGTGAGCAGTGGGGAGAGGAGTGAAGTGGGGAGAGGAGAGCAGCACTGAGTGGAGAGCAGTGGAAAGAGGTGGACAGTGGGGAGAGGAGAGCAGTGAGGATAGAAGAGCAGTGCTGAGAGGAGAGCAGTTGGGATAGGAGAGCAGTGCTGAGAGGAGAGTAGTGGGGAGAGGAGAGCAGTTGGGAGAGGAGAGCAGTGCTGAGAGGAGAGCAGTGCTGAGAGAAGAGCAGTGGGGAGAGGAGAGCAGTGCTGAGAGGAGAGTAGTGGGGAGAGGAGATCATTGCTGAGAGGAGAGCAGTGGGGAGAGGAGAGCAGTGAGGAGAGGAGAGCAGTGCTGAGAGGAGAGCAGCGCTGAGAGGAGAGCAGTGGGGAGAGGAGAGCAGTGCAGATGAGAGAAGTTTGGAGAGGAGGAGAGTGGGGAGAGGAGAGCAGTGCTGATAGGAGAGCAGTGGGAAAGGAGAGCAGTTGGGAGAGGAGAGCTCTGGGGAGAGGAGAGCAGTGGGGAGAGGAGACCAGTGCTGAGAGGAGAGCAGTGGGGAGAGGAGAAGAGTGGGGAGAGGAGAGCAGTGGGGAGAGTGGAGCAGTGGGGAGAGGAGAGCAGTGGGGAGAGGAGAGCAGTGGGGAGAGGAGAGCAGTTAAGAGAGGAGAGCAGTGCTGAGAGGAGAGCAGTGGGGAGAGGAGAAGAGTGGGGAGAGGAGAGCAGTGGGGAGAGTGGAGCAGTGGGGAGAGGAGAGCAGTGGGGAGAGGAGAGCAGTGGGGAGAGGAGACCAGTGCTGAGAGGAGAGCAGTGGGGAGAGGAGAAGAGTGGGGAGAGGAGAGCAGTGGGGAGAGGGGAGCAGTGGGGAGAGGAGAGCAGTGGGGAGAGGAGAGCAGTGGGGAGAGGAGAGCAGTTAAGAGAGGAGAGCAGTGGAGAGAGGAGAGCAGTGCTGAGAGTAGAGCAGTGTGGAAAGGAGAGCATTGCTGAGAGGAGAGCATTGGGGAGAGTTGATCAGTGGGGAGAGGAGAGAAGTGCTGAGAGGATAGTAGTGGGGAGAGGAGAGCAGTTGGAAGAGTAGAGCAGTGGGGAGAAGTGAGCAGTGGTGAGAGGAGAGCAGTGGGGAGAAGAGAGCAGTGGGGAGAGGAGAGCAGTGGGGAGAAGAGAGCAGTGGGGAGAGGATATCAGTGCTGAAAGGAGAGCAGTGGGGAGAGGAGATCAGTGCTGAAAGGAGAGCAGTGCTGAGAGAAGAGCAGTGGGGAGAGGAGATGAGTGGGGAGAGGGGAGCAGTGGGGAGAGGAGAGCAGTGGGAGAGAAGAGCAGTGCTGAGAGGAGAGCAGTTGGGAGAGGAGAGCATTTGGGGAGAGGAGAGCAGTGCTGAGAGGAGAGCAGTGCTGAGAGAAGAGCAGTGGGAAAGGAGAGCAGTGGGGAGAGGAGAGCAGTGCTGAGAGGATAGCAGTGGGGAGAGGAAATCAGTGCTGAGAGAAGAGCAGTGGGGAGAGGACAGCAGTGGGGAGAGGAGATCAGTGGGGAGAGGGGAGCAGTGGGGAGAGGAGAGCAGTGGGGAGAGGAGAGCACTGCTGAGAGGAGAGCAGTTGGGAGAGGAGAGCAGTGGGGAGAGGAGAGCATTCGGGGAGAGGAGATCAGTGCTGAGAAGAGAGCAGTGCTGAGAGAAGAGCAGTGGGAAGACGAGAGCAGTGGGGAGAGGAGAGCAGTGCTGAGAGGAGAGCAGTGGGGAGAGGAGATCAGTGCTGAGAGGAGAGCAGTGCTGAGAGAAGAGCAGTGGGGAGAGGACAGCAGTGGGGGAGAGGAGATCAGTGGGGATAGGGGGAGCAGTGGGGAGAGGAGAGCAGTGGGGAGAGGAGAGCAGTGCTGAGAGGAGAGGAGTGCTGAGAGGAGAGCAGTGGGGAGAGGAGAGCAGTGTTGAGAGGAGAGCAGTGTGGAGAGGAGAGCAGTGGGGAGAGTGGAGCAGTGGGGAGAGGAGAGCAGTGGGGAGAGGAGAGCAGTGGGGAGAGGAGAGCAGTTAAGAGGAGGAGAGCAGTGCTGAGAGGAGAGCAGTGGGGGAGAGGAGAAGAGGGGAGAGGAGAGCAGTGGGGAGAGTGGAGCAGTGGGGAGAGGAGAGCAGTGGGGAGAGGAGAGCAGTGGGGAGAGGAGACCAGTGCTGAGAGGAGAGCAGTGGGGAGAGGAGAAGAGTGGGGAGAGGAGAGCAGTGGGGAGAGTGGAGCAGTGGGGAGAGGAGAGCAGTGGGGAGAGGAGAGCAGTGGGGAGAGGAGAGCAGTTAAGAGAGGAGAGCAGTGGAGAGAGGAGAGCAGTGCTGAGAGTAGAGCAGTGTGGAAAGGAGAGCATTGCTGAGAGGAGAGCATTGGGGAGAGTTGATCAGTGGGGAGAGGAGAGAAGTGCTGAGAGGATAGTAGTGGGGAGAGGAGAGCAGTTGGAAGAGTAGAGCAGTGGGGAGAAGTGAGCAGTGGTGAGAGGAGAGCAGTGGGGAGAAGAGAGCAGTGGGGAGAGGAGAGCAGTGGGGAGAAGAGAGCAGTGGGGAGAGGAGATCAGTGCTGAAAGGAGAGCAGTGGGGAGAGGAGATCAGTGCTGAAAGGAGAGCAGTGCTGAGAGAAGAGCAGTGGGGAGAGGAGATGAGTGGGGAGAGGGGAGCAGTGGGGAGAGGAGAGCAGTGGGGAGAGAAGAGCAGTGCTGAGAGGAGAGCAGTTGGGAGAGGAGAGCATTTGGGGAGAGGAGAGCAGTGCTGAGAGGAGAGCAGTGCTGAGAGAAGAGCAGTGGGAAAGGAGAGCAGTGGGGAGAGGAGAGCAGTGCTGAGAGGATAGCAGTGGGGAGAGGAAATCAGTGCTGAGAGAAGAGCAGTGGGGAGAGGACAGCAGTGGGGAGAGGAGATCAGTGGGGAGAGGGGAGCAGTGGGGAGAGGAGAGCAGTGGGGAGAGGAGAGCACTGCTGAGAGGAGAGCAGTTGGGAGAGGAGAGCAGTGGGAGAGGAGAGCATTCGGGGAGAGGAGATCAGTGCTGAGAAGAGAGCAGTGCTGAGAGAAGAGCAGTGGGAAGACGAGAGCAGTGGGGAGAGGAGAGCAGTGCTGAGAGGAGAGCAGTGGGGAGAGGAGATCAGTGCTGAGAGGAGAGCAGTGCTGAGAGAAGAGCAGTGGGGAGAGGACAGCAGTGGGGAGAGGAGATCAGTGGGGATAGGGGAGCAGTGGGGAGAGGAGAGCAGTGGGGGAGAGGAGAGCAGTGCTGAGAGGAGAGGAGTGCTGAGAGGAGAGCAGTGGGGAGAGGAGAGCAGTGTTGAGAGGAGAGCAGTGTGGAGAGGATAGCAGTGAAGAGATGAGAGCAGTGCGGAGAGGAGAGCAGTGGAGAGAGGATAGCGATGAGGAGAGGAGGGGAGTGGGGAGAGGAGGGCAGTGGGGAGAGGAGAGCAGCGCTGAGTGGAGAGCAGTGGGGAGAGGAGGAGAGTGGAGAGAGGAGGGCAGTGGGGAGAGGTGAGCAGTGGGGAGAGGAGAGAAGTGCTGTGAGGAGAGCAGTGCTGAGAGAAGTGCAGTGGGGAGAGGAGAGCAGCGGGGAGAGGAGAGAAGTGGGGAGAGGAGAACAGTGCTGAGAGGAGAGCAGTTGGGAGAGGAGAGAAGTGCTGTGAGGAGAGCAGTGGGGAGAAGATAGCAGTGAGGAGAGGTGAGCAGTGGGGAGAGGAGGGAAGTGGGGAGAGGAGAGCAGCACTGAGTGGAGAGCAGTGGGGAGAGGTGGACAGTGGGGAGAGGAGAGCAGTGCTGAGATGAGATCAGTGCTGAGAGGAGAGTAGTGGGGAGAGGAGATCAGTGCTGAGAGGAGAGCAGTGGGGAGAGGAGAGCAGTGAGGAGAGGGGAGCAGTGAAGAGAGGAGAGCAGTGGGGAGAGGAGAGCAGTGAGGATAGGAGAGCAGTGCTGATAGGAGAGCAGTTGGGATAGGAGAGCAGTGCTGAGAGGAGAGTAGTGGGAGAGAGGAGAGCAGTTGGGAGAGGAGAGCTGTGGGTAGAGGAGAGCAGCACTGAGTGGAGAGCTGTGGGGAGAGGAGAGCAGTGATGAGAAGACAGCAGTGGGGAAAGGAGAGCGGTTGGGAGAGGAGAGCTGTGGGGAGAGGAGAGCAGTGGGGAGAGGAGACCAGTGCTGAGAGGAGAGCAGTGCCTAGAGAAGAGCAGTGGGGAGAGGAGAAGAGTGGGGAGAGGAGAGCAGTGGGGAGAGTGGAGCAGTGGGGAGAGGAGAGCAGTGTTGAGAGGAGAGCAGTGGGGAGAGGAGAGCAGTTAAGAGAGGAGAGCAGTGGAGAGAGGAGAGCAGTGCTGAGAGTAGAGCAGTGTGGAAAGAAGAGCATTGCTGAGAGGAGAGCAGTGGGGAGAGGAGAGCAGTGTTGAGAGGAGAGCAGTGGGGAGAGGATAGCAGTGGGGAGAGGAGATCAGTGGGGATAGGGGAGCAGTGGGGGAGAGGAGAGCAGTGCTGAGAGGAGAGGAGTGCTGAGAGGAGAGCAGTGGGGAGAGGAGAGCAGCGCTGAGTGGAGAGCAGTGGGGAGAGGAGGGGAGTGGAGAGAGGAGGGCAGTGGGGAGAGGTGAGCAGTGGGGAGAGGAGAGCAGTGGGGAGAGGAGAGCACTGCTGAGAGGAGAGCAGTTGGGAGAGGAGAGCAGTGGGGAGAGGAGAGCATTCGGGGAGAGGAGATCAGTGCTGAGAAGAGAGCAGTGCTGAGAGAAGAGCAGTGGGAAGACGAGAGCAGTGGGGAGAGGAGAGCAGTGCTGAGAGGAGAGCAGTGGGGAGAGGAGATCAGTGCTGAGAGGAGAGCAGTGCTGAGAGAAGAGCAGTGGGGAGAGGACAGCAGTGGGGAGAGGAGATCAGTGGGGATAGGGGAGCAGTCGGGAGAGGAGAGCAGTGGGGGAGAGGAGAGCAGTGCTGAGAGGAGAGGAGTGCTGAGAGGAGAGCAGTGGGGAGAGGAGAGCAGTGTTGAGAGGAGAGCAGTGTGGAGAGGATAGCAGTGGGGAGAGGATAGCAGTGAAGAGATGAGAGCAGTGCGAGAGGAGAGCAGTGGAGAGAGGATAGCGATGAGGAGAGGAGGGAGTGGGGAGAGGAGGGCAGTGGGGAGAGGAGAGCAGCGCTGAGTGGAGAGCAGTGGGGAGAGGAGGAGTGGAGAGAGGAGGGCAGTGGGGAGAGGTGAGCAGTGGGGAGAGGAGAGAAGTGCTGTGAGGAGAGCAGTGCTGAGAGAAGTGCAGTGGGGAGAGAGAGCAGCGGGGAGAGGAGAGAAGTGGGGAGAGAGAGCAGTGGGGAGAGGAGAGCAGTGGGGAGAGAAAAGCAGTTGGGAGAGGAGAGAAGTGCTGTGAGGAGAGCAGTGGGGAGAAGATAGCAGTGAGGAGAGGTGAGCAGTGGGGAGAGGAGGGAAGTGGGGAGAGGAGAGCAGCACTGAGTGGAGAGCAGTGGGGAGAGGTGGACAGTGGGGAGAGGAGAGCAGTGCTGAGATGAGATCAGTGCTGAGAGGAGAGTAGTGGGGAGAGGAGATCAGTGCTGAGAGGAGAGCAGTGGGGAGAGGAGAGCAGTGAGGAGAGGAGAGCAGTGAAGAGAGGAGAGCAGTGGGGAGAGGAGAGCAGTGAGGATAGGAGAGCAGTGCTGATAGGAGAGCAGTTGGGATAGGAGAGCAGTGCTGAGAGGAGAGTAGTGGGGAGAGGAGAGCAGTTGGGAGAGGAGAGCAGCACTGAGTGGAGAGCTGTGGGGAGAGGAGAGCAGTGATGAGAAGACAGCAGTGGGGAAAGGAGAGCGGTTGGGAGAGGAGAGCTGTGGGGAGAGGAGAGCAGTGGGGAGAGGAGACCAGTGCTGAGAGGAGAGCAGTGCCTAGAGAAGAGCAGTGGGGAGAGGAGAAGAGTGGGGAGAGGAGAGCAGTGGGGAGAGTGGAGCAGTGGGGAGAGGAGAGCAGTGTTGAGAGGAGAGCAGTGGGGAGAGGAGAGCAGTTAAGAGAGGAGAGCAGTGGAGAGAGTAGAGCAGTGTGGAAAGAAGAGCATTGCTGAGAGGAGAGCATTGGGGACAGTTGATCAGTGGGGAGAGGAGAGCAGTAATGAGAGGATAGTAGTGGGGAGAGGAGAGCAGTTGGGAGAGTAGAGCAGTGGGGAGAAGTGAGCAGTGGGGAGAGGAGAGCAGTGGGGAGAGGAGAGCAGTGGGGAGAGGAGAGCAGTGGGGAGAGGAGAGCAGTGTGGAGAGGAGAGCAGTGGGGAGAGGAGGGCAGTGGGGAGAGGAGAGCAGCGGGGAAAGGACAGCAGTGGGGAGAGGATACTAGACCCGAGAGGAGAGCAGTGGGGAGAGTAGAGCAGTGGGGAGTAGTGAGCAGTGGTGAGAGGAGAGCAGTGGGGAGAAGAGAGCAGTGGGGAGAGGAGATCAGTGCTGAAAGGAGAGCAGTGGGGAGAGGCGATCAGTGCTGAAAGGAGAGCAGTGCTGAGAGAAGAGCAGTGGGGAGAGGAGATGAGTGAGCAGTGGGGAGAGGAGAGCAGTGGGGAGAGAAGAGCAGTGCTGAGAGGAGAGCAGTTGGGAGAGGAGAGCATTTGGGGAGAGGAGAGCAGTGCTGAGAGGAGAGCAGTGGGGAGAGGAGATCAGTGCTGAGAGGAGAGCAGTGCTGAGAGAAGAGCAGTGGGGAGAGGAGAGCAGTTGGGAGAGGAGAGCAGTGTTGAGAAGAGAGCAGTGGGGAGAGGATAGCGATGAGGAGAGGAGACCAGTGGGAAGAGGAGAGAGGTGGGGAGAGGAGAGCAGTGGGGAAAGGAGAGCAGTGGGGAGAGGAGATCAGTGCTGAGAGGAGAGCAGTGGGGAGAGGATAGCGATGAGGAGAGGAGACCAGTGGGAAGAGGAGAGAGGTGGGGAGAGGAGAGCAGTGGGGAAAGGAGAGCAGCGCTGAGTGGAGAGCAGTGCTGAGAGAAGTGCAGTGGGGAGAGGAGAGCAGTGGGGAGAGGAGGGAAGAGGGGAGAGGAGAGCAGTGCTGAGAGGAGAGCAGTGGTGAGAGAAGAGCAGTTGGGAGAGGAGAGCAGTGGGTAGAGGAGAGTAGTGATGAGAGGAGACCAGTGGGGACAGGTGAGCAATGCTGAGAGGAGGGCAGTGGGGAGAGGAGGGCAGTGGGAAGAACAGAGCAGTGCTGAGAGGAGAGCAGTGGGGAGAGGAGAGCAGTGGGAGGAGCAGAGCAGTGGGGAGAGGAGAGCAGTGAAAAGAGGAGAGCAGTGCAGATGAGAGAAGTTGGGAGAGGAGGGCAGTGGGGACAGTAGAGCAGTGCTGAGAGGAGATGAGTGGGGAGAGGAGAGCAGTGGGGAGAGGAGAGCAGCGCTGAGTGGAGAGCAGTGGGGAGATGAGAGCAGTGGGGAGAGGAGGGCAGTGGTTAGAGGGGAGTAGTGCTGAGAGGAGACCAGTGGGGAGAGGAGAGCAGTGAAAAGAGGAGAGCAGTGCAGATGAGAGAAGTTTGGAGAGGAGGAGAGTGGGGAGAGGAGAGCAGTGCTGAGAGGAGAGCAGTGAAGAGAGGAGAGCAGTGCTGAGAGGAGCAGTTGAGAGATGAGAGCAGTGGGGAGCAGAAAAGCAGTGGGGAGAGGAGAGCAGTGGGGAGAGGAGAGCAGTGGGGAGAGGAGAGCAGTGGGGTGCTGAGAGGAGAGCAGTGGGTGAAGAGAGCATTGGGGAGAGTTGATCAGTGGGGAGAGGAGAGAAGTGCTGAGAGGATAGTAGTGGGGAGAGGAGAGCAGTTGGAAGAGTAGAGCAGTGGGGAGAAGTGAGCAGTGGTGAGAGGAGAGCAGTGGGGAGAAGAGAGCAGTGGGGAGAGGAGATCAGTGCTGAAAGGAGAGCAGTGGGGAGAGGAGATCAGTGCTGAAAGGAGAGCAGTGCTGAGAGAAGAGCAGTGGGGAGAGGAGATGAGTGGGGAGAGGGGAGCAGTGGGGAGAGGAGAGCAGTGGGGAGAGAAGAGCAGTGCTGAGAGGAGAGCAGTTGGGAGAGGAGAGCATTTGGGGAGAGGAGAGCAGTGCTGAGAGGAGAGCAGTGCTGAGAGAAGAGCAGTGGGGAAAGGAGAGCAGTGGGGAGAGGAGAGCAGTGCTGAGAGGATAGCAGTGGGGAGAGGAAATCAGTGCTGAGAGAAGAGCAGTGGGGAGAGGACAGCAGTGGGGAGAGGAGATCAGTGGGGAGAGGGGAGCAGTGGGGAGAGGAGAGCAGTGGGGAGAGGAGAGCACTGCTGAGAGGAGAGCAGTTGGGAGAGGAGAGCAGTGGGGAGAGGAGAGCATTCGGGGAGAGGAGATCAGTGCTGAGAAGAGAGCAGTGCTGAGAGAAGAGCAGTGGGAAGACGAGAGCAGTGGGGAGAGGAGAGCAGTGCTGAGAGGAGAGCAGTGGGGAGAGGAGATCAGTGCTGAGAGGAGAGCAGTGCTGAGAGAAGAGCAGTGGGGAGAGGACAGCAGTGGGGAGAGGAGATCAGTGGGGATAGGGGAGCAGTGGGGAGAGGAGAGCAGTGGGGGAGAGGAGAGCAGTGCTGAGAGGAGAGGAGTGCTGAGAGGAGAGCAGTGGGGAGAGGAGAGCAGTGTTGAGAGGAGAGCAGTGTGGAGAGGATAGCAGTGGGGAGAGGATAGCAGTGAAGAGATGAGAGCAGTGCGGAGAGGAGAGCAGTGGAGAGAGGATAGCGATGAGGAGAGGAGGGGAGTGGGGAGAGGAGGGCAGTGGGGAGAGGAGAGCAGCGCTGAGTGGAGAGCAGTGGGGAGAGGAGGAGAGTGGAGAGAGGAGGGCAGTGGGGAGAGGTGAGCAGTGGGGAGAGGAGAGAAGTGCTGTGAGGAGAGCAGTGCTGAGAGAAGTGCAGTGGGGAGAGGAGAGCAGCGGGGAGAGGAGAGAAGTGGGGAGAGGAGAACAGTGCTGAGAGGAGAGCAGTGGTGAGAGAAAAGCAGTTGGGAGAGGAGAGAAGTGCTGTGAGGAGAGCAGTGGGGAGAAGATAGCAGTGAGGAGAGGTGAGCAGTGGGGAGAGGAGGGAAGTGGGGAGAGGAGAGCAGCACTGAGTGGAGAGCAGTGGGGAGAGGTGGACAGTGGGGAGAGGAGAGCAGTGCTGAGATGAGATCAGTGCTGAGAGGAGAGTAGTGGGGAGAGGAGATCAGTGCTGAGAGGAGAGCAGTGGGGAGAGGAGAGCAGTGAGGAGAGGAGAGCAGTGAAGAGAGGAGAGCAGTGGGGAGAGGAGAGCAGTGAGGATAGGAGAGCAGTGCTGATAGGAGAGCAGTTGGGATAGGAGAGCAGTGCTGAGAGGAGAGTAGTGGGGAGAGGAGAGCAGTTGGGAGAGGAGAGCTGTGGGTAGAGGAGAGCAGCACTGAGTGGAGAGCTGTGGGGAGAGGAGAGCAGTGATGAGAAGACAGCAGTGGGGAAAGGAGAGCGGTTGGGAGAGGAGAGCTGTGGGGAGAGGAGAGCAGTGGGGAGAGGAGACCAGTGCTGAGAGGAGAGCAGTGCCTAGAGAAGAGCAGTGGGGAGAGGAGAAGAGTGGGGAGAGGAGAGCAGTGGGGAGAGTGGAGCAGTGGGGAGAGGAGAGCAGTGTTGAGAGGAGAGCAGTGGGGAGAGGAGAGCAGTTAAGAGAGGAGAGCAGTGGAGAGAGGAGAGCAGTGCTGAGAGTAGAGCAGTGTGGAAAGAAGAGCATTGCTGAGAGGAGAGCAGTGGGGAGAGGAGAGCAGTGTTGAGAGGAGAGCAGTGGGGAGAGGATAGCAGTGGGGAGAGGAGATCAGTGGGGATAGGGGAGCAGTGGGGAGAGGAGAGCAGTGGGGAGAGGAGAGCAGTGCTGAGAGGAGAGGAGTGCTGAGAGGAGAGCAGTGGGGAGAGGAGAGCAGCGCTGAGTGGAGAGCAGTGGGGAGAGGAGGAGAGTGGAGAGAGGAGGGCAGTGGGGAGAGATGAGCAGTGGGGAGAGGAGAGCAGTGGGGAGAGGAGAGCACTGCTGAGAGGAGAGCAGTTGGGAGAGGAGAGCAGTGGGGAGAGGAGAGCATTCGGGGAGAGGAGATCAGTGCTGAGAAGAGAGCAGTGCTGAGAGAAGAGCAGTGGGAAGACGAGAGCAGTGGGGAGAGGAGAGCAGTGCTGAGAGGAGAGCAGTGGGGAGAGGAGATCAGTGCTGAGAGGAGAGCAGTGCTGAGAGAAAAGCAGTGGGGAGAGGACAGCAGTGGGGAGAGGAGATCAGTGGGGATAGGGGAGCAGTGGGGAGAGGAGAGCAGTGGGGAGAGGAGAGCAGTGCTGAGAGGAGAGGAGTGCTGAGAGGAGAGCAGTGGGGAGAGGAGAGCAGTGTTGAGAGGAGAGCAGTGGGGAGAGGATAACAGTGAAGAGATGAGAGCAGTGCGGAGAGGAGAGCAGTGGAGAGAGGAGAGCAGTGGTGAGAGAAAAGCAGTTGGGAGAGGAGAGAAGTGCTGTGAGGAGAGCAGTGGGGAGAAGATAGCAGTGAGGAGAGGATAGCGATGAGGAGAGGAGGGGAGTGGGGAGAGGAGGGCAGTGGGGAGAGGAGAGCAGCGCTGAGTGGAGAGCAGTGGGGAGAGGAGGAGAGTGGAGAGAGGAGGGCAGTGGGGAGAGGTGAGCAGTGGGGAGAGGAGAGAAGTGCTGTGAGGAGAGCAGTGCTGAGAGAAGTGCAGTGGGGAGAGGAGAGCAGCGGGGAGAGGAGAGCAGTGGAGAGAGGAGAGCAGTGCTGAGAGTAGAGCAGTGTGGAAAGAAGAGCATTGCTGAGAGGAGAGCAGTGGGGAGAGGAGAGCAGTGTTGAGAGGAGAGCAGTGGGGAGAGGATAGCAGTGGGGAGAGGAGATCAGTGGGGATAGGGGAGCAGTGGGGAGAGGAGAGCAGTGGGGGAGAGGAGAGCAGTGCTGAGAGGAGAGGAGTGCTGAGAGGAGAGCAGTGGGGAGAGGAGAGCAGCGCTGAGTGGAGAGCAGTGGGGAGAGGAGGAGAGTGGAGAGAGGAGGGCAGTGGGGAGAGGTGAGCAGTGGGGAGAGGAGAGCAGTGGGGAGAGGAGAGCACTGCTGAGAGGAGAGCAGTTGGGAGAGGAGAGCAGTGGGGAGAGGAGAGCATTCGGGGAGAGGAGATCAGTGCTGAGAAGAGAGCAG
The DNA here is from genome assembly GCF_020615455.1 of Coregonus clupeaformis. Lineage (NCBI taxonomy): Eukaryota > Metazoa > Chordata > Actinopteri > Salmoniformes > Salmonidae > Coregonus > Coregonus clupeaformis. Next base: position 59,534,300 of record NC_059208.1, on the reverse strand, counting down.
TGCTGAGAGAAGAGCAGTGGGAAGACGAGAGCAGTGGGGAGAGGAGAGCAGTGCTGAGAGGAGAGCAGTGGGGAGAGGAGATCAGTGCTGAGAGGAGAGCAGTGCTGAGAGAAAAGCAGTGGGGAGAGGACAGCAGTGGGGAGAGGAGATCAGTGGGGATAGGGGAGCAGTGGGGAGAGGAGAGCAGTGGGGGAGAGGAGAGCAGTGCTGAGAGGAGAGGAGTGCTGAGAGGAGAGCAGTGGGGAGAGGAGAGCAGTGTTGAGAGGAGAGCAGTGGGGAGAGGATAGCAGTGAAGAGATGAGAGCAGTGCGGAGAGGAGAGCAGTGGAGAGAGGAGAGCAGTGGTGAGAGAAAAGCAGTTGGGAGAGGAGAGAAGTGCTGTGAGGAGAGCAGTGGGGAGAAGATAGCAGTGAGGAGAGGATAGCGATGAGGAGAGGAGGGGAGTGGGGAGAGGAGGGCAGTGGGGAGAGGAGAGCAGCGCTGAGTGGAGAGCAGTGGGGAGAGGAGGAGAGTGGAGAGAGGAGGGCAGTGGGGAGAGGTGAGCAGTGGGGAGAGGAGAGAAGTGCTGTGAGGAGAGCAGTGCTGAGAGAAGTGCAGTGGGGAGAGGAGAGCAGCGGGGAGAGGAGAGAAGTGGGGAGAGGAGAGCAGTGGGGAGAGGAGAGCAGTGGTGAGAGAAAAGCAGTTGGGAGAGGAGAGAAGTGCTGTGAGGAGAGCAGTGGGGAGAAGATAGCAGTGAGGAGAGGTGAGCAGTGGGGAGAGGAGGGAAGTGGGGAGAGGAGAGCAGCACTGAGTGGAGAGCAGTGGGGACAGGTGGACAGTGGGGAGAGGAGAGCAGTGCTGAGATGAGATCAGTGCTGAGAGGAGAGTAGTGGGGAGAGGAGATCAGTGCTGAGAGGAGAGCAGTGGGGAGAGGAGAGCAGTGAGGAGAGGAGAGCAGTGAAGAGAGGAGAGCAGTGGGGAGAGGAGAGCAGTGAGGATAGGAGAGCAGTGCTGAGAGGAGAGTAGTGGGGAGAGGAGAGCAGTTGGGAGAGGAGAGCTGTGGGTAGAGGAGAGTAGTGATGAGAAGACAGCAGTGGGGAAAGGAGAGCGGTTGGGAGAGGAGAGCTGTGGGTAGAGGAGAGTAGTGATGAGAAGACAGCAGTGGGGAAAGGAGAGCAGTTGGGAGAGGAGAGCAGCACTGAGTGGAGAGCTGTGGAGAGGAGAGCAGTGATGAGAAGACAGCAGTGGGGAAAGGAGAGCGGTTGGGAGAGGAGAGCAGTGGGGAGAGGAGACCAGTGCTGAGAGGAGAGCAGTGCCCAGAGAAGAGCAGTGGGGAGAGGAGAAGAGTGGGGAGAGGAGAGCAGTGGGGAGAGTGGAGCAGTGGGGAGAGGAGAGCAGTGTTGAGAGGAGAGCAGTGGGGAGAGGAGAGCAGTTAAGAGAGGAGAGCAGTGGAGAGAGGAGAGCAGTGCTGAGAGTAGAGCAGTGTGGAAAGAAGAGCATTGCTGAGAGGAGAGCAGTGGGGAGAAGTGAGCAGTGGGGAGAGGAGAGCAGTGGGGAGAAGAGAGCAGTGGGGAGAGGAGAGCAGCGGGGAAAGGAGAGCATTTGGGGAGAGGAGAGCAGTGGGGAGAGGAGAGCATTTGGGGAGAGGAGAGCAGTGCTGAGAGGAGAGCAGTTGGGAGAGGAGAGCATTTGGGGAGAGGAGAGCAGTGCTGAGAGGAGAGCAGTGGGGAGAGGAGATCAGTGCTGAAAGGAGAGCAGTGGGGAGAGGATACTAGACCCGAGAGGAGAGCAGTGGGGAGAGGATACTAGACCCGAGAGGAGAGCAGTGGGGAGAGTAGAGCAGTGGGGAGAAGTGAGCAGTGGTGAGAGGAGAGCAGTGGGGAGAAGAGAGCAGTGGGGAGAGGAGAGCAGTGGGGAGAGGAGAGCATTTGGGGAGAGGAGAGCAGTGGGGAGAGGAGAGCATTTGGGGAGAGGAGAGCAGTGCTGAGAGGAGAGCAGTGGGGAGAGGAGATCAGTGCTGAAAGGAGAGCAGTGGGGAGAGGCGATCAGTGGGGAGAGGAGAGCAGTGGGGAGAGAAGAGCAGTGCTGAGAGGAGAGCAGTTGGGAGAGGAGAGCATTTGGGGAGAGGAGAGCAGTGGGGAGAGGAGAGCAGTGCTGAGAGGAGAGCAGTGCTGAGAGAAGAGCAGTGGGGAGAGGAGAGCAGTGGGGAGAGGAGAGCAGTGTTGAGAGGAGAGCAGTGTTGAGAGGAGAGCAGTGGGGAGAGGATAGCGATGAGGAGAGGAGAGCAGTGGGAAGAGGAGAGAGGTGGGGAGAGGAGAGCAGTGGGGAAAGGAGAGCAGCGCTGAGTGGAGAGCAGTGCTGAGAGAAGTGCAGTGGGGAGAGGAGAGCAGTGCTGAGAGGAGAGCAGTGGTGAGAGAAGAGCAGTTGGGAGAGGAGAGCAGTGGGTAGAGGAGAGTAGTGATGAGAGGAGACCAGTGGGGACAGGTGAGCAATGCTGAGAGGAGGGCAGTGGGGAGAGGAGGGCAGTGGGAAGAACAGAGCAGTGCTGAGAGGAGAGCAGTGGGGAGAGGAGAGCAGTGGGAGGAGCAGAGCAGTGGGGAGAGGAGAGCAGTGAAAAGAGGAGAGCAGTGCAGATGAGAGAAGTTGGGAGAGGAGGGCAGTGGGGACAGTAGAGCAGTGCTGAGAGGAGATGAGTGGGGAGAGGAGAGCAGTGGGGAGAGGAGAGCAGCGCTGAGTGGAGAGCAGTGGGGAGAGGAGGAGAGTGGAGAGAGGAGGGCAGTGGTTAGAGGGGAGTAGTGCTGAGAGGAGACCAGTGGGGAGAGGAGAGCAGTGCAGATGAGAGAAGTTTGGAGAGGAGGAGAGTGGGGAGAGGAGAGCAGTGCTGAGAGGAGAGCAGTGAAGAGAGGAGAGCAGTGGGGAGCAGTTAAGCAGTGGGGAGAGGAGAGCAGTGGGGAGAGGAGAGCATTGGGGAGAGGAGATCAGTGGGGAGAGGAGAGCAGTGAGGAGTGGAGAGAAGTGGGAAGAGGAGATTAGTGGGGAGAGAATCGCAGTGAGGAGAGCAGTGCTGAGAGGAGAACAGTTGGGAGAGAAGAGCAGTGGAGAGAAGAGCAGTGGGGAGAGGAGGGCATTGCTGAGAGGAGAGCAGTGCGGAGAGGAGAGCATTGCTGAGAGGAGAGCATTGGGGAGAGGAGATCAGTGGGGAGAGGAGAGCAGTGCTGAGAGGAGCAGTGGGGAGAGGAGGGCAGTGGGGAGGGGAGAGTAGTGTTGAGAGGAGACCAGTGGGGAGAGGAGAGCAGTGGGGAGGGGAGAGTAGTGTTGAGAGGAGACCAGTGGGGAGAGGAGGGCAGTTGGGAGAGGAGAGCAGTTGGGAGAGGAGAGCAGTTGGGAGAGGAGAGCAGTGGGGAGAGGAGAGAAGTGCTGAGAGGAGATCAGTGCTGAGAGGAGAGGCCTACAAACCTGACTCAGTTACACCAGTTCTTCTGACCCACTGGGAATGTGATAAACTGAGATAAATCATTCTCTCTACTATTATTCTGACATTTTCACATTCTTAAAATAATGTGGTGATCCTAACTGACCTAAGACATGGAATTTTTACTAGGATTAAATGTCAGGAATTGTGAAAAAACTGAGTTCAGAATGAGACTGATGATGATTGATAATGATTGATATTTTGACTGTTTTTTACATATTGATAGGTAAAGACCTTTTAGAGTTTAATTCGGTAAATGTAACTCTATAAACAACTTATTCCGTGGTGCCCCGAATCGTAATGAGTGAATTGTTACATTATTAATTTAATAGAGTAACAATTAAACATAGTTAGTTGATTCGATAAATAACAGTTATGATATTAATGAAAGTCACGTCACGACCCCCTTATAATGCCTTATTACATCCTCCGCTGCCCACCCTGTCTTGCTGGGTACACTAGGGCCCTTTCACAGAGCTAAACTGAGCCAGGCTGAGCCAAGCTGAGTCAAGCTGAGCCAAGCTGAGTCAAGCTGAATCAAGCTGAGCCAAGCTGAGCCAAGGTGAGCCAAGCTGAGTCAAGCTGAGCCAAGCTGAGTCAAGCTGAATCAAGCTGAGCCATGCTGAGCAAAGCTGAGTCAAGCTGAGCCATGCTGAGTCAAGCTGAGTCAAGCAGAGCCAAGCTGAGTCAAGCTGAATCAAGCTGAGCCAAGCTGAGCCAAGGTGAGCCAAGCTGAGTCAAGCTGAGTCAAGCTGAGCCAAGCTGAGCCAAGCTGAGTCAAGCTGAGTCAAGCTGAGCCAAGCTAGGCCATGCTGAGTCAAGCTGAGTCAAGCTGAGTCAAGCTGAATCAAGCTGAGCCAAGCTGAGTCAAGCTGAGCCAAGGTGAGCCAAGCTGAGTCAAGCTGAGCCAAGGTGAGCCAAGCTGAATCAAGCTGAGCCAAGCTGAGTCAAGCTGAGTCAAGCTGAATCAAGCTGAGCCAAGCTGAGTCAAGCTGAGTCAAGCTGAATCAAGCTGAGCCAAGCTGAGTCAAGCTGAGTCAAGCTGAGCCAAGCTGAGCCAAGCTTAGTCAAGCTGAATCAAGCTGAGCCAAGCTGAGTCAAGCTGAATCAAGCTGAGCCAAGCTGAGTCAAGCTGAGTCAAGCTGAGCCAAGCTGAGTCAAGCTGAGCCAAGCTGAGCCAAGGTGAGCCAAGCTGAACCAAGCTGAGTCAAGCTGAGCCAAGCTGAGCCAAGCTGAGTCAAGCTGAGTCAAGCTGAGCCAAGCTGAGTCAAGCTGAGTCAAGCTGAGTCAAGGTGAGCCAAGCTGAGTCAAGCTGAGTCAAGGTGAGCCAAGCTGAGTCAAGCTGAGCCAAGTTGAGCCAGGCTGAGCCAAGCTGAGCCAAGCTGAGCCAAGCTGAGTCAAGCTGAGTCAAGCTGAGCCAAGCTGACTCAAGATGAGCCAAGCTGAGCCAAGATGAGCCAAGGTGAGCCAAGCTGAGTCAAGCTGAGCCAAGCTGAGCCAAGCTGAGCCAAGCTGAGTCAAGCTGAGCAAAGCTGAGCCAAGCTGTGCTGGGCCAAGCTGTGCTGAGCTTGCTTGGTTATATATCCACCATAAGTGCTGGAACGGTCAAAAGAAAGGCAATATCCGGTCCAGTCCGGTTTGGCTTGACAGGATAGTGTGTGAAAACGGTACACGTGTCATCTCAAGTCTCTCTCACCTTTTCCTGTCGGAGAAGACAAACTTGCGTAGCTTCAGGTCTCCTAATACGAAGCCATGCTGGTGACAGTGTGCCACGGCCGACGCCACCTGGTGAAAGAGCTGTGCCGCCTGCTCCTCGTCCAGACGCTTGCAGCTCTTAACGAAGGTGTGCAGGTCCCCGTGATCCTTCTCTAGGAAGACGTATGCCCAGCGCTCCCCCAGGACAATGTCTCGGATACGGGCGATGTTCCTGTGGACTGGCAGGATGCTGTAGGTCTGGATCTTCTCCTGGTACAGACCCATATCAAACACCTGGGAGAATAGAGAGAGGAGACAGGATGTATCAGGGTGGATTCAGATGTATTAGTTTAGAGTTGTGCCCCATTGGTGTGAGGCAACACGTATTATAGTTGTCTAACAAATCCAAACCTTTGAAAACAACTGATAACAAATGTTTAGTATTGACACCCGAGGAGAGACAGATGGTGGAGGCTATCAGCTTATTAGGGGACACAGGTCTCCCAAAATACACCTGGTTTTAATCTCATATGTGATCAAGGTTGCTCTTTATTTAAGCACCCTGGAACAGGAGAATGATAACTCTCCATTTCCACTCCGATGTTTGCATATCATATTTCAGCCATGGTGTGGCATATTCTACTGACGTGAATGTAAATGAGAAGAGTTGATAGACAGGGGTGAGGGTGGGATGTGTGAAGTCATCGGCTACATAACATAAACTCTAATGAAAGGTGAAGTAGTCTTTTACTGTATGATTATGCTATTACCGTGTTATTAGGCTATTACCGTATTATTAGGCTATTACCGTATTATTAGGCTATTACCGTATTATTAGGCTATTACCGTATTATTAGGCTATTACCGTATTATTAGGCTATTACCATATTATTAGGCTATTACCGTATTATTAGGCTATTACCGTATTATTAGGCTATTACCGTGTTATTAGGCTATTACCGTATTATTAGGCTATTACCGTATTATTAGGCTATTACCGTATTATTAGGCTATTACCGTATTATTAGGCTATTACCATATTATTAGGCTATTACCGTATTATTAGGCTATTACCATATTATTAGGCTATTACCATATTATTAGGCTATTACCGTATTATTAGGCTATTACCGTATTATTAGGCTATTACCGTATTATTAGGTTTTTATCGTATTATTAGGCTATTACCGTATTATTAGGCTATTACCGTATTATTAGGCTATTACCATATTATTAGGCTATTACCGTATTATTAGGCTATTACCATATTATTAGGCTATTACCGTATTATTAGGCTATTACCGTATTATTAGGCTATTACTGTATTATTAGGTTATTACTGTATTAGTAGGCTATTACCGTATTATTAGGCTATTACCATATTATTAGGCTATTACCGTGTTATTAGGCTATTACCGTATTATTAGGCTATTACCGTATTATTAGGCTATTACCATATTATTAGGCTATTACCGTATTATTAGGCTATTACCGTATTATTAGGTTTTTATCGTATTATTAGGCTATTACCGTATTATTAGGCTATTACCGTATTATTAGGTTTTTATCGTATTATTAGGCTATTACCGTATTATTAGGCTATTACCGTATTATTAGGCTATTACCATATTATTAGGCTATTACCGTATTATTAGGCTATTACCATATTATTAGGCTATTACCGTATTATTAGGCTATTACCGTATTATTAGGCTATTACTGTATTATTAGGTTATTACTGTATTAGTAGGCTATTACCGTATTATTAGGCTATTACCATATTATTAGGCTATTACCGTGTTATTAGGCTATTACCGTATTATTAGGCTATTACCGTATTATTAGGCTATTACCATATTATTAGGCTATTACCGTATTATTAGGCTATTACCGTATTATTAGGTTTTTATCGTATTATTAGGCTATTACCGTATTATTAGGCTATTACCGTATTATTAGGTTTTATCGTATTATTAGGCTATTACCGTATTATTAGGCTATTACCGTATTATTAGGCTATTACCATATTATTAGGCTATTACCGTATTATTAGGCTATTACCATATTATTAGGCTATTACCGTATTATTAGGCTATTACCGTATTATTAGGCTATTACTGTATTATTAGGTTATTACTGTATTAGTAGGCTATTACCGTATTATTAGGCTATTACCATATTATTAGGCTATTACCGTATTATTAGGCAATTACTGTATTATTAGGTTATTACTGTATTATTAGGCTATTACCATATTATTAAGCTATTACCATTAGGCTTTACCGTATTACTGTATTAGGCTATTACCATATTATTAGGCTATTACCATATTATTAGGCTATTACCATATTATTGGGCTATTACCATATTATTGGGCTATTACCATATTATTGGGCTATTACCATATTATTGGGCTATTAACATATTATTGGGCTATTACCATATTATTGGGCTATTACCATATTATTGGGCTATTACCGTATTATTAGGCTATTATCGTATTATTAGGCTATTACCGTATTATTAGGCTATTACCATATTATTAGGCTGTTACCGTATTATTAGGCTATTACCGTATTATTAGGTTTTTATCGTATTATTAGGCTATTACCGTATTATTAGGCTATTACCGTATTATTAGGTTTTTATCGTATTATTAGGCTATTACCGTATTATTAGGCTATTACCGTATTATTAGGTTTTTATCGTATTATTAGGCTATTACCGTATTATTAGGCTATTACCGTATTATTAGGCTATTACCATATTATTAGGCTATTACCGTATTATTAGGCTATTACCATATTATTAGGCTATTACCGTATTATTAGGCTATTACCGTATTATTAGGCTATTTCTGTATTATTAGGTTATTACTGTATTATTAGGCTATTACCGTATTATTAGGCTATTACCATATTATTAGGCTATTACCGTATTATTAGGCTATTACTGTAATATTAGGTTATTACTGTATTATTAGGCTATTACCATATTATTAAGCTATTACCATTAGGCTTTACCGTATTACTGTATTAGGCTATTACCATATTATTAGGCTATTACCATATTATTAGGCTATTACCATATTATTGGGCTATTACCATATTATTGGGCTATTACCATATTATTGGGCTTTTACCATATTATTGGGCTATTAACATATTATTGGGCTATTACCATATTATTGGGCTATTACCATATTATTGGGCTATTACCGTATTATTAGGCTATTACCGTATTATTAGGCTATTACCATATTATTGGGCTATTACCATATTATTAGGTTGTTACTGTATTATTAGGCTATTACCATATTATTAAGCTATTACCATTAGGCTTTACCGTATTACTGTATTAGGCTATTACCATATTATTAGGCTATTACCATATTATTAGGCTATTACCGTATTATTAGGCTATTACCATATTATTGGGCTATTACCATATTATTGGGCTATTACCATATTATTGGGCTATTACCGTATTATTAGGTTATTACTGTATTATTAGGCTATTACCATATTATTAAGCTTTTACCATTAGGCTTTACCGTATTACTGTATTAGGCTATTACCATATTATTAGGCTATTACCATATTATTAGGCTATTACCATATTATTGGGCTATTACCATATTATTGGGCTATTACCATATTATTGGGCTATTACCATATTATTGGGCTATTAACATATTATTGGGCTATTACCATATTATTGGGCTATTACCATATTATTAGGCTATTACCATATTATTGGGCTATTACCATATTATTAGGCTATTACCATATTATTAGGTTATTACCATATTATTAGGTTGTTACGGATACAGGCATCCTGTGTGTGTTTTTGTGTGTTTCCTCTCCTTCTGCCCTAATCACTGGTGTCCTTTATGTTCCTGATTGGTGGTCGTTGGGGTGTCTGCAGATTGCTGAGGTGGACCAGTCAGTGGACATTCCTCTGTATTGCACCACCTGTTTCTGTTTTTTTCACTCACATCACACCTCCCATTGTTTTAAAAGCCAGTCAGTTGTGTTTGCTGACAGAGACTCTTTTCGTTTGTGAGTATGGATACTGTGGTGTCCTGTGTTTTGTGTACTCACTCATTTGCTGGTTACTCTGTTTGGTAACTATGTTGTGTGTTTCTGGGAAAAGGGGAGTTTAAGCAAGTTGCCCTTGGGCGTACATTACCCGTAAGAAGACATTGTCTAAAAACATTAGTTAGACCTGAGCGGACCACCCACTGTAATTTTTGTATGGTTAGCAGAAGCTTAGCGGTTCTTGAGGCAGGCAAGATCAGTTTAGGGGTTTTTGACATTATTGTTTCATTCCTTGGGTCCTGCTCAGCCCTTTTTCCCAAACCTTTATTGTGTGTTCAAAATAAACATTTTGTGTTTGACGGTAGCTTATGGTTGTCGGTGTATTTTTTGTTCTCACTGTTTCCATGTCACGATTCTAATTTGCATTAATTATGTTACGGGTCTCTTTTCCATCCACCCTAGACTTTTAAAGCCACGGGGTTCGTAACAAGGTTATTACCGTATTATTAGGCTTTTATCATGTTATTAGGATATTACCATATTATTCAGTTTTTACGTTATTATTTTACCGTATTATTAGTCTATTACCTTATTATTAAGGTAGCTCAGTTGGTAGAGCATGGCGCTTGCAACGCCAGGGTTTTGGGTTCGTTACCCACGGGGAGCCAGTATGAAAATGTATGCGCTCACTAACTGTAAGTCGCTCTGGATAAGAGCGTCTGGTAAATGACTCAAATTTTTATGTAATTATTACTCAATGCACAAAAGGCGCAAGGGGTATTTGGATCATTGGCCATTTCTCATAAATGCATAACATAATGAAGAAATTAATGATTTGAGATTTTTTAAATAGGCTACTGTCACATTATTGTCTTAGTTAAAACATTGTATAATGACACCAAAGGGTTAATGAAGATCAGGATAGGGCATCATGTGAGATTGGTGCTGTTGAGCAACACACGACATCTTAGAAAACAGTAATTCATTCAAAGAAATTGCACAATGAATGGTTATGGTCTTTGGACTTACCTTGCACACCAGCGCGTCTCCCGTGTCAATGTTGAGTGCGCTGTGCATCCTGTCCTGATCGGCCATACGTAGGAGCAGAAACTGGCCTATCCGGGACGGACCTTGATGGGTCGGGCCGCTCATGGGGACCGGGGACAGCAGGGACCCTGGCGAGCTACCGAGGAGCCCCGCGTCACCCGGAGACTCACTCAGCCTGGCGTATTTGGACACCAGCTCTTCACGCGTTTCCGAGTCCACCCGTTTCTGTCCGACTCTTCTCGTGCGGATGCACGGGACCGGGTTGCTCCACTTAACGTTTATCATTCTAATACAGCAAATTATCACTCTGCAAAACGCGAATCATTGAACCGTGTATTGTATCCAAATCAGATTAATTTTATGATTAATGGGAAAATATGACTTTCATTATTGTAGCATCCTATGCGCGTGGAGCAGCTGCTGTCCCAACGGTTTTGACACAACTGCGACTCTTACTTCTCAGGCTAAAGCTATTTGTATGCTGCATCAAGAATCTGGTAGTGGAATGTTTCCTTCAAATACTACATTTTTTATTCCATCACCCAGTTTGGGGACAGCCCCAGTCCAGTCAGTCCCTAAAAAGTCTCCCAACGGTCCGTCTGGAATGGAGACAGATGTCCGGCGAGATCGCGTTGTACTTTCTGGTGTGAAATTCTCCCCGCTGTACCGAGTGAGAGACTGTCTAGCTCCAGCCCAGAGCAGAGAGAGCTACAGCACTGCTGATTCCAAAGCTCTACAGCGCCACTGGAACTCCACCCGGTCCAGCCTCCTTTTGAATGACACATGCTGCCTCTGGCGGATTGAGCAATGTGCGTGCACACACATACACACACATACACACACACACACAGTCTTTCTCTCTCTCTCTCTCTCTCTCTCTCTCTCTCTCTCTCTCTCTCTCTCTCTCTCTCTCTCTCTCTCTCTCTCTCTCTCTCTCTCTCTCTCTCTCTCTCTGTGTCTCTCTCGCTCTCTCTCTCTCTCTCTCTCTCTCTCTCTCTCTCTCTCTCTCTCTCTCTCTCTCTCTCTCTCTCTCTCTTCCTTCTCTCTCTCTCTCCCCCTCTCTCTCTCCCCTCTCTCTCTCTCTCTCTCTCTCTCTCTCTCTCTCTGATCTCACTCTCTCTCTCTCTCCCTCTCTCTCTCTCTCTCTCTCTCTCTCTCTCTCTCTCTCTCTCTCTCTCTCTCTCTCTCTCTCTCTCTCTCTCTCTCTCTCTCTCTCTCTCCTCTCTCTCTCTCTCTCTCTCTCTCTCTCTCTCTCTCTCTCTCTCTCTCTCTCTCTCTCACTCTCTCTCTCTCTCTCTCTCTCTCTGTCTCTCTCTCTCTCTCTCTCTCTCTCTCTCTCTCTCTCTCTCTCTCTCTCTCTCTCTCTCTCTCTCTCTCTCTCTCTCTCTCTCTCTCTCTCTCTCTCTCTCTCTCTCTCTCTCTCTCTCTCTCTCTCTCTCTCTCTCTCTCTCTCTCTCCCTCTCTGTCTCTCTCTCTCTCTCTCTCTCTCTCTCTCTCTCTCTCTCTCTCTCTCTCTCTCTCTCTCTCTCTCTCTCTCTCTCTCTCTCTCTCTCTCTCTCTCTCTCTCTCTCTCTCTCTCTCTCTCTCTCTCTCTCTCTCTCTCTCTCTCTCTCTCTCTCTCGCTCTCTCTCTCTGTCGATGTGCCCTTGAGCAAGGCACTTAACCCTAATTGCACGTATACATTTCTCTGGATAAGAGTGACTGCTAAATCAGTGGTTCCCAAACTGTGGGGTGTGTTGGCTCCCCCTCCCATAGAAAGCAAACACTTTTTAGCCAGGTTTTTTAGCCCATAGATTTTGTAGTAATGTTGTAGTCACTCAAATATCACATGAATACACAGTAGACAAAATGTATAGAATTGCAAGAAAATGTGCTTTAAAACTGCACAATTTTCTCTGCAACCCATGACAAAATGTGTAGAACTGCAGGAAATAAGTTTAAACCTGCACATTTCTCTCCGCCAACAAGAGGGGTGTGAACAGTTTGTGTCACCAACAGTGCTTGTGCCCATAGAAATAGATGTGGCGTGGGATGTTCCTCACTGCTGGAAGGGGGACCTGAGTGAAACAGTCTGGGAACCCTTGTGCTAAATGACTGAAATCTAAATGTCATTTAGCACAATGTGGTCCTCTGTAGCTCAGCTGGTAGAGCACGGCGCTTGTAACGCCAAGGTAGTGGGTTCGATCCCCGGGACCACCCATACACAAAAATGTATGCACGCATGACTGTAAGTCGCTTTGGATAAAAGCGTCTGCTAAATGGCATATTATTATTATATTATAAAAGGCTCAAAACTCTAGTAGGGATTTTCCATAGTAGAAGCAGCAGTATTTAGCAGCAGAACATGTCTCCCATGCAGTGCTTGTTAGTTGTGTTCATGACTCACCTCCATGAAGGTGCGAACCCTATAGTCTGACTCATTCACATACACTGCAGAACTTCTTGTTAACAAGACTATAGCTGGATCACAGAGAGGGAGAGAGAGAGGGAGAGAAAGAGAGAGAGAGAGAGAGAGAGAGAGAGAGAGAGAGAGAGAGAGGGGGGAGGAGAAAGAGAGAGAGAGAGAGAGAGAGAGAGAGAGAGAGAGGGGGGGATATATATATATAGAGAGAGAGAGAGAGAGAGAGAGAGAGAGAGAGAGAGAGAGAGAGAGGAGGGGAGAGAGAGAGAGAGAGAGAGAGAGAGAGAGAGAGAGAGAGAGAGAGAGGGGGGGATATATATATATATAGAGAGAGAGATAGAGAGAGAGAGAGAGAGAGAGAGAGAGAGGGGGGGAGAGAGAGAGAGAGAGAGAGAGAGAGAGAGAGAGAGAGAGAGAGTATTCCAATGGAGCCAGGGCTTAGTGTATGTCAACCAAAACCACAATGAACAAATCATGCTATAACAATAGCTACAGCACAATGAAATGTTTTCACAGCAGTAATCAAAGAGAATAGTCAGCATGACTGTAAAGTTAAAGTGAGAGTCAGAGGCTGTATCACAAATGGCACACAATCTATCCTGTACAGTGCACTACTTTTGTTAAAAAGTTATATAGCGAATAGGGTGCACATTTTCCACCTGCATGATGATGATGACTATCTGAGTATCTGTCTCCTGTCTGATGACCTGTATAGAGGGCCATGTGATGCCATATTGAATGGAGAAAGACAAAAGAGATTGGGCAATCCTCCCACCATAGCAGTGAGAGGTGCTGACCATAGCATAACATAACATAGCATAGCATAACATATCATAACATAGCATAGCATAGCATAACATAGCATAACATAGCATATCCTGTCATAATGTAACATAGCATAACATAGCATATCATAACATAGCATATCCTATCATAATGTAACATAGCATAACATAGCATAGCATAACATAGCATAACATAGCATAACATAGCATATCCTTTCATAATGTAGCATAGCAAAACATAGCATAGCATAACATAGCATAATTAAGTGATAATGCCAGAGAAGCCAGTGATTGGAGGATGTATTGGCAGGCAAACCATGCCAATTCATCCTCCAAACACCGGCTTCGAGGGCATTATCACTTTATACAAAGGGTAAATCAAATCAAATGTTATTTACATTTTATTTGTCACATGCGCCGAATACAACAGGTGTAGACCTTACCGTGAAATGCTTACTTACAAGCCAACAATGCAGTTTTAAGAAAAATAAGAGTTAAGAAAATATTTACTAAATAAACTAAAGCAAAAATAAGTAACACAATAAAATAACAATAATGAGGCTATATAAAGGGGTACCGGTACCGAGCCAATGTGAGGGGGTTACGGGTTAGTCGAGGTAATTGAGGTCATATGTACATGTAGGTGGGGGTAAGGGGGGTTCAATGTAAATAGTCCAGGAAGCCATTTGATTAACTGTTTAGCAGTCTTATGGCTTGGGGGTAGAAGCTGTTAAGAAGCCTTTTGTAACCAACATATTCAAATAATGATTAAAAACGTTATTTGATGAATTTATTCATACTATTTCATCCTTCCATGAGATATAGTCCTGACAGAAATCTAGGGTTGCTACCCAAGCAAGGCTGGTAGTTCGTTCTATCAGTTCGGTTGCCTGGTACGTGACCCAGGTGTTAAGTCTTTATGTTCTAAATCTATGGACGCGATCCAGTCTTCCGTTCTAAATGTTCTGTTCCATGATGGCTGGCAAAGTTCTTATCCGTTGCTTGCTAGCTAGCCAACTTCCTTCTAACACAGTCACGTCAAACAGTGCAGCCAGAATAACAGCAAAGTAGCTGCATTTTTGTTTGTTTAAGCTGTTTTCTAGAGATTTTTTGGGGATACATCCATAACAATGTGCTACTGTCGTCTACTGTCTGCTACTGTCTGCTACTGTCGTCTACTGTCGTCTACTGTCGTCTACTGTCGTCTACTGTCTTCTACTGTCTGCTACTGTCTGCTACTGTCGTCTACTGTCGTCTACTGTCGTCTACTGTTGTCTACTGTCTGCTACTGTCTGCTACTGTCGTCTACTGTCTGCTACTGTCTGCTACTGTCGTCTACTGTCGTCTACTGTCTGCTACTGTCGTCTACTGTCGTCTACTGTCGTCTACTGTCGTCTACTGTCTTCTACTGTCTTCTACTGTCTGCTACTGTCGTCTACTGTCGTCTACTGTCGTCTACTGTCGTCTACTGTCTGCTACTGTCTGCTACTGTCGTCTACTGTCTGCTACTGTCTGCTACTGTCGTCTACTGTCGTCTACTGTCTGCTACTGTCGTCTACTGTCGTCTACTGTCTGCTACTGTCGTCTACTGTCGTCTACTGTCGTCTACTGTCTGCTACTGTCGTCTACTGTCTGCTACTGTCTGCTACTGTCGTCTACTGTCGTCTACTGTCTGCTACTGTCGTCTACTGTCGTCTACTGTCTGCTACTGTCGTCTACTGTCGTCTACTGTCGTCTACTGTCTGCTACTGTCGTCTACTGTCTGCTACTGTCTGCTACTGTCTGCTACTGTCGTCTACTGTCGTCTATTGTCTGCTACTGTCTGCTACTGTCTGCTACTGTCGTCTACTGTCGTCTACTGTCGTCTACTGTCGTCTACTGTCTGCTACTGTCTGCTACTGTCTGCTACTGTCGTCTACTGTCGTCTACTGTCGTCTACTGTCTGCTACTGTCTGCTACTGTCGTCTACTGTCGTCTACTGTCGTCTACTGTCTGCTACTGTCGTCTACTGTCGTCTACTGTCGTCTACTGTCTGCTACTGTCTGCTACTGTCGTCTACTGTCTGCTACTGTCTGCTACTGTCGTCTACTGTCGTCTACTGTCTGCTACTGTCGTCTACTGTCGTCTACTGTCGTCTACTGTCTGCTACTGTCGTCTACTGTCGTCTACTGTCGTCTACTGTCGTCTACTGTCTGCTACTGTCGTCTACTGTCTGCTACTGTCTGCTACTGTCGTCTACTGTCTGCTACTGTCTGCTACTGTCTGCTACTGTCGTCTACTGTCGTCTACTGTCGTCTACTGTCGGCTACTGTCGTCTACTGTCGTCTACTGTCGTCTACTGTCTTCTACTGTCGTCTACTGTCGGCTACTGTCTGCTACTGTCGTCTACTGTCGTCTACTGTCGTCTACTGTCGGCTACTGTCTGCTACTGTCGTCTACTGTCGTCTACTGTCGTCTACTGTCGGCTCCTGTCTGCTACTGTCGTCTACTGTCTGCTACTGTCGTCTACTGTCGTCTACTGTCTGCTACTGTCTGCTACTGTCTGCTACTGTCGTCTACTGTCTGCTACTGTCTGCTACTGTCTGCTACTGTCTGCTACTGTCTGCTACTGTCGTCTACTGTCGTCTAAATTCGGGAGCATTCTGCATCAGTTCCATGAGGGGATGGTGAGTAACAGTTGGCGGTCAGGAGTCTGAACTCTTTGGAGTTGGCGCTAGTGAGGCAACGGGGTGTGCTTGTGCCGGTCCTATTCAATGTCTTCCTCCTGTGTGTCACAACACTCCTGCACAAGGACATGGAAAGAGTAGGGGGACCCTGGACTTCAGATTGGACATTAGGAGGCTCCAAGCTGCCACAAAGCTCAAATCTGAACTTGTACTTGAGCTCCAGTACGTGGATGACTTTGCACTTGTGGCACATACCACAGAAGCTTTATAAGCCACGCTCACAGCGTGAGAGCATACAGCAGAATGGGTCTGTCTGTTAACATCTCAAACAGAGGTCCTGTGGCAGTGGTCATCTGACCCTACACCTGAAACACATTCTCCATCTCAGACTCCTCACTGGCCATTGTACCACACTCTAAATACATTGGAAGCATCCTCTCGGAACATTGCAACGTCAAACAGGATATCCGGAATCGGATCAAATATGCCTCATCCTCCTTTGGATGGCTAAGGAAGAGGGTTTTTAACAATCTGCTGTACGGACAGCTACAACTGGGAGAGATGCTGTACGGACAGCTACAACTGGGAGAGATGCTGTACGGACAGCTACAACTGGGAGAGATGCTGTACGGACTGCTACAACTGGGAGAGATGCTGTACGGACAGCTACAACTGGGAGAGATGCTGTACGGACAGCTACAACTGGGAGAGATGCTGTACGGACAGCTACAACTGGGAGAGATGCTGTACGGACAGCTACAACTGGGAGAGATGCTGTACGGACAGCTACAACTGGGAGAGACGCTGTACGGACAGCTACAACTGGGCCATCGCTCTGCAGGTGGGCAGAACAAGTGGCAAAAGGACCAACTGAAGACATCACTGAAGATATGTGGGAGAAACCCTGTTGCTGCAGGCCTCTGTCTGTGGCAAACAGCGTGCATGGGATTACCCAGTCATCAGCGAAACCACAAACAGCATGCATGGGATAACACAGTCATCAGCGAACCCACAAACAGCGTGCATGGGATTACCCAGTCATCAGCGAACCCACAAACAGCGTGCATGGGATTACACAGTCATCAGCGAACCCACAAGCAGCGTGCATGGGATTACACAGTCATCAGCGAACCCACAAGCAGCATCAGATACCATGGACACAAAGGTGTGTGTGTGTTTGTACATGCACATTACTGCTACTAAAATCTCAACTGATGTGCAATGTTATTTATAGATGTAACCATGCAAACAAAAATAAGTAATTAGGATGTCCCCAGAATGTCACAAAATGGTCGCTTAAAGTGGTAAGGTTGTGTCATGGCCCCCTGGAGGTTTTTGCCTAGTTCCTGGGTTGTTCAGGTGACGTTCATGAGAACGTTTTTAGTACATTCATAGATTGTTGTATCATGGTTCTCCACCCCCCCCAAAAAACACTGCCAAAAGACAAAGAGCTGTGAATGGATCAAACACACACATTTTAAATACTTTATTTGAATCCACCAATCAAATATATATTAAAAAAGGTTCCAAACATTTCAAAGCCTGTATGCATGGCACTCCAGGGTACAGAAAGCACCTCCTTCTCTAAACAGCTAGGCTGCATTACGACAGCTGAAACAGAGCAGTACCTAAGTAACTGTTTGCCCTGGTCTTTGGTAGGCCCGCAATCTGGAGGCCACGCACTGCAAGCCTGGGTATGTGGCAGAGTCTGACAAATATCACTGCTACCAGTTTGCACCTGAGGCTGTCCAACCATAACAAGGGGCTGGTATTTAAGAAGCTTGCCGGCAAAGGTCTGCTCCATGTAGCTGTCAAATTAGCAGCCCACTTCCAAAATGAGCACCTCCCTTTGGCCTCCCACCACAATAACACAGGAAAACATATCAACATCAAACCAGCTTCCTCTTACAGAAGAATGTTTATGGATGTGTGCTGTTGGTGAAACAATCTGTCTCACCTTGTTGGCTATCAGGTCGGCAAGGCGGTCATGTCTAGCAATGTACAAATACTTGTATGAACAGCAACCATTCACAACATAGGCAACAGACTCCATTACATTTGATTAATGTGTAATACAAAATGCTTCATGGTTTGCAGGATACCATAGTGCTAGGTTATATTTTGTTGGTAAAACTTACAGCCTCGCCTTTCCAGTAAAGGTGAGAATGTCCTCGCCAATGGCAACATTCTGGTACATGGAATGGGAGACAGAGTGGACAGCACAGTCCAGAGTAGGGAGTTTCCCCTCCAGCCTCAGGACAGTCCAGTGTTGCAGTAGCTGCATCCGTCTGATAAAGAGGAGTGTTGTCCTGGATGTAGGATGAAATGTTCCATCATTGGTGACAGAAGCCTCCATGGCAACACAGGGGTCTGCCACAACTGCATCAGAGGCAGTCACTGGCTCAGTTTGTACGTCAGTCCGTGTCCATTTGAGCTCCACTCCAGTCTAGTTGCACAGGTCGTTGAGGTCCGGCCAGTGAGCCCACAGTGCGAGTGTCCAGTTTTCCATTGGCCTTCCTCCTGAATCCAGTTTTCCATTGGCCTTCCTCCTGAATCCAGTTTTCTATTGGCCTTCCTCCTGAATCCAGTTTTCCATTGGCCTTCCTCCTGAATCCAGTTTTCCATTGGCCTTCCTCCTGAATCCAGTTTTCCATTGGCCTTCCTCCTGAATCCAGTTTTCCATTGGCCTTCCTCCTGAATCCAGTTTTCCATTGGCCTTCCTCCTGAATCCCAGGAAGTTGTCCTTAGTGTCCGTGGCCTGTGGGACCTTCTTCCTCCGTAGGTCCAAGAGTTCTGGCTAACTCCTTAACTGTCACACCCGTCACTGTTGAGCATGTTCAACAGGTGAGTCAGTCTGGTAGCAGTGTAAATCCACCCAAACCCTTTGTCTCAGGAAGATAACATCACGTGTGCGTGTCTAAGCAGTTGAACAGTTTTGTTATTCATTGCTGTACTTTACTTCACTATTTATATTTTTGACTACTTTTACTACATTCCTAAAGAAAATGACTTTTTACTCCATAAATTTTCCCTGACACCCAAAAGTACTCATTACATTTTGAATGATTGGCAAAAGAGATATTGTCCAATTCACGCACTTATCAAGTGCCCATCCCTGGTCATCTCTACTACCTCTGATCTGCCGGACTCACTAAACACAAATGCTTTGTTTCTGAATGATGTCTGAGGGTTGGAGCGTGCCCCTGGCTATCCGTAAATTAAAAAAAAACACAACTAATTGTGTCACGCCCTGGCTCTGGGGACTCTTTAATGTTGAGCCAGGGTGTGTAGTGTCTATGTTGTATTTTCTATGTTTCGTTCTAGTTCGTGTTTTCTATGTTGGCCAGGGTGGTTCCCAATCAGAGGCAGCTGATTCTCGTTGTCTCTGATTGGGAACCATACTTAGGCAGCCTGTTGGCACTAGTTATTTGTGGGATCTTGTTCTGTATAGGTTTGTGTTGGTGAACCTTTAGACTTCACGTATCATTTTGTTATTGTATAAAGTACTCATTAAAAGATGTACGCCTATCACGCTGCGCCTTGGTCCGGTTCCTATAACGATCGTGACAAATTGTGCCAACTGGTTTGCTTAATATAAGGAATTTGAAATGATTTATACATTTACTTTTACTTTTGATACTAAAGTACATTTTTGCAATGACATTTACTTTTGATACTTAAGTATATATAAAACCAAATACTTTTAGACTTTTACTCAAGTAGTATTTCACTGGGTGACTTTCACTTTTGCCTGAGTCATTTCCTATTAAGGTATCTTTACTTTTAAGTATGACAATTGGGTACTTTTTCCACCACTGCTCACCAGCAACATTAAACTTATGTCCAAGATAGCTGTATGTTTCGTGATGAGAGTAGACTCTGATTGGTTTATTAATTAATGTAAATGTTGGGGGCTTATCAGCTTTAGACTTGTTGCGTCTTTCATAGAACACTGCACATTTTGTCTTTCACTTCCAGCCCAGACCAAAAAGTCATTTGTACGAGAGAGCATGTCTTTGATAACATGTCTTTGATAACATGCTCCTCTCTGGAGGAGATCCTTACGTCATCAGCAAATCAAATCAATTCAAATTGTGTTTACCACATGCGCCGAATACAACAGGTGTAGACATTACCGTGAAATGCTTACTTACAGCCCTTAACCAACAATGCATTTATTTCTTAATAAAACAGTAAAATAAAACAACAACAACAAAAAAGTGTTGAGAAAAAAAGAGCAGAAGTAAACTAAAATAACAGTAGGGAGGCTATATACAGGGGCGTACCGGTGCAGAGTCAATGTGGGGGGGCACTGGCTAGTTGAGGTAATATGTACATGTGGGTAGAGTTAAAGTGACTATGCATAAATAATTAACAGAGTAGCAGCACCGTAAAAAGATGGGGTGGGGGTACAAATAGTCCGGGTAGCCATGATTATCTGTTCAGGAGTCTTATGGCTTGGGGGTAGAAGCTGTTGAGAAGCCTTTTGGACCTAGACTTGGCGCTCCGGTACCACTTGCCGTGCAGTAGCAGAGAGAACAGTCTATGACTAGAGTGGCTGGAGTCTTTGACAATTTTGAGGGCCTTCCTCTGACACCGCCTGGTATAGAGGTCTTGGATGGCAGGAAGCTTGGCCCCAGTGATGTACTGGGCCGTATGCACTACCCTCTGTAGTGCCTTGCGGTCAGAGGCCGAGCAGTTGCCATACCAGGCGGTGATGCAACCGGTCAGGATGCTCTCAATGGTGCAGCTGTATAACTTTTTAAGGATCTGAGGACCCATGCCAAATCTTTTCAGTCTCCTGAGGGGGAATAGGCTTTGTCGTGTCCTCTTCACAACTGTCTTGGTGTGTTTGGACTATGATAGTTCGTTGGTGATGTGGACACCAAGGAACTTGAAGCTCTCAACCAATTCCACTACAGCCGCGTCGATGAGAATGGGGGCATGCTCAGTCCTCTTTTTTTTCCCTGTGGTCCACAATCATCTCCTTTGTCTTGGTCACGTTGAGGGAGAGGTTGTTATCCTGGCACCACACGGCCAGGTCTCTGATCTCCTCCCTATAGAATGTCTCATCGTTGTCGGTGATCAGGCCTACCACTGTTGTGTCGTCGGCAAACTTAATGATGGTGTTGGAGTCGTGCCTGGCCATGCAGTCATGGGTGAACAGGGAGTACAGGAGGGGACTGAGCACGCACCCCTGAGTGGCCCCCGTGTTGAGGATCAGCGTAGCAGATGTGTTGTTACTTACCCTTACCACCTGGGGGAGGCCTGTCAGGAAGTCCAGGATCCAGTTGCAGAGAATGTATGTATCTACAAGCCATGGCAGTGTGCAGGCGAGCAAGCATTTCATGAACACTTTATAGACAGACAATTGATTTGCATGACTGGGGCATTTAAAGTCTGGTAAGTGACACCATCTGATCCATTTGCCTTGTTGTTTGGTAGGGAAGTCAAAACATTATCTACCTCCTCAAGGGTGAGGTTGCTCTCTGGGGAATAGTCTGGTTGTACCATTTCCATAGTTTCACACCAAGGGTGCGTGGTCAGGGCATTATCGTACCAGGTTTCACACCAAGGGGCGTGGTCAGGGCATTATCGTACCAGGTTTCACACCAAGGGGCGTGGTCAGGGCATTATCGTACCAGGTTTCACACCAAGGGGCGTGGTCAGGGCATTATCGTACCAGGTTTCACACCAAGGGGCGTGGTCAGGGCATTATCGTACCAGGTTTCACACCAAGGGGCGTGGTCAGGGCATTATCGTACCAGGTTTCACACCAAGGGGCGTGGTCAGGGCATTATAGTAGCTGGGGGAAGGGGGTATGCACTATTGTTCAGAATATGATGATACAACATCCCAAGAACGCCCCCGTCCCCAATGATACAACATCCCAACAACGCCCCCGTCCCCATGATACAACATCCCAAGAACGCCCCCGTCCCCATGATACAACATCCCAAGAACGCCCCCGTCCCCAATGATACAACATCCCAAGAACGCCCCCGTCCCCAATGATACAACATCCCAAGAACGCCCCCGTCCCCATGATACAACATCCCAAGAACGCCCCGTCCCCAATGATACAACATCCCAAGAACGCCCCCGTCCCCAATGATACAACATCCCAAGAACGCCCCCGTCCCCAATGATACAACATCCCAAGAACGCCCCCGTCCCCAATGATACAACATCCCAAGAACGCCCCGTCCCCAATGATACAACATCCCAAGAACGCCCCGTCCCCAATGATACAACATCCCAAGAACGCCCCCGTCCCCATGATACAACATCCCAAGAACGCCCCGTCCCCAATGATACAACATCCCAAGAACGCCCCCGTCCCCATGATACAACATCCCAAGAACGCCCCGTCCCCATGATACAACATCCCAAGAACGCCCCCGTCCCCATGATACAACATCCCAAGAACGCCCCCGTCCCCAATGATACAACATCCCAAGAACACCCCCGTCCCCAATGATACAACATCCCAAGAACGCCCCGTCCCCAATGATACAACATCCCAAGAACGCCCCCGTCCCCAATGATACAACATCCCAAGAACGCCCCCGTCCCCATGATACAACATTCCAAGAACGCCCCCGTCCCCAATGATACAACATCCCAAGAACGCCCCCGTCCCCATGATACAACATCCCAAGAACGCCCCCGTCCCCATGATACAACATCCCAAGAACGCCCCCGTCCCCATGATACAACATCCCAAGAACGCCCCCGTCCCCATGATACAACATCCCAAGAACGCCCCGTCCCCAATGATACAACATCCCAAGAACGCCCCGTCCCCATGATACAACATCCCAAGAACGCCCCCGTCCCCCATGATACAACATCCCAAGAACGCCCCCGTCCCCAATGATACAACATCCCAAGAACGCCCCCGTCCCCAATGATACAACATCCCAAGAACGCCCCCGTCCCCATGATACAACATCCCAAGAACGCCCCCGTCCCCATGATACAACATCCCAAGAACGCCCCCCGTCCCCAATGATACAACATCCCAAGAACGCCCCGTCCCCAATGATACAACATCCCAAGAACGCCCCCGTCCCCATGATACAACATCCCAAGAACGCCCCGTCCCCATGATACAACATCCCAAGAACGCCCCGTCCCCAATGATACAACATCCCAAGAACGCCCCCGTCCCCATGATACAACATCCCAAGAACGCCCCCGTCCCCAATGATACAACATCCCAAGAACGCCCCCGTCCCCAATGAAAGTTGCGCCCCTGGTTTTTTGCAACTCTGTTAAGGCAATGGATGCGTTACATGTGTTACACTTAATAGGCCATTAAAGGCTAATAGGCTTCCATTAAAGGCTAATAGGCTTCCATTAAAGGCTAATAGGCTTCCATTAAAGGCTAGTAGGCTTCCATTAAAGACAAATAGGCTTCCATTAAAGGCTAATAGGCTTCCATTAAAGGCTAATAGGCTTCCATTAAATACTAATAGGCTTCCATTAAAGGCTAATAGGCTTCCATTAAAGGCTAATAGGCTTCCATTAAAGACTAATAGGCTTCCATTAAAGGCTAATAGGCTTCCATTAAAGGCTAATAGGCTTCCATTAAAGACTAATAGGCTTCCATTAAAGGCTAATAGGCTTCCATTAAAGGCTAATAGGCTTCCATTAAAGGCTAATAGGCTTCCATTAAAGACTAATAGGCTTCCATTAAAGGCTAATAGGCTTCCATTAAAGGCTAATAGGCTTCCATTAAATACTAATAGGCTTCCATTAAAGGCTAATAGGCTTCCATTAAAGGCTAATAGGCTTCCATTAAAGACTAATAGGCTTCCATTAAAGGCTAATAGGCTTCCATTAAATACTAATAGGCTTCCATTAAAGGCTAATAGGCTTCCATTAAAGACTAATAGGCTTCCATTAAAGACTAATAGGCTTCCATTAAAGACTAATAGGCTTCCATTAAAGGCTAATAGGCTTCCATTAAAGGCTAATAGGCTTCCATTAAAGGATAATAGGCTTCCATTAAAGACTAATAGGCTTCCATTAAAGGCTAATAGGTTTCCATTAAAGGCTAATAGGCTTCCATTAAATACTAATAGGCTTCCATTAAAGGCTAATAGGCTTCCATTAAATACTAATAGGCTTCCATTAAAGGCTAATAGGCTTCCATTAAAGGCTAATAGGCTTCCATTAAAGGCTAATAGGTTTCCATTAAAGGCTAATAGGCTTCCATTAAAGACTAATAGGCTTCCATTAAAGACTAATAGGCTTCCATTAAAGACTAATAGGCTTCCATTAAAGACTAATAGGCTTCCATTAAAGGCTAATAGGCTTCCATTAAAGACTAATAGGCTTCCATTAAAGGCTAATAGGCTTCCATTAGAGACTAATAGGCTTCCATTAAAGGCTAATAGGCTTCCATTAAAGGCTAATAGGCTTCCATTAAAGGCTAATAGGCTTCCATTAAATACTAATAGGCTTCCATTAAAGGCTAATAGGCTTCCATTAAAGGCTAATAGGCTTCCATTAAAGGCTAATAGGCTTCCATTAAAGGCTAATAGGCTTCCATTAAAGACTAATAGGCTTCCATTAAAGGCTAATAGGTTTCCATTAAAGGCTAATAGGCTTCCATTAAATACTAATAGGCTTCCATTAAAGGCTAATAGGCTTCCATTAAATACTAATAGGCTTCCATTAAAGGCTAATAGGCTTCCATTAAAGGCTAATAGGCTTCCATTAAAGGCTAATAGGCTTCCATTAAAGACTAATAGGCTTCCATTAAAGACTAATAGGCTTCCATTAAAGGCTAATAGGCTTCCATTAAAGACTTATAGGCTTCCATTAAAGGCTAATAGGCTTCCATTAGAGACTAATAGGCTTCCATTAAAGGCTAATAGGCTTCCATTAAAGACTAATAGGCTTCCATTAAAGGCTAATAGGCTTCCATTAAAGGCTAATAGGCTTCCATTAAAGGCTAATAGGCTTCCATTAAAGGCTAATAGGCTTCCATTAAAGACTAATAGGCTTCCATTAAAGACTAATAGGCTTCCATTAAAGGCTAATAGGCTTCCATTAAAGACTAATAGGCTTCCATTAAAGGCTAATAGGCTTCCATTAGAGACTAATAGGCTTCCATTAAAGGCTAATAGGCTTCCATTAAAAGGCTAATAGGCTTCCATTAAAGGCTAATAGGCTTCCATTAAATACTAATAGGCTTCCATTAAAGGCTAATAGGCTTCCATTAAAGACTAATAGGCTTCCATTAAAGGCTAATATACTTCCATTAAATACTAATAGGCTTCCATTAAAGGCTAATAGGCTTCCATTAAAGGCTAATAGGCTTCCATTAAAGACTAATAGGCTTCCATTAAAGACTAATAGGCTTCCATTAAAGGCTAATAGGCTTCCATTAAAGGCTAATAGGCTTCCATTAAAGGCTAATAGGCTTCCATTAAAGACTAATAGGCTTCCATTAAAGGATAATAGGCTTCCATTAAAGACTAATAGGCTTCCATTAAAGGCTAATAGGCTTCCATTAAAGGCTAATAGGCTTCCATTAAAGGCTAATAGGCTTCCATTAAAGACTAATAGGCTTCCATTAAAGGCTAATAGGCTTCCATTAAAGGCTAATAGGCTTCCATTAAATACTAATAGGCTTCCATTAAAGGCTAATAGGCTTCCATTAAAGGCTAATAGGCTTCCATTAAAGACTAATAGGCTTCCATTAAAGGCTAATAGGCTTCCATTAAATACTAATAGGCTTCCATTAAAGGCTAATAGGCTTCCATTAAAGACTAATAGGCTTCCATTAAAGACTAATAGGCTTCCATTAAAGACTAATAGGCTTCCATTAAAGGCTAATAGGCTTCCATTAAAGGCTAATAGGCTTCCATTAAAGGATAATAGGCTTCCATTAAAGACTAATAGGCTTCCATTAAAGGCTAATAGGTTTCCATTAAAGGCTAATAGGCTTCCATTAAATACTAATAGGCTTCCATTAAAGGCTAATAGGCTTCCATTAAATACTAATAGGCTTCCATTAAAGGCTAATAGGCTTCCATTAAAGGCTAATAGGCTTCCATTAAAGGCTAATAGGTTTCCATTAAAGGCTAATAGGCTTCCATTAAAGACTAATAGGCTTCCATTAAAGACTAATAGGCTTCCATTAAAGACTAATAGGCTTCCATTAAAGACTAATAGGCTTCCATTAAAGGCTAATAGGCTTCCATTAAAGACTAATAGGCTTCCATTAAAGGCTAATAGGCTTCCATTAGAGACTAATAGGCTTCCATTAAAGGCTAATAGGCTTCCATTAAAGGCTAATAGGCTTCCATTAAAGGCTAATAGGCTTCCATTAAATACTAATAGGCTTCCATTAAAGGCTAATAGGCTTCCATTAAAGGCTAATAGGCTTCCATTAAAGGCTAATAGGCTTCCATTAAAGGCTAATAGGCTTCCATTAAAGACTAATAGGCTTCCATTAAAGGCTAATAGGTTTCCATTAAAGGCTAATAGGCTTCCATTAAATACTAATAGGCTTCCATTAAAGGCTAATAGGCTTCCATTAAATACTAATAGGCTTCCATTAAAGGCTAATAGGCTTCCATTAAAGGCTAATAGGCTTCCATTAAAGGCTAATAGGCTTCCATTAAAGACTAATAGGCTTCCATTAAAGACTAATAGGCTTCCATTAAAGGCTAATAGGCTTCCATTAAAGACTTATAGGCTTCCATTAAAGGCTAATAGGCTTCCATTAGAGACTAATAGGCTTCCATTAAAGGCTAATAGGCTTCCATTAAAGACTAATAGGCTTCCATTAAAGGCTAATAGGCTTCCATTAAAGGCTAATAGGCTTCCATTAAATACTAATAGGCTTCCATTAAAGGCTAATAGGCTTCCATTAAAGGCTAATAGGCTTCCATTAAAGGCTAATAGGCTTCCATTAAAGACTAATAGGCTTCCATTAAAGACTAATAGGCTTCCATTAAAGGCTAATAGGCTTCCATTAAAGACTAATAGGCTTCCATTAAAGGCTAATAGGCTTCCATTAGAGACTAATAGGCTTCCATTAAAGGCTAATAGGCTTCCATTAAAGGCTAATAGGCTTCCATTAAAGGCTAATAGGCTTCCATTAAATACTAATAGGCTTCCATTAAAGGCTAATAGGCTTCCATTAAAGACTAATAGGCTTCCATTAAAGGCTAATATACTTCCATTAAATACTAATAGGCTTCCATTAAAGGCTAATAGGCTTCCATTAAAGGCTAATAGGCTTCCATTAAAGACTAATAGGCTTCCATTAAAGACTAATAGGCTTCCATTAAAGGCTAATAGGCTTCCATTAAAGGCTAATAGGCTTCCATTAAAGGCTAATAGGCTTCCATTAAATACTAATAGGCTTCCATTAAAGGCTAATAGGCTTCCATTAAAGGCTAATAGGCTTCCATTAAAGGCTAATAGGCTTCCATTAAAGACTAATAGGCTTCCATTAAAGACTAATAGGCTTCCATTAAAGGCTAATAGGCTTCCATTAAAGACTTATAGGCTTCCATTAAAGGCTAATAGGCTTCCATTAGAGACTAATAGGCTTCCATTAAAGGCTAATAGGCTTCCATTAAAGACTAATAGGCTTCCATTAAAGGCTAATAGGCTTCCATTAAAGGCTAATAGGCTTCCATTAAATACTAATAGGCTTCCATTAAAGGCTAATAGGCTTCCATTAAAGGCTAATAGGCTTCCATTAAAGGCTAATAGGCTTCCATTAAAGACTAATAGGCTTCCATTAAAGACTAATAGGCTTCCATTAAAGGCTAATAGGCTTCCATTAAAGACTAATAGGCTTCCATTAAAGGCTAATAGGCTTCCATTAGAGACTAATAGGCTTCCATTAAAGGCTAATAGGCTTCCATTAAAGGCTAATAGGCTTCCATTAAAGGCTAATAGGCTTCCATTAAATACTAATAGGCTTCCATTAAAGGCTAATAGGCTTCCATTAAAGACTAATAGGCTTCCATTAAAGGCTAATATGCTTCCATTAAATACTAATAGGCTTCCATTAAAGGCTAATAGGCTTCCATTAAAGGCTAATAGGCTTCCATTAAAGACTAATAGGCTTCCATTAAAGACTAATAGGCTTCCATTAAAGGCTAATAGGCTTCCATTAAAGGCTAATAGGCTTCCATTAAATACTAATAGGCTTCCATTAAAGGCTAATAGGCTTCCATTAAAGGCTAATAGGCTTCCATTAAAGGCTAATAGGCTTCCATTAAAGACTAATAGGCTTCCATTAAAGACTAATAGGCTTCCATTAAAGGCTAATAGGCTTCCATTAAAGACTTATAGGCTTCCATTAAAGGCTAATAGGCTTCCATTAGAGACTAATAGGCTTCCATTAAAGGCTAATAGGCTTCCATTAAAGACTAATAGGCTTCCATTAAAGGCTAATAGGCTTCCATTAAAGGCTAATAGGCTTCCATTAAATACTAATAGGCTTCCATTAAAGGCTAATAGGCTTCCATTAAAGGCTAATAGGCTTCCATTAAATACTAATAGGCTTCCATTAAAGGCTAATAGGCTTCCATTAAAGGCTAATAGGCTTCCATTAAAGGCTAATAGGCTTCCATTAAAGACTAATAGGCTTCCATTAAAGACTAATAGGCTTCCATTAAAGGCTAATAGGCTTCCATTAAAGACTAATAGGCTTCCATTAAAGGCTAATAGGCTTCCATTAGAGACTAATAGGCTTCCATTAAAGGCTAATAGGCTTCCATTAAATACTAATAGGCTTCCATTAAAGGCTAATAGGCTTCCATTAAAGACTAATAGGCTTCCATTAAAGGCTAATAGGCTTCCATTAAATACTAATAGGCTTCCATTAAAGGCTAATAGGCTTCAATTAAAGGCTAATAGGCTTCCATTAAAGACTAATAGGCTTCCATTAAAGACTAATAGGCTTCCATTAAAGACTAATAGGCTTCCATTAAAGGCTAATAGGCTTCCATTAAAGGCTAATAGGCTTCCATTAAAGACTAATAGGCTTCCATTAAAGGCTAATAGGTTTCCATTAAAGGCTAATAGGCTTCCATTAAATACTAATAGGCTTCCATTAAAGGCTAATAGGCTTCCATTAAATACTAATAGGCTTCCATTAAAGGCTAATAGGCTTCCATTAAAGGCTAATAGGCTTCCATTAAAGGCTAATAGGCTTCCATTAAAGACTAATAGGCTTCCATTAAAGACTAATAGGCTTCCATTAAAGACTAATAGGCTTCCATTAAAGGCTAATAGGCTTCCATTAAAGACTTATAGGCTTCCATTAAAGGCTAATAGGCTTCCATTAGAGACTAATAGGCTTCCATTAAAGGCTAATAGGCTTCCATTAAAGACTAATAGGCTTCCATTAAACGCTAATAGGCTTCCATTAAAGGCTAATAGGCTTCCATTAAATACTAATAGGCTTCCATTAAAGGCTAATAGGCTTCCATTAAAGGCTAATAGGCTTCCATTAAAGGCTAATAGGCTTCCATTAAAGGCTAATAGGCTTCCATTAAAGACTAATAGGCTTCCATTAAAGACTAATAGGCTTCCATTAAAGGCTAATAGGCTTCCATTAAAGACTAATAGGCTTCCATTAAAGGCTAATAGGCTTCCATTAGAGACTAATAGGCTTCCATTAAAGGCTAATAGGCTTCCATTAAAGGCTAATAGGCTTCCATTAAAGGCTAATAGGCTTCCATTAAATACTAATAGGCTTCCATTAAAGGCTAATAGGCTTCCATTAAAGGCTAATAGGCTTCCATTAAAGACTAATAGGCTTCCATTAAAGACTAATAGGCTTCCATTAAAGACTAAGAGGCTTCCATTAAAGGCTAATAGGCTTCAATTAAAGACTAATAGGCTTCCATTAAAGGCTAATAGGCTTCCATTAAAGGCTAATAGGCTTCAATTAAAGGCTAATAGGCTTCCATTAAAGACAGCGAGGGATTGTTACTACATTACATTGAAACTATTTAACCATAAACAGGAACTTAATTGTTTAAAAATGTAATTGTAGGTCATTTTATGAGGCATGTCTTAACTTGTTTCAAGGTAGCCTAGGCAAAATTGAGGGAATAATTGAGGGAATAATTTTATAAACACTTCCTTATGCCATTGAAACCAGCATTTCTCTCATGTTCTATTGGTTTTCAAACCAACCTTATTTCATTGTCCAGCAGTCACAGACAAACCTCCAAGTCCAGACAAACCTCCTAGTCCAAACAAACCTCCTAGTCCAGACAAACCTCCTAGTCCAGACAAACCTCCTAGTCCAGACAAACCTCCTACTCCAGACAAACCTCCTAGTCCAGACAAACCTCATAGTCCAGACAAACCTCCTAGTCCAGACAAACCTCCTAGTCAAGACAAACCTCCTAGTCCAGACAAATCTTCAAGACAAACCTCCTAGTCCAGACAAATCTTCAAGACAAACCTCCTAGTCCAGACAAACCTCCTAGTCCAGACAAACCTCCTAGTCCAGACAAATCTTCAAGACAAACCTCCCTGTCCAGACAAACAACCTAGTCCAGACAAACATCCTAGTCCAGACAAACCTCCTAGTCCAGACAAATCTTCAAGACAAACCTCCTAGTCCAGACAAACCTCCTAGTCCAGACAAACCTCCTAGTCCAGACAAACCTCCTAGTCAAGACAAACCTCCTAGTCCAGACACACCTCCTAGTCCAGACAAACCTCCTAGTCTAGACAAATCTTCCAGACAAACCTCCTAGTCAAGACAAACCTCCTATTCTAGACAAATCTTCAGACAAACCTCCTAGTCCAGACACACCTCCTAGTCTAGACAAACCTCCTAATCCAGACAAACCTCCTAGTCCAGACAAACCTCCTAGTCCAGACAAACCTCCTAGTCCAGACACACCTCCTAGTCCAGACACACCTCCTATCCAGACAAACCTCCTTGTCCAGACAAACCTCCTAGTCCAGACAAACCTCATATCTAGACAAATCTTCCAGACAAACCTCCTTGTCAAGACAAACCTCCTAGTCTAGACAAATCTTCCAGACAAACCTCCTAGTCCAGACACACCTCCTAGTCTAGACAAACCTCCTAGTCCAGACAAACCTCCTAGTCCAGACAAACCTTCTAGTCCAGACAAACCTCCTAGTCCAGACACACCTCCTAGTCCAGACAAACCTCCTAGTCCAGACAAATATTCCAGACAAACCTCCTAGTCCAGACAAATATTCCAGACAAACCTCCTAGTCCAGACAAATATTCCAGACAAACCTCCTAGTCCAGACAAATATTCCAGACAAACCTCCTAGTCCAGACAAGTATTCCAGACAAACCTCCTAGTCCAGACAAACCTCCTAGTCCAGACAAACCTCCTAGTCAAGACAAACCTCCTAGTCCAGACAAATCTTCAAGACAAACCTCCTAGTCCAGACAAATCTTCAAGACAAACCTCCTAGTCCAGACAAACCTCCTAGTCCAGACAAACCTCCTAGTCCAGACAAATCTTCAAGACAAACCTCCCTGTCCAGACAAACCTCCTAGTCCAGACAAACATCCTAGTCCAGACAAACCTCCTAGTCCAGACAAATCTTCAAGACAAACCTCCTAGTCCAGACAAACCTCCTATTCCAGACAAACCTCCTAGTCCAGACGAACCTCCTAGTCAAGACAAACCTCCTAGTCCAGACACACCTCCTAGTCCAGACAAACCTCCTAGTCCAGACACACCTCCTATCCAGACAAACCTCCTTGTCCAGACAAACCTCCTAGTCCAGACAAACCTCATAGTCTAGACAAATCTTCCAGACAAACCTCCTTGTCAAGACAAACCTCCTAGTCCAGACAAACCTCCTAGTCCAGACAAACCTCCCTGTCCAGACAAACCTCCTAGTCCAGACACACCTCCTATCCAGACAAACCTCATTGTCCAGACAAACCTCCTAGTCCAGACAAACCTCATATCTAGACATATCTTCCAGACAAACCTCCTTGTCAAGACAAACCTCCTAGTCTAGACAAATCTTCCAGACAAACCTCCTAGTCCAGACACACCTCCTAGTCTAGACAAACCTCCTAGTCCAGACAAAGCTCCTAGTCCAGACAAACCTCCTAGTCCAGACAAACCTCCTAGTCCAGACACACCTCCTAGTCCAGACAAACCTCCTAGTCCAGACAAATATTCCAGACAAACCTCCTAGTCCAGACAAATATTGCAGACAAACCTCCTAGTCCAGACAAATATTCCAGACAAACCTCCTAGTCCAGACAAAACTTCAAGACAAACCTACTAGTCCAGACAAATATTCCAGACAAACCTCCTAGTCCAGACAAACCTCCTAGTCCAGACAAACCTCCTAGTCCAGACAAACCTCCTAGTCCAGACAAATCTTCAAGACAAACCTCCTAGTCCAGACAAATCTTCAAGACAAACCTCCTAGTCCAGACAAACCTCCTAGTCCAGACAAACCTCCTAGTCCAGACAAACCTCCTAGTCCAGACAAATCTTCAAGACAAACCTCCTAGTCCAGACAAACCTCCTAGTCCAGACAAATCTTCAAGACAAACCTCCCTGTCCAGACAAACCTCCTAGTCCAGACAAACATCCTAGTCCAGACAAACCACCTAGTCCAGACAAATCTTCAAGACAAACCTCCTAGTCCAGACAAACCTCCTAGTCCAGACAAACCTCCTAGTCCAGACAAACCTCATAGTCAAGACAAACCTCCTAGTCCAGACACACCTCCTAGTCCAGACAAACCTCCTAGTCCAGACACACCTCCTATCCAGACAAACCTCCTTGTCCAGACAAACCTCCTAGTCCAGACAAACCTCATAGTCTAGACAAATCTTCCAGACAAACCTCCTAGTCCAGACACACCTCCTAGTCTAGACAAACCTCCTAGTCCAGACAAACCTCCTAGTCCAGACACACCTCCTAGTCCAGACAAACCTCCTAGTCCAGACAAATATTCCAGACAAACCTCCTAGTCCAGACAAATATTCCAGACAAACCTCCTAGTCCAGACAAATATTCCAGACAAACCTCCTAGTCCAGACAAATATTCCAGACAAACCTCCTAGTCCAGACAAATATTCCAGACAAACCTCCTAGTCCAGACAAACCTCCTAGTCCAGACAAACCTCCTAGTCCAGACAAACCTCCTAGTCCAGACAAACCTCATAGTCCAGACAAACCTCCTAGTCCAGACAAACCTCCTAGTCCAGACAAACCTCCTAGTCAAGACAAACCTCCTAGTCCAGACAAATCTTCAAGACAAACCTCCTAGTCCAGACAAATCTTCAAGACAAACCTCCTAGTCCAGACAAACCTCCTAGTCCAGACAAACCTCCTAGTCCAGACAAATCTTCAAGACAAACCTCCCTGTCCAGACAAACCTCCTAGTCCAGACAAACATCCTAGTCCATACAAACCTCCTAGTCCAGACAAATCTTCAAGACAAACCTCCTAGTCCAGACAAACCTCCTAGTCCAGACAAACCTCCTAGTCCAGACAAACCTCCTAGTCAAGACAAACCTCCTAGTCCAGACACACCTCCTAGTCCAGACAAACCTCCTAGTCTAGACAAATCTTCCAGACAAACCTCCTAGTCAAGACAAACCTCCTATTCTAGACAAATCTTCAGACAAACCTCCTAGTCCAGACACACCTCCTAGTCTAGACAAACCTCCTAGTCCAGACAAACCTCCTAGTCCAGACAAACCTCCTAGTCCAGACAAACCTCCTAGTCCAGACACACCTCCTAGTCCAGACACACCTCCTATCCAGACAAACCTCCTTGTCCAGACAAACCTCCTAGTCCAGACAAACCTCATATCTAGACAAATCTTCCAGACAAACCTCCTTGTCAAGACATACCTCCTAGTCTAGACAAATCTTCCAGACAAACCTCCTAGTCCAGACACACCTCCTAGTCTAGACAAACCTCCTAGTCCAGACAAACCTCCTAGTCCAGACAAACCTTCTAGTCCAGACAAACCTCCTAGTCCAGACACACCTCCTAGTCCAGACAAACCTCCTAGTCCAGACAAATATTCCAGACAAACCTCCTAGTCCAGACAAATATTCCAGACAAACCTCCTAGTCCAGACAAATATTCCAGACAAACCTCCTAGTCCAGACAAATATTCCAGACAAACCTCCTAGTCCAGACAAATATTCCAGACAAACCTCCTAGTCCAGACAAACCTCCTAGTCCAGACAAACCTCCTAGTCAAGACAAACCTCCTAGTCCAGACAAATCTTCAAGACAAACCTCCTAGTCCAGACAAATCTTCAAGACAAACCTCCTAGTCCAGACAAACCTCCTAGTCCAGACAAACCTCCTAGTCCAGACAAATCTTCAAGACAAACCTCCCTGTCCAGACAAACCTCCTAGTCCAGACAAACATCCTAGTCCAGACAAACCTCCTAGTCCAGACAAATCTTCAAGACAAACCTCCTAGTCCAGACAAACCTCCTAGTCCAGACAAACCTCCTAGTCCAGACGAACCTCCTAGTCAAGACAAACCTCCTAGTCCAGACACACCTCCTAGTCCAGACAAACCTCCTAGTCCAGACACACCTCCTATCCAGACAAACCTCCTTGTCCAGACAAACCTCCTAGTCCAGACAAACCTCATATCTAGACAAATCTTCCAGACAAACCTCCTTGTCAAGACAAACCTCCTAGTCCAGACAAACCTCCTAGTCCAGACAAACCTCCCTGTCCAGACAAACCTCCTAGTCCAGACACACCTCCTATCCAGACAAACCTCCTTGTCCAGACAAACCTCCTAGTCCAGACAAACCTCATATCTAGACAAATCTTCCAGACAAACCTCCTTGTCAAGACAAACCTCCTAGTCTAGACAAATCTTCCAGACAAACCTCCTAGTCCAGACACACCTCCTAGTCTAGACAAACCTCCTAGTCCAGACAAACCTCCTAGTCCAGACAAACCTCCTAGTCCAGACAAACCTCCTAGTCCAGACACACCTCCTAGTCCAGACAAACCTCCTAGTCCAGACAAATATTCCAGACAAACCTCCTAGTCCAGACAACTATTGCAGACAAACCTCCTAGTCCAGACAAATATTCCAGACAAACCTCCTAGTCCAGACAAATCTTCAAGACAAACCTCCTATTCCAGACAAATATTCCAGACAAACCTCCTAGTCCAGACAAACCTCCTAGTCCAGACAAATCTTCAAGACAAACCTCCTAGTCCAGACAAATCTTCAAGACAAACCTCCTAGTCCAGACAAACCTCCTAGTCCAGACAAACCTCCTAGTCCAGACAAACCTCCTAGTCCAGACAAATCTTCAAGACAAACCTCCTAGTCCAGACAAACCTCCTAGTCCAGACAAACCTCCTAGTCCAGACAAATCTTCAAGACAAACCTCCCTGTCCAGACAAACCTCCTAGTCCAGACAAACATCCTAGTCCAGACAAACCTCCTAGTCCAGACAAATCTTCAAGACAAACCTCCTAGTCCAGACAAACCTCCTAGTCCAGACAAACCTCCTAGTCCAGACAAACCTCATAGTCAAGACAAACCTCCTAGTCCAGACACACCTCCTAGTCCAGACAAACCTCCTAGTCCAGACACACCTCCTATCCAGACAAACCTCCTTGTCCAGACAAACCTCCTAGTCCAGACAAACCTCATAGTCTAGACAAATCTTCCAGACAAACCTCCTAGTCCAGACACACCTCCTAGTCTAGACAAACCTCCTAGTCCAGACAAACCTCCTAGTCCAGACAAACCTCCAAGTCCAGACACACCTCCTAGTCCAGACAAACCTCCTAGTCCAGACAAATATTCCAGACAAACCTCCTAGTCCAGACAAATATTCCAGACAAACCTCCTAGTCCAGACAAATATTCCAGACAAACCTCCTAGTCCAGACAAATATTCCAGACAAACCTCCTAGTCCAGACAAACCTCCTAGTCCAGACAAACCTCCTAGTCCAAATAAACCTCCCTGTCCAGACAAACCTCCTAGTCCAGACAAACCTCCTAGTCCAGACAAACCTCCTAGTCCAGACAAACCTCCTAGTCCATACACACCTCCTAGTCCAGACACACCTCCTAGTCCAGACAAACCTCCCTGTCCAGACAAACCTCCTAGTCCAGACAAACCTCCTAGTCCAGACACACCTCCTAGTCCAGACACACCTCCTAGTCCAGACAAACCTCCTAGTCCAGACAAACCTCCTAGTCCAGACAAACCTCCTAGTCCAGACAAACCTCCTAGTCCAGACAAATATTCCAGACAAAGCTCCTAGTCCATCATGTATGAACGGTATGAGCTGTAGGGGTATATATATATATATACCCCTATGTATATATATATGTGGTCCTCTGTAGCTCAGCTGGTAGAGCACGGCGCTCGTAACGCCAAGGTAGTGGGTTCGATCCCCGGGACCACCCATACACAAAAAAAAAAAAATGTATGCACGCATGACTGTAAGTCGCTTTGGATAAAAGCGTCTGCTAAATGGCATATTATTATTATTATTATTATATATATACAGTGGGGAGAACAAGTATTTGATACACTGCCGATTTGGCAGGTTTTCCTACTTACAAAGCATGTAGAGGTCTGTCATTTTTATCATAGGTACACTTCAACAGTGAGAGACGGAATCTAACACAAAAATCCAGAAAGTCACATTGTATGATTTTTTAATAATTAATTTGCATTTTATTGCATGACAAAAGTATTTGATACATCAGAAAAGCAGAACTTAATATTTGGTACAGAAACCTGGGCACGGTGATGAGCTTGATGCTCCTTTCCAATAAATATCCAGGGTCTTATTCTGGTGACATGATGATCGATGCTTGGCTGCCGTTTGACAAATAAAAATAATCTCATCATGTAGGCTATACGTGTGCTCTAGCCAACAGCGTGCAGATACCTGCCAATACCTGAGTGGGCACACCTGCTAAATAATGCACAACATATTTGTGAGAAAACCATCAGTAGAGCTGAAAATGGAACCTTTCATCTCAGACTTCTTACATTCCCAGTGTGGTGTTTGGACTGTAACCTTTCCTCTCAGATTCTTACATTCCCAGTGTGGTGTTTGGGCTTAATCAATGGTTTGCCATGTTATTCCTCACAGGACCTGGCTCTGCATCTGAGGGGAAAGATCAACTACATTTAGGCTGCCTCCCCTCGGCCTATGGGACTCTGGTCAAAAGTAGTGCCATTGAATAGGATGCCATTTGGGTCACAGAAAAACTAGGTCAACAACATGCAGTTTCTTAACCCAATGAGTCCCACTGTAACACTGGCACGTTTCGGACTTCCAACCCCTTTAAAACATTGTGTGTTTGAGCTACAGACTTCTGGATGGATTGGTGCAGCAACCCGGTCCATGTAGTAGATGGTAGGATTTCTCAGATCTTCAGGTCTACTTTAGTCTGTGGCTCCTCAGTGTGGGATTAGCTTCAGTCCAGTTCCCTGCAGAGCCAGAGTGAGACAGTCAGCTCAGAGATCTCCTCCTCTCTCATTTTCCACTCATATTATTCCCTTCCTACCTCACGAGAGAGAGAGAGAGAGAGAGAGAGAGAGAGAGAGAGACAGAGAGAGAGAAAGAGAGAGAGAGAGAGAGAGAGAGAGAGAGAGAGAGAGAGACAGAGAGAGAGAGAGAGAGAGAGAGAGAGAGAGAGAGAGAGAGAGAGACTAGAGCCCTCCTATCTGCTAACACAAGCCAGATGCTTCTGGAACATGGTCAAAGACGGAAAGTTATCCTCTTAATTTTTAGGAGTAAATATTTTCTCCAGTGTTGAAGGTAACTGGAACCAGCTGCTGTTGGCTGAGAGCAGAGACATGAGCTGCGTCCCAAATGGCACTAATCCCTACATAGTGTACCAGAGCAGGTCAAATGTAGTACACTATGTAGGCAATAGGGTGCCATGAGAAGAGACATTCTCCTGCTGGGGTTCTGAGGAGAGAAGAAAAATAAGGTAATAAAACACTCATGATGAAAGACTGGAGCTGAAAGACCGGACCACCATGCTCGCTGCTCACAGCTCCTCACTGCTGCTCACAGCTCCTCACAGCTCCTCACAGCTCCTCACAGCTCCTCACAGCACCTCACAGCTCCTCACCGCTCCTCACAGCACCTCACAGCTCCTCACCGCTCCTCACAGCTCCTCCCAGCTCCTCACCGCTCCTCACAGCTCCTCACAGCTCCTCACCGCTCCTCACAGCTCCTCACAGCTCCTCACAGCTCATCACCGCTCCTCACAGCTCCTCACAGCTCCTCACTGCTCCTCACCACTCCTCACAGCACCTCCCCGCTCCTCACAGCTTCACCGCTCCTCACCGCTCCTCACAGCTCCTCACGGCTCCTCACAGCTCCTCACGCTCCTCACCGCTCCTCACAGCTCCTCACTGCTCCTCACAGCTCCTCACAGCTCCTCCCCGTTCCTCACCACTCCTCACAGCACCTCACCGCTCCTCACCGCTCCTCACCGTTCCTCACCACTCCTCACAGCTCCTCACCGCTCCTCACAGCTCCTCACCGTTCCTCACCACTCCTCACAGCACCTCACCGCTCCTCACAGCTTCACCGCTCCTCACCGCTCCTCACAGCACCTCACAGCTCCTCACAGCTTCTCACCGCTCCTCACAGCTCCTCACCGTTCCTCACCACTCCTCACAGCACCTCACCGCTCCTCACAGCTTCACCGCTCCTCACCGCTCCTCACAGCTCCTCACAGCTCCTCACAGCTCCTCACGCTCCTCACTGCTCTTCACAGCTCCTCACAGCTCCTCATAGCTCCTCTCTGCTCCTCACTGCTCCTCACCGCTCCTCACTGCTCCTCACAGCTCCTCACAGCTCCTCACTGCTCCTCACCGCTCCTCACCGCTCCTCACAGCTCCTCACAGCTCCTCTCTGCTACTCACCGCTCCTCACAGCTCCTCACCGCTCCTCACAGCTCCTCACAGCTCCTCACCGCTGGATGGGGGGGACATGATCCTAGATTTGCACTCCTACTATTCTGAGACGATTTATGGATATGGGCCATTAAAATCGTATCAATTATGTTCTAAATGGTCAAACTGACCCTACATCAGCAGTCTGAAACTCTTTGTGAATATGGGACGAGGAACTACTGCAATCCCCAGAGTTTTTCCTGGTGTGATAAGGTTATGTGGGCCAACCCAAAAAACCTGGCTCATTGTTCCAGTCAGTCCCTCCAGGATTTCGCAGTTTTTCTTTGCAATAGTTACGGGCCAAAATACTTGATTTTGCTACGGCAATAATAACATCGTAGGTTTTATAGACGGTAAAACATGGTGGGTTTTATAGACGGTAAAACATGGTGGGTTTTATAGACGGTAAATCATGGTGGGTTTTATATACAGAAAATCATGGTGGGTTTTATAGACTGTAAAACATGGTGGGTTTTATAGACTGTAAAACATGGTGGGTTTTATAGACGGTAAAACATGGTGGGTTTTATAGACGGTAAAACATGGTGGGTTTTATATACAGAAAATCATGGTGGGTTTTATAGACTGTAAATCATGGTGGGTTTTATAGACTGTAAAACATGGTGGGTTTTATAGACTGTAAAACATCGTGGATTTTATAGACGGTAAAACATGGTGGGTTTTATGGACAGTAAAACATGATGGGTGGGTTTTATAGACTTTAAAACATGATGGGTGGGTTTTATAGACGGTAAAACATGGTGGGTTTTATAGACGGTAAAACATGATTGGTGGGTTTTACAGACAGTAAAACATGAATATGAATGACATACATCCAGTTTCAACCTGAAATGCTCATTAAACTGAGATTCCAGCTCTGTGTTCTGTTCACCCACCCATTCTGTGTCCCAAATAGCACCCTATTCCCTATGTAGTGCACTACTTTTGATCAGATCCCTATTGGGAATAGGAAATAGGATGCCATTTGAGACGCAGCTTGTCTGTGCGGTCTGACTGAGGCATTCATCAAAGAGAGAGTTTACAAAAAGAATGTTTTTTACATTTCACATTTCTAACTGCATGTCAAAGTCTACTCTGTTCTGTTCTGTTGGTAGGGAGCTGCCGTTCTGTTCTGTTGGTAGGGAGCTGCCGTTCTGTTCTGTTGGAAGGGAGCTGCCGT
The DNA here is from genome assembly GCF_020615455.1 of Coregonus clupeaformis. Classification (NCBI taxonomy): domain Eukaryota; kingdom Metazoa; phylum Chordata; class Actinopteri; order Salmoniformes; family Salmonidae; genus Coregonus; species Coregonus clupeaformis. The sequence continues at coordinate 59,494,075 of NC_059208.1, read as the reverse complement.
TCTGTTCTGTTGGAAGGGAGCAGCCGTTCTGTTCTGTTGGAAGGGAGCTGCCGTTCTGTTCTGTTGGTAGGGAGCTGCCGTTCTGTTCTGTTGGTAGGGAGCTGCCGTTCTGTTCTGTTGGAAGGGAGCTGCCGTTCTGTTCTGTTGGAAGGGAGCTGCCGTTCTGTTCTGTTGGTAGGGAGCTGCCGTTCTGTTCTGTTGGAAGGGAGCTGCCGTTCTGTTCTGTTGGTAGGGAGCTGCCGTTCTGTTCTGTTGGTAGGGAGCTGCCGTTCTGCCGTTTATCGGCTGCCAGACAAAAGCATAAATGGCAACAAGATGACTCAAATAACAAATGGGTGTTAGGAATGTCTTTACCGCATGGAAAGCCATCATTACAAGGAATGTGATATTATAGAGAGTAATAGTGATGGTGTCTTTTTGTAGGCACTAACTCCGACGTGGTTTGTTGGACAAAGCCTATGGGCAAATTAATGGAGTTTTTGGATAAACGCCGAAAATAAGGTCTGTGGTAAACACAGGCTTAGGAGATCGCATACGTTTTGTTCTATGAGATAATCTTCATCAGCTAACATCACTTTTTGTGAATTTAGAAACATTTATGTAATTTTAAAAAAGCACATAAAGCCTTCATAATTCACATAGAACAAAAAGTATAAGATCTCCTAAGCCTGTGTTTACCTTTTGACATTAAACTTTGTTTATACCAAAACCCTATACTTTCCCCATTAATGTTTCCCATAGGAATGGCTGAACAAATCAGAGGTAACTAATTTCCGGGTTTTAGGGCAACAAGCTGGTGAACTCTATAGGGGGAACGTGCTATGGCCAACTAGTACACAACCCTGAGTTACGGCCAACCAGTTCACAACCCTGAGTTACGGCCAACAAGTTCACAACCCTGAGTTACGGTGAAGCAGTTCACAACCCTGAGTTACGGCCAACAAGTTCACAATCCTGAGTTACGGCCAACCAGTTCACAACCCTGAGTTACGGCCAACCAGTTCACAACCCTGAGTTACGGCCAACAAGTTCACAACCCTGAGTTACGGCCAACCAGTTCACAACCCTGAGTTACGGCCCACCAGTATACAACCCTTAGTTATGTTGTGCCAATGTACTACATACAGGAAGAAATTGTGTGGGTGCATGCATAACTTTGATGGTTATATTTGCATTATGAGTGTGCAGCACAGTAGAGGGCCAGAGATGTGGAAAGGAACGTTATGTTCGCTATGTAGACTAACCTGCCATTGATAAAGAACAAGTCTATGTAGCCTACCCTGCCATTGATAAAGAACAAGTCTATGTAGCCTACCCTGCCATTGATAAAGAACAAGTCTATGTAGACTAACCTGCCATTGATAAAGAACAAGTCTATGTAGCCTACCCTGCTATTGATAAAGAACAAGTCTATGTAGACTAACCTGCCATTGATAAAGAACAAGTCTATGTAGCCTACCCTGCTATTGATAAAGAACAAGTCTATGTAGCCTACCCTGCTATTGATAAAGAACAAGTCTATGTAGACTAACCTGCCATTGATAAAGAACAAGTCTATGTAGCCTACCCTGCTATTGATAAAGAACAAGTCTATGTAGACTAACCTGCCATTGATAAAGAACAAGTCTATGTAGCCTACCCTGCTATTGATAAAGAACAAGTCTATGTAGCCTACCCTGCTATTGATAAAGAACAAGTCTATGTAGCCTACCCTGCCATTGATAAAGAACAAGTCTATGTAGCCTACCCTGCCATTGATAAAGAACAAGTCTATGTAGCCTACCCTGACAGAAAAGTCCTACAGTATGTAAAGTCCTATGTACTGTATGTGAACTGGAGTTATACCAGGCTATATACTGTAGCTATCCAGTTATACTGAGTTATACCAGGCTATATACTGTAGCTATCCAGTTATACTGAGTTATACCAGGCTATATGCAAAACCATGAGTAGCCTACAACTGACAGACATACAGGCTTTCTGATCGAATAAAATAATGTGCAAACTTCCACGAGCTTTTACAGTACATTTAGAGGTGTGTTAACGAGTAAAATGGATAATATGAGAAGGAGTCTGATGTACAGTACACCCCCTGGACAGTACACCCCCTGGACAGGACACCCCCTGGACAGGACACCCCCTGGACAGTACACCCCCTGGACAGTACACCCCCTGGACAGGACACCCCCTGGACAGGACACCCCCTGGACAGGACACCCCCTGGACAGTACACCCCCTGGACAGGACACCCCCTGGACAGGACACCACCTGGACAGGACACCCCCTGGACAGTACACCCCCCTAACCCTAGTCTATCTCCTGTTTCTGTAGTGAGACAGCTTGATGTACAGTACACCCCCTGGACGCTAGTCTATCTCCTGTTTCTGTAGTGAGACAGCTTGATGTACAGTACACCCCCTGGACAGGACGCTAGTCTATCTCCTGTTTCTGTAGTGAGACAGCTTGATGTACAGTACACCCCCTGGACGCTAGTCTATCTCCTGTTTCTGTAGTGAGACAGCTTGATGTACAGTACACCCCCTGGACGCTAGTCTATCTCCTGTTTCTGTAGTGAGACAGCTTGATGTACAGTACACCCCCTGGACGCTAGTCTATCTCCTGTTTCTGTAGTGAGACAGCTTGATGTACAGTACACCCCCTGGACAGGACACTAGTCTATCTCCTGTTTCTGTAGTGAGACAGCTTGATGTACAGTACACCCCCTGGACGCTAGTCTATCTCCTGTTTCTGTAGTGGGACAGCTTGATGTACAGTACACCCCCTGGACAGGACACTAGTCTATCTCCTGTTTCTGTAGTGAGGCAGCTTGATGTACACTACACCCCCTGGACAGGACACTAGTCTATCTCCTGTTTCTGTAGTGAGACAGCTTGATGTACAGTACACCCCCTGGACGCTAGTCTATCTCCTGTTTCTGTAGTGAGACAGCTTGATGTACAGTACACCCCCTGGACGCTAGTCTGTCTCCTGTTTCTGTAGTGGGACAGCTTGATGTACAGTACACCCCCTGGACAGGACACTAGTCTATCTCCTGTTTCTGTAGTGAGACAGCTTGATGTACAGTACACCCCCTGGACAGGACACTAGTCTATCTCCTGTTTTTGTAGTGAGACAGCTTGATGTACAGTACACCCCCTGGACGCTAGTCTATCTCCTGTTTCTGTAGTGAGACAGCTTGATGTAAAGTACACCCCCTGGAAGCTAGTCTATCTCCTGTTTCTGTAGTGAGACAGCTTGATGTACAGTACACCCCTGGACAGGACACTAGTCTATCTCCTGTTCTGTAGTGAGACAGCTCGATGTCAGTACACCCCCTGGACGCTACTGTCTATCTCCTGTTTCTGTAGTGAGACAGCTTGTGCAGTACCCCTGACGCCTAGTCTGTCTCCTGTTTCTGTAGTGGGACAGCTTGATGTACAGTACACCCCCTGGACAGGACACTAGTCTATCTCCTGTTTCTGTAGTGAGACAGCTTGATGTACAGTACACCCCCTGGACAGGACACTAGTCTATCTCCTGTTTTTGTAGTGAGACAGCTTGATGTACAGTACACCCCCTGGACGCTAGTCTATCTCCTGTTTCTGTAGTGAGACAGCTTGATGTAAAGTACACCCCCTGGAAGCTAGTCTATCTCCTGTTTCTGTAGTGAGACAGCTTGATGTACAGTACACCCCCTGGACAGGACACTAGTCTATCTCCTGTTCTGTAGTGAGACAGCTTGATGTACAGTACACCCCCTGGACGCTAGTCTATCTCCTGTTTCTGTAGTGAGACAGCTTGATGTACAGTACACCCCCTGGACGCTAGTCTATCGCAGGGCCTTACCCCCAGTCTATCTCCTGTTTCTGTAGTGAGACAGCTTGATGTACTGTACACCCCCTGGACGCTAGTCTATCGCAGGGCCTTACCCCCAGTCTATCTCCTGTTTCTGTAGTGAGACAGCTTGATGTACTGTACACCCCCTGGACGCTAGTCTATCGCAGGGCCTTACCCCCAGTCTATCTCCTGTTTCTGTAGTGAGATTGCTTGATGTACTGTACACCCCCTGGACGCTAGTCTATCGCAGGGCCTTACCCCCAGTCTATCTCCTTAACGCTGAGTGCCAAGCAAAGACGCATCAGGTCCCTTTTTTTTTTTTTTACAGTCTTTGGTATGACTCGGACAGGGATCGAACTCCCAACCTTTCAAACTCAGGGTGAACACTCTAACCACAAGACCACTGTGTTGGTTGGGGTCAATTCCATTTTAGTTCCAGTCAATTCAGAAAGTAAACCAATTTCCAATTCAAAAATGTTCTTATTAAAACGCATTGAAGAGAATTGGAATTTCAGTGTACCTCATGAATTGAGTGAAATTCAAATATAACTCAACCCAACCCTGGAGTTGACTTGACTGTCTAAGTGTAGGCTACATGATGTTATCTCTGTGTGTTAGGTAGGCCAGTGGTTCCCAAACTAATAAATGCAATGTTATTTAAGCTTTAAAACCGCAACATTTTCTCTCTGCACAATGGCAAAATGTGTAGTTCAGGAAATGACAGTGCCGTGAAAAAGTATTTGCCCCCTTTCTAATTTTCTATACTTTTGCATATTTCTGATACTGAATGTTATCAGATTTTCAACCAAAACCTAATATTAGATAAAGGGAACCTCAGTGAACAAATAACACAACAATTACATACTTATTTCATTTATTTCATAAACGAAGTTATGCAACACCCAATGCCCCCTGTGTGAAAAAGTAATTGCCCCCTTACACTCAATAACTGGTTGTGCCACCTTTAGCTGCAATGACTCCAACCAAATGCTTCCTGTAGTTGTTGATCAGTCTGGAAGAGTGGGCCAAAATTCCTCACGTCGCTGTGGAGGAATTTTGGCCCACTCTTCTATGCAGAACTGCTGTAACTCAGCAACATTTGTGGGTTTTCAAGCATGAACTGCTTGTTTCAAGTCCTGCCACAACATCTCAATTGGGACTCTAATAAACTAAATTAGAGTCTATTCCTAGAAAACATTGAACCGCTGTAGTTTACAACAATTATAATGTCTAAAGTGGAAGTTGGGAGAGTTATATTTGAGTGTTTCAGTGAAACGTAAGTGAGGGAGGCCCCGCTCTCTCGCTTTCCCAGATGTTTAGTTCATTTCATTCCGATCTCCTTTGCATTATTGTAGCCATTTTCTGTAGCCTGTCAACTATGTGTCTGTCTATCCCTGTTCTCTCCTCTCTGCACAGGCAATACAAATGCCTCACACCGCGTGGCTGCTGCCACTCTAATCTGGTGGTCCCTGCGCGCACGACCCACGTGGACTTCCAGGTCTCCGGCAGCCTCTGGAACTGCCGTTCTGCGGCCAACAAGGCAGAGTTAATCTCAGCCTATGCTACCCTCCAGTCCCTCGACTTCTTGGCGCTGACGGAAACATGGATTACCACAGAAAACACTGCTACTCCTGCTGCTCTCTCCTCGTCTGATCATGTGTTCTCGCATACCCCGAGAGCATCTGGTCAGCGGGGTGGTGGCACAGCAATCCTCATCTCTCCCAAGTGGACATTCTCTCTTTTTCCCCTGACCCATCTGTCTATCTCCTCATTTGAATTCCATGCTGTTGCAGTCACTAGCCCATTTAAGCTTAACATCCTTGTCATTTATCACCCTCCAGGTTCCCTTGGAGAGTTCATCAATAAGCTTGACAAGTTCCTTTCCTGAGGATGGCTCACCCCTCACAGTTCTGGGTGACTTTAACCTCCCTACGTCTGCCTTTGACTCATTTCTCTCTGCCTCCTTCTTTCCACTCCTTTCCTCTTTTGACCTCATCCTCTCACCGTCCCCCCCTACTCACAAGGCAGGCAATACGCTTGACCTCATCTTTATTAGATGCTGTTCTTCTACTAATCTCACTGCAACTCCCCTCCATGTCACCGACCACTACTTTGTATCCTTTTCTCTCTCGCTCTCCTCCAACACTACTCACTCTGCCCCTACTCAGATGGTAATGCGCCATCGCAACCTTCGCTCTCTCTCTCCCGCTACTCTCTCCTCTTCCATCCTATCATCTCTTCCCTCTGCTCAATCCTTCTCCCTCCAATCTCCTGATTCTGCCTCCTCAACCCTCCTCTCCTCCCTTTCTGCATCCTTTGACTCTCTATGTCCCCTATCCTCCCGGCCGGCTCGGTCCTCCCCTCCTGCTCCGTGGCTTGATGACTCATTTGCGAGCTCACAGAACAGGGCTCTGGGCAGCCGAGCGGAAATGGAGGAAAACTAGACTCCCTGCGGACCTGGCATCTTTTCACTCCCTCCTCTCTACATTCTCTTCCTCTGTTTCCGCTGCTAAAGCCACTTTCTACCACTCTAAATTTCAAGCCTCTGCCTCTAACCCTAGGAAGCTCTTTGCCACCTTCTCCTCCCTGCTGAATTCTCCTCCTCCTCTCCCTCCCTCCTCCCTCTCTGTTGATGACTTCATCAACCATTTTGAAAAGAAGGTTGACGACATCCGATCCTCATTTATTAAGTCAAATGATACCGCTGGTCCTGCTCACACTGCCCTACCCTATGCTTTGACTTCTTTCTCCCCTCTCTCTCCAGATGAAATCTTAAGACTTGTGATGGCCGGCCGCCCAACAACCTGCCCGCTTTACCCTATTCCCATTTCCGGAGACCTTCTCCCTTACCTCACCTCGCTCATCAACTCATTCTTGACCGCTGGTCATGTCCCTTCCGTCTTTAAGAGAGCGAGAGTTGCACCCCTCCTCAAAAAACCAACACTCGATCAGTGCTATATGAGGTTATCTCAGTGCTATTGCAGTTTGGTGCTCTAATCATTTAGGAAAGATCAGCAGTTTGGTGCTCTATTCATATAGGATAGATCTGCGGTTTGGTGCTCTATTAATTTAAGATATATAATCATTTTGGTGCTCTGTTTACATAAGATAGATCAGCAGTTTGTGTGCTCTATTCATTTAGGATATATCAGCAGTTTGGTGCTCTTTTCATTTAGGATAGATCATCAGTTTGGTGCTCTATTCATTTAGGATAGATCAGCAGTTTGGTGCTCTATTCATTTAGGATAGATCATCAGTTTGGTGCTCTATTCATTTAGGATAGATCATCAGTTTGGTGCTCTATTCACATAAGATAGATCATCAGTTTGGTGCTCTATTCACATAAGATAGATCATCAGTTTGGTGCTCTATTCACATAAGATAGATCATCAGTTTGGTGCTCTATTCACATAAGATAGATCAGCAGTTTGGTGCTCTATTCACATAAGATAGATCATCAGTTTGGTGCTCTATTCACATAAGATAGATCATCAGTTTGGTGATCTATTCACATAAGATAGATCATCAGTTTGGTGCTCTATTCACATAAGATAAATCATCAGTTTGGTGCTCTATTCACATAAGATAGATCAGCAGTTTGGTGCTCTATTCATTTAGGATAGATCAGCAGTTTGGTGCTCTATTCACATAAGATAGATCAGCAGGTTGGTGCTCTATTCATACAGGATAGATCAGCAGTTTGGTGCACTATTCATTTAAGATAGATCATCAGTTTGGTGCTCTATTCACATAAGATAGATCATCAGTTTGGTGCTCTATTCACATAAGATAGATCATCAGTTTGGTGCTCTATTCACATAAGATAGATCAGCAGTTTGGTGCTCTATTAATTTAGGATATATCATCAGTTTGGTGCTCTATTCATTTAGGATAGATCAGCAGTTTGGTGCTCTATTCATTTAGGATAGATCATCAGTTTGGTGCTCTATTATATTAGGATAGATCATCAGTTTGGTGCTCTACTCATTTAGGATAGATCAGCAGTTTGGTGCTCTATTCATTTAGGATATATCATCAGTTTGGTGCTCTATTCAGTTAGGATAGATCATCAGTTTGGTGCTCTATTCATTTAGGATAGATCATCAGTTTGGTGCTCTATTCACATAAGATAGATCATCAGTTTGGTGCTCTATTCACATAAGATAGATCAGCAGTTTGGTGCTCTATTCATTTAGGATAGATCAGCAGTTTGGTGCTCTAGTCATTTAGGATAGATCATCAGTTTGGTGCTCTATTCACATAAGATAAATCAGCAGGTTGGTGCTCTATTCACATAATATAGATCAGCAGTTTGGTGCTCTATTCATTTAGGATAGATCAGCAGTTTGGTGCTCTATTCACATAAGATAGATCATCAGTTTGGTGCTCTATTCATTTAGGATAGATCAGCAGTTTGGTGCTCTATTCACATAAGATAGATCATCAGTTTGGTGCTCTATTAATTTAGGATAGATCAGCAGTTTGGTGCTCTATTCACATAAGATAGATCAGCAGTTTGGTGCTCTATTAATTTAGGATATATCATCAGTTTGGTGCTCTATTAATTTAGTATAGATCATCAGTTTGGTGCTCTATTCATTTAGGATAGATCATCAGTTTGGTGCTCTATTAATTTAGGATAGATCATCAGTTTGGTGCTCTATTCATTTAGGATAGATCAGCGGTTTGGTGCTCTATTCATTTAGGATAGATCATCAGTTTGGTGCTCTATTTATATAGGATAGATCAGCAGTTTGGTGCTCTATTCATTTAGGATAGATCATCAGTTTGGTGCTCTATTTATATAGGATAGATCAGCAGTTTGGTGCTCTATTCATTTAGGATAGATCATCAGTTTGGTGCTCTATTCACATAAGATAGATCATCAGTTTGGTGCTCTATTCACATAAGATAGATCATCAGTTTGGTGCTCTATTCACATAAGATAGATCATCAGTTTGGTGCTCTATTCACATAAGATAGATCAGCAGTTTGGTGCTCTATTCACATAAGATAGATCAGCAGTTTGGTGCTCTATTCACATAAGATAGATCAGCAGTTTGGCCCTCTATTCACATAACATAGATCAGCAGTTTGGTGCTCTATTCACATAAGATAGATCATCAGTTTGGTGCTCTATTCACATAAGATAGATCATCAGTTTGGTGCTCTATTCATTTAGGATAGATCATCAATTTGGTGCTCTATTCATTTAGGATAGATCAGCAGTTTGGTACTCTATTCATTTAGGATAGATCATCTGTTTGGTGCTCTATTCACATAAGATAGATCAGCAGTTTGGTGCTCTATTCATTTAGGATAGATCAGCAGTTTGGTGCTCTATTCACATAAGATAGATCAGCAGTTCGGTGCTCTATTCATACAGGATAGATCAGCAGTTTGGTGCTCTATTAATTTAAGATAGATCATCAGTTTGGTGCTCTATTCACATAAGATAGATCATCAGTTTGGTGCTCTATTCATTTAGGATAGATCAGCAGTTTGGTGCTCTATTCACATAAGATAGATCATCAGTTTGGTGCTCTATTAATTTAGGATAGATCAGCAGTTTGGTGCTCTATTCACATAAGATAGATCAGCAGTTTGGTGCTCTATTAATTTAGGATATATCATCAGTTTGGTGCTCTATTAATTTAGTATAGATCATCAGTTTGGTGCTCTATTCATTTAGGATAGATCATCAGTTTGGTGCTCTATTAATTTAGGATAGATCATCAGTTTGGTGCTCTATTCATTTAGGATAGATCAGCGGTTTGGTGCTCTATTCATTTAGGATAGATCATCAGTTTGGTGCTCTATTTATATAGGATAGATCAGCAGTTTGGTGCTCTATTCATTTAGGATAGATCATCAGTTTGGTGCTCTATTTATATAGGATAGATCAGCAGTTTGGTGCTCTATTCATTTAGGATAGATCATCAGTTTGGTGCTCTATTCACATAAGATAGATCATCAGTTTGGTGCTCTATTCACATAAGATAGATCATCAGTTTGGTGCTCTATTCACATAAGATAGATCATCAGTTTGGTGCTCTATTCACATAAGATAGATCAGCAGTTTGGTGCTCTATTCACATAAGATAGATCAGCAGTTTGGTGCTCTATTCACATAAGATAGATCAGCAGTTTGGCCCTCTATTCACATAACATAGATCAGCAGTTTGGTGCTCTATTCACATAAGATAGATCATCAGTTTGGTGCTCTATTCACATAAGATAGATCATCAGTTTGGTGCTCTATTCATTTAGGATAGATCATCAATTTGGTGCTCTATTCATTTAGGATAGATCAGCAGTTTGGTACTCTATTCATTTAGGATAGATCATCTGTTTGGTGCTCTATTCACATAAGATAGATCAGCAGTTTGGTGCTCTATTCATTTAGGATAGATCAGCAGTTTGGTGCTCTATTCAATAAGATAGATCAGCAGTTCGGTGCTCTATTCATACAGGATAGATCAGCAGTTTGGTGCTCTATTAATTTAAGATAGATCATCAGTTTGGTGCTCTATTCACATAAGATAGATCATCAGTGTTGTGCTCTATTCACATAATATAGATCATCAGTTTGGTGCTCTATTAATTTAGGAAAGATCAGCAGTTTGGTGCTCTATTCATTTAGGATATATCATCAGTTTGGTGCTCTATTCATTTAGGATAGATCATCAGTTTGGTGCTCTATTCACATAAGATAGATCAGCAGTTTGGTGCTCTATTCACATAAGATAGATCATCAGTTTGGTGCTCTATTCACATAAGATAGATCAGCAGTTTGGTGCTCTATTCATTTTGGATAGATCATCAGTTTGGTGCTCTATTCACATAAGATAGATCAGCAGTGTGGTGCTCTATCCATTTAGGATAGATCATCAGTTTGGTGCTCTATTCACATAAGATAGATCAGCAGTTTGGTGCTCTATTCATTTAGGATAGATCATCAGTTTGGTGCTCTATTCACATAAGATAGATCAGCAGTTCGGTGCTCTATTCATACAGGATAGATCAGCAGTTTGGTGCTCTATTAATTTAAGATAGATCATCAGTTTGGTGCTCTATTCACATAAGATAGATCATCAGTGTTGTGCTCTATTCACATAATATAGATCATCAGTTTGGTGCTCTATTAATTTAGGAAAGATCAGCAGTTTGGTGCTCTATTCATTTAGGATATATCATCAGTTTGGTGCTCTATTCATTTAGGATAGATCATCAGTTTGGTGCTCTATTCACATAAGATAGATCAGCAGTTTGGTGCTCTATTCACATAAGATAGATCATCAGTTTGGTGCTCTATTCACATAAGATAGATCAGCAGTTTGGTGCTCTATTCATTTTGGATAGATCATCAGTTTGGTGCTCTATTCACATAAGATAGATCAGCAGTGTGGTGCTCTATCCATTTAGGATAGATCATCAGTTTGGTGCTCTATTCAAATAAGATAGATCAGCAGTTTGGTGCTCTATTAATTTAGGATAGATCATCAGTTTGGTGCTCTATTCATTTAGGATAGATCATCAGTTTGGTGCTCTATTCATTTAGGATATATCATCAGTTTGGTGCTCTATTCATTAAGGATAGATCATCAGTTTGGTGCTCTATTCATTTAGGATAGATCATCAGTTTGGTGCTCTATTTATATAGGATAGATCAGCGGTTTGGTGCTCTATTCATTTAGGATAGATCATCAGTTTGGTGCTCTATTTATATAGGATAGATCATCAGTTTGGTGCTCTATTCATTTAGGATAGATCATCAGTTTGGTGCTCTATTCACATAAGATAGATCATCAGTTTGGTGCTCTATTCACATAAGATAGATCATCAGTTTGGTGCTCTATTCACATAAGATAGATCAGCAGTTTGGTGCTCTATTCACATAAGATAGATCAGCAGTTTGGTGCTATATTCACATAAGATAGATCAGCAGTTTGGCCCTCTATTCACATAACATTGATCAGCAGTTTGGTGCTCTATTCACATAAGATAGATCATCAGTTTGGTGCTCTATTCACATAAGATAGATCATCAGTTTGGTGCTCTATTCATTTAGGATAGATCATCAATTTGGTGCTCTATTCATTTAGGATAGATCAGCAGTTTGGTGCTCTATTCATTTAGGATAGATCATCTGTTTGGTGCTCTATTCACATAAGATAGATCAGCAGTTTGGTGCTCTATTCATTTAGGATAGATCAGCAGTTCGGTGCTCTATTCATACAGGATAGATCAGCAATTTGGTGCTCTATTAATTTAAGATAGATCATCAGTTTGGTGCTCTATTCACATAAGATAGATCATCAGTGTTGTGCTCTATTCACATAAGATAGATCATCAGTTTGGTGCTCTATTCACATAATATAGATCATCAGTTTGGTGCTCTATTAATTTAGGAAAGATCAGCAGTTTGGTGCTCTATTCATTTAGGATATATCATCAGTTTGGTGCTCTATTCATTTAGGATAGATCATCAGTTTGGTGCTCTATTCACATAAGATAGATCAGCAGTTTGGTGCTCTATTCACATAAGATAGATCATCAGTTTGGTGCTCTATTCACATAAGATAGATCAGCAGTTTGGTGCTCTATTCATTTTGGATAGATCATCAGTTTGGTGCTCTATTCACATAAGATAGATCAGCAGTGTGGTGCTCTATCCATTTAGGATAGATCATCAGTTTGGTGCTCTATTCAAATAAGATAGATCAGCAGTTTGGTGCTCTATTCATTTAGGATAGATCATCAGTTTGGTGCTCTATTCACATAAGATAGATCATCAGTTTGGTGCTCTATTCATTTAGGATAGATCATCAATTTGGTGCTCTATTCATTTAGGATAGATCAGCAGTTTGGTACTCTATTCATTTAGGATAGATCATCTGTTTGGTGCTCTATTCACATAAGATAGATCAGCAGTTTGGTGCTCTATTCATTTAGGATAGATCAGCAGTTTGGTGCTCTATTCACATAAGATAGATCAGCAGTTCGGTGCTCTATTCATACAGGATAGATCAGCAGTTTGGTGCTCTATTAATTTAAGATAGATCATCAGTTTGGTGCTCTATTCACATAAGATAGATCATCAGTGTTGTGCTCTATTCACATAATATAGATCATCAGTTTGGTGCTCTATTAATTTAGGAAAGATCAGCAGTTTGGTGCTCTATTCATTTAGGATATATCATCAGTTTGGTGCTCTATTCATTTAGGATAGATCATCAGTTTGGTGCTCTATTCACATAAGATAGATCAGCAGTTTGGTGCTCTATTCACATAAGATAGATCATCAGTTTGGTGCTCTATTCATAAGATAGATCAGCAGTTTGGTGCTCTATTCATTTTGGATAGATCATCAGTTTGGTGCTCTATTCACATAAGATAGATCAGCAGTGTGGTGCTCTATCCATTTAGGATAGATCATCAGTTTGGTGCTCTATTCACATAAGATAGATCAGCAGTTTGGTGCTCTATTCATTTAGGATAGATCATCAGTTTGGTGCTCTATTCACATAAGATAGATCAGCAGTTCGTTGCTCTATTCATACAGGATAGATCAGCAGTTTGGTGCTCTATTAATTTAAGATAGATCATCAGTTTGGTGCTCTATTCACATAAGATAGATCATCAGTGTTGTGCTCTATTCACATAATATAGATCATCAGTTTGGTGCTCTATTAATTTAGGAAAGATCAGCAGTTTGGTGCTCTATTCATTTAGGATATATCATCAGTTTGGTGCTCTATTCATTTAGGATAGATCATCAGTTTGGTGCTCTATTCACATAAGATAGATCAGCAGTTTGGTGCTCTATTCACATAAGATAGATCATCAGTTTGGTGCTCTATTCACATAAGATAGATCAGCAGTTTGGTGCTCTATTCATTTTGGATAGATCATCAGTTTGGTGCTCTATTCACATAAGATAGATCAGCAGTGTGGTGCTCTATCCATTTAGGATAGATCATCAGTTTGGTGCTCTATTCAAATAAGATAGATCAGCAGTTTGGTGCTCTATTAATTTAGGATAGATCATCAGTTTGGTGCTCTATTCATTTAGGATAGATCATCAGTTTGGTGCTCTACTCATTTAGGATATATCATCAGTTTGGTGCTCTATTCATTAAGGATAGATCATCAGTTTGGTGCTCTATTCATTTAGGATAGATCATCAGTTTGGTGCTCTATTTATATAGGATAGATCAGCGGTTTGGTGCTCTATTCATTTAGGATAGATCATCAGTTTGGTGCTCTATTTATATAGGATAGATCAGCAGTTTGGTGCTCTATTCATTTAGGATAGATCATCAGTTTGGTGCTCTATTCACATAAGATAGATCATCAGTTTGGTGCTCTATTCACATAAGATAGATCATCAGTTTGGTGCTCTATTCACATAAGATAGATCAGCAGTTTGGTGCTCTATTCACATAAGATAGATCAGCAGTTTGGTGCTATATTCACATAAGATAGATCAGCAGTTTGGCCCTCTATTCACATAACATAGATCAGCAGTTTGGTGCTCTATTCACATAAGATAGATCATCAGTTTGGTGCTCTATTCACATAAGATAGATCATCAGTTTGGTGCTCTATTCATTTAGGATAGATCATCAATTTGGTGCTCTATTCATTTAGGATAGATCAGCAGTTTGGTGCTCTATTCATTTAGGATAGATCATCTGTTTGGTGCTCTATTCACATAAGATAGATCAGCAGTTTGGTGCTCTATTCATTTAGGATAGATCAGCAGTTCGGTGCTCTATTCATACAGGATAGATCAGCAGTTTGGTGCTCTATTAATTTAAGATAGATCATCAGTTTGGTGCTCTATTCACATAAGATAGATCATCAGTGTTGTGCTCTATTCACATAAGATAGATCATCAGTTTGGTGCTCTATTCACATAATATAGATCATCAGTTTGGTGCTCTATTAATTTAGGAAAGATCAGCAGTTTGGTGCTCTATTCATTTAGGATATATCATCAGTTTGGTGCTCTATTCATTTAGGATAGATCATCAGTTTGGTGCTCTATTCACATAAGATAGATCAGCAGTTTGGTGCTCTATTCACATAAGATAGATCATCAGTTTGGTGCTCTATTCACATAAGATAGATCAGCAGTTTGGTGCTCTATTCATTTTGGATAGATCATCAGTTTGGTGCTCTATTCACATAAGATAGATCAGCAGTGTGGTGCTCTATCCATTTAGGATAGATCATCAGTTTGGTACTCTATTCAAATAAGATAGATCAGCAGTTTGGTGCTCTATTCATTTAGGATAGATCAGCAGTTTGGTGCTCTATTCACATAAGATAGATCATCAGTTTGGTGCTCTATTAATTTAGGATAGATCATCAGTTTGGTGCTCTATTCATTTAGGATAGATCATCAGTTTGGTGCTCTATTCATTTAGGATATATCATCAGTTTGGTGCTCTATTCATTTAGGATAGATCATCAGTTTGGTGCTCTATTCACATAAGATAGATCAGCAGTTTGGTGCTCTATTCACATAAGATAGATCAGCAGTTTGGTGCTCTATTCACATAAGATAGATCAGCAGTTTGGTGCTCTATTCACATAAGATAGATCAGCAGTTTGGTGCTCTATTCATTTAGGATAGATCATCAGTTTGGTGCTCTATTCATTTAGGATAGATCATCAGTTTGGTGCTCTATTCATTTAGGATATATCATCAGTTTGGTGCTCTATTAATTTAGGATAGATCAGCAGTTTGGTGCTCTATTCACATAAGATAGATCATCAGTTTGGTGCTCTATTAATTTAGGATAGATCAGCAGTTTGGTGCTCTATTCACATAAGATAGATCAGCAGTTTGGTGCTCTATTAATTTAGGATATATCATCAGTTTGGTGCTCTATTAATTTAGTATAGATCATCAGTTTGGTGCTCTATTCATTTAGGATAGATCATCAGTTTGGTGCTCTATTAATTTAGGATAGATCATCAGTTTGGTGCTCTATTCATTTAGGATAGATCAGCGGTTTGGTGCTCTATTCATTTAGGATAGATCATCAGTTTGGTGCTCTATTCACATAAGATAGATCATCAGTTTGGTGCTCTATTCACATAAGATAGATCATCAGTTTGGTGCTCTATTCACATAAGATAGATCATCAGTTTGGTGCTCTATTCACATAAGATAGATCAGCAGTTTGGTGCTCTATTCACATAAAATAGATCAGCAGTTTGGTGCTCTATTCACATAAGATAGATCATCAGTTTGGCCCTCTATTCACATAACATAGATCAGCAGTTTGGTGCTCTATTCACATAAGATAGATCATCAGTTTGGTGCTCTATTCACATAAGATAGATCATCAGTTTGGTGCTCTATTCATTTAGGATAGATCATCAATTTGGTGCTCTATTCATTTAGGATAGATCAGCAGTTTGGTGCTCTATTCATTTAGGATAGATCATCTGTTTGGTGCTCTATTCACATAAGATAGATCAGCAGTTTGGTGCTCTATTCATTTAGGATAGATCAGCAGTTTGGTGCTCTATTCACATAAGATAGATCAGCAGTTCGGTGCTCTATTCATACAGGATAGATCAGCAGTTTGGTGCTCTATTAATTTAAGATAGATCATCAGTTTGGTGCTCTATTCATTTAGGATAGATCATCAGTTTGGTGCTCTATTCATTTAGGATATATCATCAGTTTGGTGCTCTATTCATTAAGGATAGATCATCAGTTTGGTGCTCTATTTATATAGGATAGATCAGCAGTTTGGTGCTCTATTCATTTAGGATAGATCATCAGTTTGGTGCTCTATTTATATAGGATAGATCAGCAGTTTGGTGCTCTATTCATTTAGGATAGATCATCAGTTTGGTGCTCTATTCACATAAGATAGATCATCAGTTTGGTGCTCTATTCACATAAGATAGATCATCAGTTTGGTGCTCTATTCACATAAGATAGATCATCAGTTTGGTGCTCTATTCACATAAGATAGATCAGCAGTTTGGTGCTCTATTCACATAAGATAGATCAGCAGTTTGGTGCTCTATTCACATAAGATAGATCAGCAGTTTGGCCCTCTATTCACATAACATAGATCAGCAGTTTGGTGCTCTATTCACATAAGATAGATCATCAGTTTGGTGCTCTATTCACATAAGATAGATCATCAGTTTGGTGCTCTATTCATTTAGGATAGATCATCAATTTGGTGCTCTATTCATTTAGGATAGATCAGCAGTTTGGTGCTCTATTCATTTAGGATAGATCATCTGTTTGGTGCTCTATTCACATAAGATAGATCAGCAGTTTGGTGCTCTATTCATTTAGGATAGATCAGCAGTTTGGTGCTCTATTCACATAAGATAGATCAGCAGTTCGGTGCTCTATTCATACAGGATAGATCAGCAGTTTGGTGCTCTATTAATTTAAGATAGATCATCAGTTTGGTGCTCTATTCACATAAGATAGATCATCAGTGTTGTGCTCTATTCACATAAGATAGATCATCAGTTTGGTGCTCTATTCATATAATATAGATCATCAGTTTGGTGCTCTATTAATTTAGGAAAGATCAGCAGTTTGGTGCTCTATTCATTTAGGATATATCATCAGTTTGGTGCTCTATTCATTTAGGATAGATCATCAGTTTGGTGCTCTATTCACATAAGATAGATCAGCAGTTTGGTGCTCTATTCACATAAGATAGATCATCAGTTTGGTGCTCTATTCACATAAGATAGATCAGCAGTTTGGTGCTCTATTCATTTTGGATAGATCATCAGTTTGGTGCTCTATTCACATAAGATAGATCAGCAGTGTGGTGCTCTATCCATTTAGGATAGATCATCAGTTTGGTGCTCTATTCAAATAAGATAGATCAGCAGTTTGGTGCTCTATTCATTTAGGATAGATCAGCAGTTTGGTGCTCTATTCACATAAGATAGATCATCAGTTTGGTGCTCTATTAATTTAGGATAGATCATCAGTTTGGTGCTCTATTCATTTAGGATAGATCATCAGTTTGGTGCTCTATTCATTTAGGATATATCATCAGTTTGGTGCTCTATTCATTTAGGATAGATCATCAGTTTGGTGCTCTATTCACATAAGATAGATCAGCAGTTTGGTGCTCTATTCACATAAGATAGATCAGCAGTTTGGTGCTCTATTCACATAAGTTAGATCAGCAGTTTGGTGCTCTATTCATTTAGGATAGATCATCAGTTTGGTGCTCTATTCATTTAGGATAGATCATCAGTTTGGTGCTCTATTCATTTAGGATATATCATCAGTTTGGTGCTCTATTAATTTAGGATAGATCAGCAGTTTGGTGCTCTATTCACATAAGATAGATCATCAGTTTGGTGGTCTATTAATTTAGGATAGATCAGCAGTTTGGTGCTCTATTCACATAAGATAGATCAGCAGTTTGGTGCTCTATTAATTTAGGATATATCATCAGTTTGGTGCTCTATTCATTTAGGATAGATCATCAGTTTGGTGCTCTATTAATTTAGGATAGATCATCAGTTTGGTGCTCTATTCATTTAGGATAGATCAGCGGTTTGGTGCTCTATTCATTTAGGATAGATCATCAGTTTGGTGCTCTATTTATATAGGATAGATCAGCGGTTTGGTGCTCTATTCATTTAGGATAGATCATCAGTTTGGTGCTCTATTTATATAGGATAGATCAGCAGTTTGGTGCTCTATTCATTTAGGATAGATCATCAGTTTGGTGCTCTATTCACATAAGATAGATCATCAGTTTGGTGCTCTATTCACATAAGATAGATCATCAGTTTGGTGCTCTATTCACATAAGATAGATCATCAGTTTGGTGCTCTATTCACATAAGATAGATCAGCAGTTTGGTGCTCTATTCACATAAAATAGATCAGCAGTTTGGTGCTCTATTCACATAAGATAGATCATCAGTTTGGCCCTCTATTCACATAACATAGATCAGCAGTTTGGTGCTCTATTCATTTAGGATAGATCATCAATTTGGTGCTCTATTCATTTAGGATAGATCAGCAGTTTGGTGCTCTATTCATTTAGGATAGATCATCTGTTTGGTGCTCTATTCACACAAGATAGATCAGCAGTTTGGTGCTCTATTCATTTAGGATAGATCAGCGGTTTGGTGCTCTATTCACTTAGGATAGATCATCAGTTTGGTGCTCTATTTATATAGGATAGATCACGGTTTGGTGCTCTATTCATTTAGGATAGATCATCAGTTTGGTGCTCTATTTATATAGGATAGATCAGCAGTTTGGTGCTCTATTCATTTAGGATAGATCATCAGTTTGGTGCTCTATTCACATAAGATAGATCATCAGTTTGGTGCTCTATTCACATAAGATAGATCATCAGTTTGGTGCTCTATTCACATAAGATAGATCATCAGTTTGGTGCTCTATTCACATAAGATAGATCAGCAGTTTGGTGCTCTATTCACATAAAATAGATCAGCAGTTTGGTGCTCTATTCACATAAGATAGATCATCAGTTTGGCCCTCTATTCACATAACATAGATCAGCAGTTTGGTGCTCTATTCATTTAGGATAGATCATCAATTTGGTGCTCTATTCATTTAGGATAGATCAGCAGTTTGGTGCTCTATTCATTTAGGATAGATCATCTGTTTGGTGCTCTATTCACATAAGATAGATCAGCAGTTTGGTGCTCTATTCATTTAGGATAGATCAGCAGTTTGGTGCTCTATTCACATAAGATAGATCAGCAGTTCGGTGCTCTATTCATACAGGATAGATCAGCAGTTTGGTGCTCTATTAATTTAAGATAGATCATCAGTTTGGTGCTCTATTCACATAAGATAGATCATCAGTGTTGTGCTCTATTCACATAAGATAGATCATCAGTTTGGTGCTCTATTCATATAATATAGATCATCAGTTTGGTGCTCTATTAAATTAGGAAAGATCAGCAGTTTGGTGCTCTATTCATTTAGGATATATCATCAGTTTGGTGCTCTATTCATTTAGGATAGATCATCAGTTTGGTGCTCTATTCACATAAGATAGATCAGCAGTTTGGTGCTCTATTCACATAAGATAGATCATCAGTTTGGTGCTCTATTCACATAAGATAGATCAGCAGTTTGGTGCTCTATTCATTTTGGATAGATCATCAGTTTGGTGCTCTATTCACATAAGATAGATCAGCAGTGTGGTGCTCTATCCATTTAGGATAGATCATCAGTTTGGTGCTCTATTCAAATAAGATAGATCAGCAGTTTGGTGCTCTATTCATTTAGGATAGATCAGCAGTTTGGTGCTCTATTCACATAAGATAGATCATCAGTTTGGTGCTCTATTAATTTAGGATAGATCATCAGTTTGGTGCTCTATTCATTTAGGATAGATCATCAGTTTGGTACTCTATTCATTTAGGATATATCATCAGTTTGGTGCTCTATTCATTTAGGATAGATCATCAGTTTGGTGCTCTATTCACATAAGATAGATCAGCAGTTTGGTGCTCTATTCACATAAGATAGATCAGCAGTTTGGTGCTCTATTCACATAAGATAGATCAGCAGTTTGGTGCTCTATTCACATAAGATAGATCAGCAGTTTGGTGCTCTATTCATTTAGGATAGATCATCAGTTTGGTGCTCTATTCATTTAGGATAGATCATCAGTTTGGTGCTCTATTCATTTAGGATATATCATCAGTTTGGTGCTCTATTAATTTAGGATAGATCAGCAGTTTGGTGCTCTATTCACATAAGATAGATCATCAGTTTGGTGCTCTATTAATTTAGGATAGATCAGCAGTTTGGTGCTCTATTCACATAAGATAGATCAGCAGTTTGGTGCTCTATTAATTTAGGATATATCATCAGTTTGGTGCTCTATTCATTTAGGATAGATCATCAGTTTGGTGCTCTATTAATTTAGGATAGATCATCAGTTTGGTGCTCTATTCATTTAGGATAGATCAGCGGTTTGGTGCTCTATTCATTTAGGATAGATCATCAGTTTGGTGCTCTATTTATATAGGATAGATCAGCGGTTTGGTGCTCTATTCATTTAGGATAGATCATCAGTTTGGTGCTCTATTTATATAGGATAGATCAGCAGTTTGGTGCTCTATTCATTTAGGATAGATCATCAGTTTGGTGCTCTATTCACATAAGATAGATCATCAGTTTGGTGCTCTATTCACATAAGATATATCATCAGTTTGGTGCTTTATTCACATAAGATAGATCATCAGTTTGGTGCTCTATTCACATAAGATAGATCAGCAGTTTGGTGCTCTATTCACATAAAATAGATCAGCAGTTTGGTGCTCTATTCACATAAGATAGATCAGCAGTTTGGCCCTCTATTCACATAACATAGATCAGCAGTTTGGTGCTCTATTCACATAAGATAGATCATCAGTTTGGTGCTCTATTCACATAAGATAGATCATCAGTTTGGTGCTCTATTCATTTAGGATAGATCATCAATTTGGTGCTCTATTCATTTAGGATAGATCAGCAGTTTGGTGCTCTATTCATTTAGGATAGATCATCTGTTTGGTGCTCTATTCACATAAGATAGATCAGCAGTTTGGTGCTCTATTCATTTAGGATAGATCAGCAGTTTGGTGCTCTATTCACATAAGATAGATCAGCAGTTCGGTGCTCTATTCATACAGGATAGATCAGCAGTTTGGTGCTCTATTAATTTAAGATTGATCATCAGTTTGGTGCTCTATTCATTTAGGATAGATCATCAGTTTGGTGCTCTATTCATTTAGGATATATCATCAGTTTGGTGCTCTATTCATTAAGGATAGATCATCAGTTTGGTGCTCTATTTATATAGGATAGATCAGCAGTTTGGTGCTCTATTCATTTAGGATAGATCATCAGTTTGGTGCTCTATTTATATAGGATAGATCAGCAGTTTGACCTCTATTCATTTAGGATAGATCATCAGTTTGGTGCTCTATTCACATAAGATAGATCATCAGTTTGGTGCTCTATTCACATAAGATAGATCATCAGTTTGGTGCTCTATTCACATAAGATAGATCATCAGTTTGGTGCTCTATTCACATAAGATAGATCAGCAGTTTGGTGCTCTATTCACATAAGATAGATCAGCAGTTTGGTGCTCTATTCACATAAGATAGATCAGCAGTTTGGCCCTCTATTCACATAACATAGATCAGCAGTTTGGTGCTCTATTCACATAAGATAGATCATCAGTTTGGTGCTCTATTCACATAAGATAGATCATCAGTTTGGTGCTCTATTCATTTAGGATAGATCATCAATTTGGTGCTCTATTCATTTAGGATAGATCAGCAGTTTGGTGCTCTATTCATTTAGGATAGATCATCTGTTTGGTGCTCTATTCACATAAGATAGATCAGCAGTTCGGTGCTCTATTCATACAGGATAGATCAGCAGTTTGGTGCTCTATTAATTTAAGATAGATCATCAGTTTGGTGCTCTATTCACATAAGATAGATCATCAGTGTTGTGCTCTATTCACATAAGATAGATCATCAGTTTGGTGCTCTATTCACATAATATAGATCATCAGTTTGGTGCTCTATTAATTTAGGAAAGATCAGCAGTTTGGTGCTCTATTCATTTAGGATATATCATCAGTTTGGTGCTCTATTCATTTAGGATAGATCATCAGTTTGGTGCTCTATTCACATAAGATAGATCAGCAGTTTGGTGCTCTATTCACATAAGATAGATCATCAGTTTGGTGCTCTATTCACATAAGATAGATCAGCAGTTTGGTGCTCTATTCATTTTGGATAGATCATCAGTTTGGTGCTCTATTCACATAAGATAGATCAGCAGTGTGGTGCTCTATCCATTTAGGATAGATCATCAGTTTGGTGCTCTATTCAAATAAGATAGATCAGCAGTTTGGTGCACTATTCATTTAGGATAGATCAGCAGTTTGGTGCTCTATTCACATAAGATAGATCATCAGTTTGGTGCTCTATTAATTTAGGATAGATCATCAGTTTGGTGCTCTATTCATTTAGGATAGATCATCAGTTTGGTGCTCTATTCATTTAGGATATATCATCAGTTTGGTGCTCTATTCATTAAGGATAGATCATCAGTTTGGTGCTCTATTCATTTAGGATAGATCATCAGTTTGGTGCTCTATTTATATAGGATAGATCAGCGGTTTGGTGCTCTATTCATTTAGGATAGATCATCAGTTTGGTGCTCTATTCACATAAGATAGATCATCAGTTTGGTGCTCTATTCACATAAGATAGATCAGCAGTTTGGTGCTCTATTCACATAAGATAGATCAGCAGTTTGGTGCTATATTCACATAAGATAGATCAGCAGTTTGGCCCTCTATTCACATAACATAGATCAGCAGTTTGGTGCTCTATTCACATAAGATAGATCATCAGTTTGGTGCTCTATTCACATAAGATAGATCATCAGTTTGGTGCTCTATTCATTTAGGATAGATCATCAATTTGGTGCTCTATTCATTTAGGATAGATCAGCAGTTTGGTGCTCTATTCATTTAGGATAGATCATCTGTTTGGTGCTCTATTCACATAAGATAGATCAGCAGTTTGGTGCTCTATTCATTTAGGATAGATCAGCAGTTCGGTGCTCTATTCATACAGGATAGATCAGCAGTTTGGTGCTCTATTAATTTAAGATAGATCATCAGTTTGGTGCTCTATTCACATAAGATAGATCATCAGTGTTGTGCTCTATTCACATAAGATAGATCATCAGTTTGGTGCTCTATTCACATAATATAGATCATCAGTTTGGTGCTCTATTAATTTAGGAAAGATCAGCAGTTTGGTGCTCTATTCATTTAGGATATATCATCAGTTTGGTGCTCTATTCATTTAGGATAGATCATCAGTTTGGTGCTCTATTCACATAAGATCGATCAGCAGTTTGGTGCTCTATTCACATAAGATAGATCATCAGTTTGGTGCTCTATTCACATAAGATAGATCAGCAGTTTGGTGCTCTATTCATTTTGGATAGATCATCAGTTTGGTGCTCTATTCACATAAGATAGATCAGCAGTGTGGTGCTCTATCCATTTAGGATAGATCATCAGTTTGGTGCTCTATTCAAATAAGATAGATCAGCAGTTTGGTGCTCTATTCATTTAGGATAGATCAGCAGTTTGGTGCTCTATTCACATAAGATAGATCATCAGTTTGGTGCTCTATTAATTTAGGATAGATCATCAGTTTGGTGCTCTATTCATTTAGGATAGATCATCAGTTTGGTGCTCTATTCATTTAGGATATATCATCAGTTTGGTGCTCTATTCATTTAGGATAGATCATCAGTTTGGTGCTCTATTCACATAAGATAGATCAGCAGTTTGGTGCTCTATTCACATAAGATAGATCAGCAGTTTGGTGCTCGATTCACATAAGATAGATCAGCAGTTTGGTGCTCTATTCACATAAGATAGATCAGCAGTTTGGTGCTCTATTCATTTAGGATAGATCATCAGTTTGGTGCTGTATTCATTTAGGATAGATCATCAGTTTGGTGCTCTATTCATTTAGGATATATCATCAGTTTGGTGCTCTATTAATTTAGGATAGATCAGCAGTTTGGTGCTCTATTCACATAAGATAGATCATCAGTTTGGTGCTCTATTAATTTAGGATAGATCAGCAGTTTGGTGCTCTATTCACATAAGATAGATCAGCAGTTTGGTGCTCTATTAATTTAGGATATATCATCAGTTTGGTGCTCTATTAATTTAGTATAGATCATCAGTTTGGTGCTCTATTCATTTAGGATAGATCATCAGTTTGGTGCTCTATTAATTTAGGATAGATCATCAGTTTGGTGCTCTATTCACATAAGATAGATCAGCAGTTTGGTGCTCTATTCACATAAAATAGATCAGCAGTTTGGTGCTCTATTCACATAAGATAGATCAGCAGTTTGGCCCTCTATTCACATAACATAGATCAGCAGTTTGGTGCTCTATTCACATAAGATAGATCATCAGTTTGGTGCTCTATTCACATAAGATAGATCATCAGTTTGGTGCTCTATTCATTTAGGATAGATCATCAGTTTGGTGCTCTATTCATTTAGGATAGATCAGCAGTTTGGTGCTCTATTCATTTAGGATAGATCATCTGTTTGGTGCTCTATTCAAATAAGATAGATCAGCAGTTTGGTGCTCTATTCATTTAGGATAGATCAGCAGTTTGGTGCTCTATTCACATAAGATAGATCAGCAGTTCGGTGCTCTATTCATACAGGATATATCAGCAGTTTGGTGCTCTATTAATTTAAGATAGATCATCAGTTTGGTGCTCTATTCACATAAGATAGATCATCAGTTTGGTGCTCTATTCACATAAGATAGATCAGCAGTTTGGTGCTCTATTCATTTAGGATAGATCATCAGTTTGGTGCTCTATTCACATAAGATAGATCAGCAGTGTGGTGCTCTATCCATTTAGGATAGATCATCAGTTTGGTGCTCTATTCAAATAAGATAGATCAGCAGTTTGGTGCTCTATTCATTTAGGATATATCAGCAGTTTGGTGCTCTATTCACATAAGATAGATCATCAGTTTGGTGCTCTATTAATTTAGGATAGATCATCAGTTTGGTGCTCTATTCATTTAGGATAGATCATCAGTTTGGTGCTCTATTCATTTAGGATATATCATCAGTTTGGTGCTCTATTCATTTAGGATAGATCATCAGTTTGGTGCTCTATTCACATAAGATAGATCAGCAGTTTGGTGCTCTATTCACATAAGATAGATCATCAGTTTGGTGCTCTATTCATTTAGGATAGATCATCAGTTTGGTGCTCTATTTATATAGGATAGATCAGCGGTTTGGTGCTCTATTCATTTAGGATAGATCATCAGTTTGGTGCTCTATTTATATAGGATAGATCAGCAGTTTGGTGCTCTATTCATTTAGGATAGATCATCAGTTTGGTGCTCTATTCACATAAGATAGATCATCAGTTTGGTGCTCTATTCACATAAGATAGATCATCAGTTTGGTGCTCTATTCACATAAGATAGATCATCAGTTTGGTGCTCTATTCACATAAGATAGATCAGCAGTTTGGTGCTCTATTCACATAAAATAGATCAGCAGTTTGGTGCTCTATTCACATAAGATAGATCAGCAGTTTGGCCCTCTATTCACATAACATAGATCAGCAGTTTGGTGCTCTATTCACATAAGATAGATCATCAGTTTGGTGCTCTATTCACATAAGATAGATCATCAGTTTGGTGCTCTATTCATTTAGGATAGATCATCAATTTGGTGCTCTATTCAATTAGGATAGATCAGCAGTTTGGTGCTCTATTCATTTAGGATAGATCATCTGTTTGGTGCTCTATTCACATAAGATAGATCAGCAGTTTGGTGCTCTATTCATTTAGGATAGATCAGCAGTTTGGTGCTCTATTCACATAAGATAGATCAGCAGTTCGGTGCTCTATTCATACAGGATAGATCATCAGTTTGGTGCTCTATTCATTTAGGATAGATCATCAGTTTGGTGCTCTATTCATTTAGGATAGATCATCAGTTT
The DNA here is from genome assembly GCF_020615455.1 of Coregonus clupeaformis. Taxonomy (NCBI): domain Eukaryota; kingdom Metazoa; phylum Chordata; class Actinopteri; order Salmoniformes; family Salmonidae; genus Coregonus; species Coregonus clupeaformis. The sequence continues at coordinate 59,467,637 of NC_059208.1, read as the reverse complement.
GGTGCTCTATTCATTTAGGATATATCATCAGTTTGGTGCTCTATTCATTAAGGATAGATCATCAGTTTGGTGCTCTATTTATATAGGATAGATCAGCAGTTTGGTGCTCTATTCATTTAGGATAGATCATCAGTTTGGTGCTCTATTTATATAGGATAGATCAGCAGTTTGGTGCTCTATTCATTTAGGATAGATCATCAGTTTGGTGCTCTATTCACATAAGATAGATCATCAGTTTGGTGCTCTATTCACATAAGATAGATCATCAGTTTGGTGCTCTATTCACATAAGATAGATCATCAGTTTGGTGCTCTATTCACATAAGATAGATCAGCAGTTTGGTGCTCTATTCACATAAGATAGATCAGCAGTTTGGTGCTCTATTCATTTAGGATAGATCATCAGTTTGGTGCTCTATTCTCATAAGATAGATCAGCAGTTTGGTGCTCTATTCACATAAGATAGATCATCAGTTTGGTGCTCTATTCACATAAGATAGATCAGCAGTTTGGTGCTCTATTCATTTAGGATAGATCATCAGTTTGGTGCTCTATTCACATAAGATAGATCAGCAGTGTGGTGCTCTATCCATTTAGGATAGATCATCAGTTTGGTGCTCTATTCAAATAAGATAGATCAGCAGTTTGGTGCTCTATTCATTTAGGATAGATCAGCAGTTTGGTGCTCTATTCACATAAGATAGATCATCAGTTTGGTGCTCTATTAATTTAGGATAGATCATCAGTTTGGTGCTCTATTCATTTAGGATAGATCATCAGTTTGGTGCTCTATTCATTTAGGATATATCATCAGTTTGGTGCTCTATTCATTTAGGATAGATCATCAGTTTGGTGCTCTATTCACATAAGATAGATCATCAGTTTGGTGCTCTATTCACATAAGATAGATCATCAGTTTGGTGCTCTATTCATTTAGGATAGATCATCAGTTTGGTGCTCTATTTATATAGGATAGATCAGCGGTTTGGTGCTCTATTCATTTAGGATAGATCATCAGTTTGGTGCTCTATTTATATAGGATAGATCAGCAGTTTGGTGCTCTATTCATTTAGGATAGATCATCAGTTTGGTGCTCTATTCACATAAGATAGATCATCAGTTTGGTGCTCTATTCACATAAGATAGATCATCAGTTTGGTGCTCTATTCACATAAGATAGATCAGCAGTTTGGTGCTCTATTCACATAAGATAGATCAGCAGTTTGGCCCTCTATTCACATAACATAGATCAGCAGTTTGGTGCTCTATTCACATAAGATAGATCAGCAGTTTGGCCCTCTATTCACATAACATAGATCAGCAGTTTGGTGCTCTATTCACATAAGATAGATCATCAGTTTGGTGCTCTATTCACATAAGATAGATCATCAGTTTGGTGCTCTATTCATTTAGGATAGATCATCAATTTGGTGCTCTATTCATTTAGGATAGATCAGCAGTTTGGTGCTCTATTCATTTAGGATAGATCATCTGTTTGGTGCTCTATTCACATAAGATAGATCAGCAGTTTGGTGCTCTATTCATTTAGGATAGATCAGCAGTTTGGTGCTCTATTCACATAAGATAGATCAGCAGTTCGGTGCTCTATTCATACAGGATAGAACAGCAGTTTGGTGCTCTATTAATTTAAGATAGATCATCAGTTTGGTGCTCTATTCATTTAGGATAGATCATCAGTTTGGTGCTCTATTCATTTAGGATATATCATCAGTTTGGTGCTCTATTCATTAAGGATAGATCATCAGTTTGGTGCTCTATTTATATAGGATAGATCAGCAGTTTGGTGCTCTATTCATTTAGGATAGATCATCAGTTTGGTGCTCTATTTATATAGGATAGATCAGCAGTTTGGTGCTCTATTCATGTAGGATAGATCATCAGTTTGGTGCTCTATTCACATAAGATAGATCATCAGTTTGGTGCTCTATTCACATAAGATAGATCATCAGTTTGGTGCTCTATTCACATAAGATAGATCATCAGTTTGGTGCTCTATTCACATAAGATAGATCAGCAGTTTGGTGCTCTATTCACATAAGATAGATCAGCAGTTTGGTGCTCTATTCACATAAGATAGATCAGCAGTTTGGCCCTCTATTCACATAACATAGATCAGCAGTTTGGTGCTCTATTCACATAAGATAGATCATCAGTTTGGTGCTCTATTCACATAAGATAGATCATCAGTTTGGTGCTCTATTCATTTAGGATAGATCATCAATTTGGTGCTCTATTCATTTAGGATAGATCAGCAGTTTGGTGCTCTATTCATTTAGGATAGATCATCTGTTTGGTGCTCTATTCACCAAGATAGATCAGCAGTTTGGTGCTCTATTCATTTAGGATAGATCAGCAGTTTGGTGCTCTATTCACATAAGATAGATCAGCAGTTCGGTGCTCTATTCATACAGGATAGATCAGCAGTTTGGTGCTCTATTAATTTAAGATAGATCATCAGTTTGGTGCTCTATTCACATAAGATAGATCATCAGTGTTGTGCTCTATTCACATAAGATAGATCATCAGTTTGGTGCTCTATTCACATAATATAGATCATCAGTTTGGTGCTCTATTAATTTAGGAAAGATCAGCAGTTTGGTGCTCTATTCATTTAGGATATATCATCAGTTTGGTGCTCTATTCATTTAGGATAGATCATCAGTTTGGTGCTCTATTCACATAAGATAGATCAGCAGTTTGGTGCTCTATTCACATAAGATAGATCATCAGTTTGGTGCTCTATTCACATAAGATAGATCAGCAGTTTGGTGCTCTATTCATTTTGGATAGATCATCAGTTTGGTGCTCTATTCACATAAGATAGATCAGCAGTGTGGTGCTCTATCCATTTAGGATAGATCATCAGTTTGGTGCTCTATTCAAATAAGATAGATCAGCAGTTTGGTGCTCTATTCATTTAGGATAGATCAGCAGTTTGGTGCTCTATTCACATAAGATAGATCATCAGTTTGGTGCTCTATTAATTTAGGATAGATCATCAGTTTGGTGCTCTATTCATTTAGGATAGATCATCAGTTTGGTGCTCTATTCATTTAGGATATATCATCAGTTTGGTGCTCTATTCATTAAGGATAGATCATCAGTTTGGTGCTCTATTCATTTAGGATAGATCATCAGTTTGGTGCTCTATTTATATAGGATAGATCAGCGGTTTGGTGCTCTATTCATTTAGGATAGATCATCAGTTTGGTGCTCTATTTATATAGGATAGATCAGCAGTTTGGTGCTCTATTCATTTAGGATAGATCATCAGTTTGGTGCTCTATTCACATAAGATAGATCATCAGTTTGGTGCTCTATTCACATAAGATAGATCATCAGTTTGGTGCTCTATTCACATAAGATAGATCATCAGTTTGGTGCTCTATTCACATAAGATAGATCAGCAGTTTGGTGCTCTATTCACATAAGATAGATCAGCAGTTTGGTGCTATATTCACATAAGATAGATCAGCAGTTTGGCCCTCTATTCACATAACATAGATCAGCAGTTTGGTGCTCTATTCACATAAGATAGATCATCAGTTTGGTGCTCTATTCACATAAGATAGATCATCAGTTTGGTGCTCTATTCATTTAGGATAGATCATCAATTTGGTGCTCTATTCATTTAGGATAGATCAGCAGTTTGGTGCTCTATTCATTTAGGATAGATCATCTGTTTGGTGCTCTATTCACATAAGATAGATCAGCAGTTTGGTGCTCTATTCATTTAGGATAGATCAGCAGTTCGGTGCTCTATTCATACAGGATAGATCAGCAGTTTGGTGCTCTATTAATTTAAGATAGATCATCAGTTTGGTGCTCTATTCACATAAGATAGATCATCAGTGTTGTGCTCTATTCACATAAGATAGATCATCAGTTTGGTGCTCTATTCACATAATATAGATCATCAGTTTGGTGCTCTATTAATTTAGGAAAGATCAGCAGTTTGGTGCTCTATTCATTTAGGATATATCATCAGTTTGGTGCTCTATTCATTTAGGATAGATCATCAGTTTGGTGCTCTATTCACATAAGATCGATCATCAGTTTGGTGCTCTATTCACATAAGATAGATCATCAGTTTGGTGCTCTATTCACATAAGATAGATCAGCAGTTTGGTGCTCTATTCATTTTGGATAGATCATCAGTTTGGTGCTCTATTCACATAAGATAGATCAGCAGTGTGGTGCTCTATCCATTTAGGATAGATCATCAGTTTGGTGCTCTATTCAAATAAGATAGATCAGCAGTTTGGTGCTCTATTCATTTAGGATAGATCAGCAGTTTGGTGCTCTATTCACATAAGATAGATAATCAGTTTGGTGCTCTATTAATTTAGGATAGATCATCAGTTTGGTGCTCTATTCATTTAGGATAGATCATCAGTTTGGTGCTCTATTCATTTAGGATATATCATCAGTTTGGTGCTCTATTCATTTAGGATAGATCATCAGTTTGGTGCTCTATTCACATAAGATAGATCAGCAGTTTGGTGCTCTATTCACATAAGATAGATCAGCAGTTTGGTGCTCTATTCACATAAGATAGATCAGCAGTTTGGTGCTCTATTCACATAAGATAGATCAGCAGTTTGGTGCTCTATTCATTTAGGATAGATCATCAGTTTGGTGCTCTATTCATTTAGGATAGATCATCAGTTTGGTGCTCTATTCATTTAGGATATATCATCAGTTTGGTGCTCTATTAATTTAGGATAGATCAGCAGTTTGGTGCTCTATTCACATAAGATAGATCAGCAGTTCGGTGCTCTATTCATACAGGATAGATCAGCAGTTTGGTGCTCTATTAATTTAAGATAGATCATCAGTTTGGTGCTCTATTCACATAAGATAGATCATCAGTGTTGTGCTCTATTCACATAAGATAGATCATCAGTTTGGTGCTCTATTCACATAATATAGATCATCAGTTTGGTGCTCTATTAATTTAGGAAAGATCAGCAGTTTGGTGCTCTATTCATTTAGGATATATCATCAGTTTGGTGCTCTATTCATTTAGGATAGATCATCAGTTTGGTGCTCTATTCACATAAGATAGATCAGCAGTTTGGTGCTCTATTCACATAAGATAGATCATCAGTTTGGTGCTCTATTCACATAAGATAGATCAGCAGTTTGGTGCTCTATTCATTTTGGATAGATCATCAGTTTGGTGCTCTATTCACATAAGATAGATCAGCAGTGTGGTGCTCTATCCATTTAGGATAGATCATCAGTTTGGTGCTCTATTCAAATAAGATAGATCAGCAGTTTGGTGCTCTATTCATTTAGGATAGATCAGCAGTTTGGTGCTCTATTCACATAAGATAGATCATCAGTTTGGTGCTCTATTAATTTAGGATAGATCATCAGTTTGGTGCTCTATTCATTTAGGATAGATCATCAGTTTGGTGCTCTATTCATTTAGGATATATCATCAGTTTGGTGCTCTATTCATTAAGGATAGATCATCAGTTTGGTGCTCTATTCATTTAGGATAGATCATCAGTTTGGTGCTCTATTTATATAGGATAGATCAGCGGTTTGGTGCTCTATTCATTTAGGATAGATCATCAGTTTGGTGCTCTATTTATATAGGATAGATCAGCAGTTTGGTGCTCTATTCATTTAGGATAGATCATCAGTTTGGTGCTCTATTCACATAAGATAGATCATCAGTTTGGTGCTCTATTCACATAAGATAGATCATCAGTTTGGTGCTCTATTCACATAAGATAGATCATCAGTTTGGTGCTCTATTCACATAAGATAGATCAGCAGTTTGGTGCTCTATTCACATAAGATAGATCAGCAGTTTGGTGCTATATTCACATAAGATAGATCAGCAGTTTGGCCCTCTATTCACATAACATAGATCAGCAGTTTGGTGCTCTATTCACATAAGATAGATCATCAGTTTGGTGCTCTATTCACATAAGATAGATCATCAGTTTGGTGCTCTATTCATTTAGGATAGATCATCAATTTGGTGCTCTATTCATTTAGGATAGATCAGCAGTTTGGTGCTCTATTCATTTAGGATAGATCATCTGTTTGGTGCTCTATTCACATAAGATAGATCAGCAGTTTGGTGCTCTATTCATTTAGGATAGATCAGCAGTTCGGTGCTCTATTCATACAGGATAGATCAGCAGTTTGGTGCTCTATTAATTTAAGATAGATCATCAGTTTGGTGCTCTATTCACATAAGATAGATCATCAGTGTTGTGCTCTATTCACATAAGATAGATCATCAGTTTGGTGCTCTATTCACATAATATAGATCATCAGTTTGGTGCTCTATTAATTTAGGAAAGATCAGCAGTTTGGTGCTCTATTCATTTAGGATATATCATCAGTTTGGTGCTCTATTCATTTAGGATAGATCATCAGTTTGGTGCTCTATTCACATAAGATCGATCAGCAGTTTGGTGCTCTATTCACATAAGATAGATCATCAGTTTGGTGCTCTATTCACATAAGATAGATCAGCAGTTTGGTGCTCTATTCATTTTGGATAGATCATCAGTTTGGTGCTCTATTCACATAAGATAGATCAGCAGTGTGGTGCTCTATCCATTTAGGATAGATCATCAGTTTGGTGCTCTATTCAAATAAGATAGATCAGCAGTTTGGTGCTCTATTCATTTAGGATAGATCAGCAGTTTGGTGCTCTATTCACATAAGATAGATCATCAGTTTGGTGCTCTATTAATTTAGGATAGATCATCAGTTTGGTGCTCTATTCATTTAGGATAGATCATCAGTTTGGTGCTCTATTCATTTAGGATATATCATCAGTTTGGTGCTCTATTCATTTAGGATAGATCATCAGTTTGGTGCTCTATTCACATAAGATAGATCAGCAGTTTGGTGCTCTATTCACATAAGATAGATCAGCAGTTTGGTGCTCTATTCACATAAGATAGATCAGCAGTTTGGTGCTCTATTCACATAAGATAGATCAGCAGTTTGGTGCTCTATTCATTTAGGATAGATCATCAGTTTGGTGCTCTATTCATTTAGGATAGATCATCAGTTTGGTGCTCTATTCATTTAGGATATATCATCAGTTTGGTGCTCTATTAATTTAGGATAGATCAGCAGTTTGGTGCTCTATTCACATAAGATAGATCATCAGTTTGGTGCTCTATTAATTTAGGATAGATCAGCAGTTTGGTGCTCTATTCACATAAGATAGATCAGCAGTTTGGTGCTCTATTAATTTAGGATATATCATCAGTTTGGTGCTCTATTAATTTAGTATAGATCATCAGTTTGGTGCTCTATTCATTTAGGATAGATCATCAGTTTGGTGCTCTATTAATTTAGGATAGATCATCAGTTTGGTGCTCTATTCATTTAGGATAGATCAGCGGTTTGGTGCTCTATTCATTTAGGATAGATCATCAGTTTGGTGCTCTATTTATATAGGATAGATCAGCGGTTTGGTGCTCTATTCATTTAGGATAGATCATCAGTTTGGTGCTCTATTTATATAGGATAGATCAGCAGTTTGGTGCTCTATTCATTTAGGATAGATCATCAGTTTGGTGCTCTATTCACATAAGATAGATCATCAGTTTGGTGCTCTATTCACATAAGATAGATCATCAGTTTGGTGCTCTATTCACATAAGATAGATCATCAGTTTGGTGCTCTATTCACATAAGATAGATCAGCAGTTTGGTGCTCTATTCACATAAAATAGATCAGCAGTTTGGTGCTCTATTCACATAAGATAGATCAGCAGTTTGGTGCTCTATTCATTTTGGATAGATCATCAGTTTGGTGCTCTATTCACATAAGATAGATCAGCAGTGTGGTGCTCTATCCATTTAGGATAGATCATCAGTTTGGTGCTCTATTCAAATAAGATAGATCAGCAGTTTGGTGCTCTATTCATTTAGGATAGATCAGCAGTTTGGTGCTCTATTCACATAAGATAGATCATCAGTTTGGTGCTCTATTAATTTAGGATAGATCATCAGTTTGGTGCTCTATTCATTTAGGATAGATCATCAGTTTGGTGCTCTATTCATTTAGGATATATCATCAGTTTGGTGCTCTATTCATTTAGGATAGATCATCAGTTTGGTGCTCTATTCACATAAGATAGATCAGCAGTTTGGTGCTCTATTCACATAAGATAGATCAGCAGTTTGGTGCTCTATTCACATAAGATAGATCAGCAGTTTGGTGCTCTATTCACATAAGATAGATCAGCAGTTTGGTGCTCTATTCATTTAGGATAGATCATCAGTTTGGTGCTCTATTCATTTAGGATAGATCATCAGTTTGGTGCTCTATTCATTTAGGATATATCATCAGTTTGGTGCTCTATTAATTTAGGATAGATCAGCAGTTTGGTGCTCTATTCACATAAGATAGATCATCAGTTTGGTGCTCTATTAATTTAGGATAGATCAGCAGTTTGGTGCTCTATTCACATAAGATAGATCAGCAGTTTGGTGCTCTATTAATTTAGGATATATCATCAGTTTGGTGCTCTATTAATTTAGTATAGATCATCAGTTTGGTGCTCTATTCATTTAGGATAGATCATCAGTTTGGTGCTCTATTAATTTAGGATAGATCATCAGTTTGGTGCTCTATTCATTTAGGATAGATCAGCGGTTTGGTGCTCTATTCATTTAGGATAGATCATCAGTTTGGTGCTCTATTTATATAGGATAGATCAGCGGTTTGGTGCTCTATTCATTTAGGATAGATCATCAGTTTGGTGCTCTATTTATATAGGATAGATCAGCAGTTTGGTGCTCTATTCATTTAGGATAGATCATCAGTTTGGTGCTCTATTCACATAAGATAGATCATCAGTTTGGTGCTCTATTCACATAAGATAGATCATCAGTTTGGTGCTCTATTCACATAAGATAGATCATCAGTTTGGTGCTCTATTCACATAAGATAGATCAGCAGTTTGGTGCTCTATTCACATAAAATAGATCAGCAGTTTGGTGCTCTATTCACATAAGATAGATCAGCAGTTTGGCCCTCTATTCACATAATATAGATCAGCAGTTTGGTGCTCTATTCACATAAGATAGATCATCAGTTTGGTGCTCTATTCACATAAGATAGATCATCAGTTTGGTGCTCTATTCATTTAGGATAGATCATCAATTTGGTGCTCTATTCATTTAGGATAGATCAGCAGTTTGGTGCTCTATTCATTTAGGATAGATCATCTGTTTGGTGCTCTATTCACATAAGATAGATCAGCAGTTTGGTGCTCTATTCATTTAGGATAGATCAGCAGTTTGGTGCTCTATTCACATAAGATAGATCAGCAGTTCGGTGCTCTATTAATTTAGGATATATCATCAGTTTGGTGCTCTATTAATTTAGTATAGATCATCAGTTTGGTGCTCTATTCATTTAGGATAGATCATCAGTTTGGTGCTCTATTAATTTAGGATAGATCATCAGTTTGGTGCTCTATTCATTTAGGATAGATCAGCGGTTTGGTGCTCTATTCATTTAGGATAGATCATCAGTTTGGTGCTCTATTTATATAGGATAGATCAGCGGTTTGGTGCTCTATTCATTTAGGATAGATCATCAGTTTGGTGCTCTATTTATATAGGATAGATCAGCAGTTTGGTGCTCTATTCATTTAGGATAGATCATCAGTTTGGTGCTCTATTCACATAAGATAGATCATCAGTTTGGTGCTCTATTCACATAAGATAGATCATCAGTTTGGTGCTCTATTCACATAAGATAGATCATCAGTTTGGTGCTCTATTCACATAAGATAGATCAGCAGTTTGGTGCTCTATTCACATAAAATAGATCAGCAGTTTGGTGCTCTATTCACATAAGATAGATCAGCAGTTTGGCCCTCTATTCACATAACATAGATCAGCAGTTTGGTGCTCTATTCACATAAGATAGATCATCAGTTTGGTGCTCTATTCACATAAGATAGATCATCAGTTTGGTGCTCTATTCATTTAGGATAGATCATCAATTTGGTGCTCTATTCATTTAGGATAGATCAGCAGTTTGGTGCTCTATTCATTTAGGATAGATCATCTGTTTGGTGCTCTATTCACATAAGATAGATCAGCAGTTTGGTGCTCTATTCATTTAGGATAGATCAGCAGTTTGGTGCTCTATTCACATAAGATAGATCAGCAGTTCGGTGCTCTATTCATACAGGATAGATCAGCAGTTTGGTGCTCTATTAATTTAAGATAGATCATCAGTTTGGTGCTCTATTCACATAAGATAGATCATCAGTTTTGTGCTCTATTCACATAAGATAGATCATCAGTTTGGTGCTCTATTCACATAATATAGATCATCAGTTTGGTGCTCTATTAATTTAGGAAAGATCAGCAGTTTGGTGCTCTATTCATTTAGGATAGATCATCAGTTTGGTGCTCTATTCATTTAGGATAGATCATCAGTTTGGTGCTCTATTCACATAAGATAGATCAGCAGTTTGGTGCTCTATTCACATAAGATAGATCAGCAGTTTGGTGCTCTATTCACATAAGATAGATCAGCAGTTTGGTGCTCTATTCACATAAGATAGATCAGCAGTTTGGTGCTCTATTCATTTAGGATAGATCATCAGTTTGGTGCTCTATTCATTTAGGATAGATCATCAGTTTGGTGCTCTATTCATTTAGGATATATCATCAGTTTGGTGCTCTATTAATTTAGGATAGATCATCAGTTTGGTGCTCTATTCACATAAGATAGATAAGCATTTTGGTGCTCTATTCACATAAGATAGATCATCAGTTTGGTGCTCTATTCACATAAGATAGATCAGCAGTTTGGTGCTCTATTCACATAAGATAGATCAGCAGTTTGGTGCTCTATTCACATAAGATAGATCATCAGTGTTGTGCTCTATTCATTTAGGATAGATCATCAGTTTGGTGCTCTATTCATTTAGGATAGATCATCAGTTTGGTGCTCTATTCATTTAGGATATATCATCAGTTTGGTGCTCTATTAATTTAGGATATATCATCAGTTTGGTGCTCTATTCACATAAGATAGATAAGCATTTTGGTGCTCTATTCACATAAGATAGATCATCAGTTTGGTGCTCTATTCACATAAGATAGGTCAGCAGTTTGGTGCTCTATTCACATAAGATAGATCATCAGTTTGGTGCTCTATTCACATAAGATAGATCAGCAGTTTGGTGCTCTATTCATTTAGGATAGATCAGCAGTTTGGTGCTCTATTCACATAAGATAGATCATCAGTTTGGTGCTCTATTCATTTAGGATAGATCAGCAGTTTGGTGCTCTATTCATTTAGGATAGATCAGCAGTTTGGTGCTCTATTCATTTAGGATAGATCATCAGTTTGGTGCTCTATTCACATAAGATAGATCAGCAGTTTGGTGCTCTATTCACATAAGATAGATCAGCAGTTTGGTGCTCTATTCACATAAGATAGATCAGCAGTTTGGTGCTCTATTAATTTATGATAGATCATCAGTTTGGTGCTCTATTCATTTAGGATAGATCATCAGTTTGGTGCTCTATTCATTTAGGATATATCATCAGTTTGGTGCTCTATTCACATAAGATAGATCATCAGTTTGGTGCTCTATTCACATAAGATAGATCAGCAGTTTGGTGCTCTATTCACATAAGATAGATCATCAGTTTGGTGCTCTATTCACATAAGATAGATCAGCAGTTTGGTGCTCTATTCATTTAGGATAGATCATCAGTTTGGTGCTCTATTCACATAAGATAGATCAGCAGTTTGGTGCTCTATTCATTTAGGATATATCATCAGTTTGGTAGTCTATTCACATAAGATAGATCAGCAGTTTGGTGCTCTATTTATTTAGAATAGATCAGCAGTTTGGTGCTCTATTCACATAAGATAGATCATCAGTTTGGTGCTCTATTCATTTAGGATAGATCAGCAGTTTGGTGCTCTATTCATTTAGGATAGATCATCAGTTTGGTGCTCTATTTATATAGGATAGATCAGCGGTTTGGTGCTCTATTCATTTAGGATAGATCATCCGTTTGGTGCTCTATTCATTTAGGATAGATCATCAGTTTGGTGCTCTATTCACATAAGATAGATCAGCAGTTTGGTGCTCTATTCATTTAGGATATATCATCAGTTTGGTAGTCTATTCACATAAGATAGATCAGCAGTTTGGTGCTCTATTCATTTAGGATAGATCAGCAGTTTGGTGCTCTATTCACATAAGATAGATCATCAGTTTGGTGCTCTATTCATTTAGGATAGATCAGCAGTTTGGTGCTCTATTCATTTAGGATAGATCATCAGTTTGGTGCTCTATTCACATAAGATAGATCATCAGTTTGGTGCTCTATTCATTTAGGATAGATCAGCAGTTTGGTGCTCTAGTCATCAGTTAATGCAATCACATTATACTGTAGGGTATTTACCCTGGCTTGGTCCTCTGGTTATGAAGGAATGGATTAAGGAAAGTACAGTGCCTCACAAGCCAATCTAACTCAACATCCCTATAGTATATTTAATAAGGTTTTGGTGCATACTGTAATGAATACTCGGACAGAGTGGTAAGATCCAATCGCAGAATAGCGATGCTTTATTAGAGGACAGACAAGGGAATAGCTTAATCGTGGTCGGGCGGGCTGTGGTCAAAACCGGGCCAGGCATAGACGGGCAGAGGTACCAAGGGAGCGGGCTTAGTCGTAGTCGAGGGCACATGCACAGGATCAGAGAACGGTAATCACTGGGGTAGACAAGCAGAGGATTAAGCAATACGGGGAGTCAAACAACAAGTCACAGGTCGGATACACGGGTAATCAAAAACAACAAACTCTCTCTCTCTCTCTCTCTCTCTCGGAACAAAACGCTTAGCAAGTCACAATGGAACAATACCTCGCACCGACTGAACTTCTGAGCACACCTTAAATCCTATACTAATTACTGACAGGTGTGCTCAGAACTCAGGTGAACCAGATCGAGTCTGATGACTCCCCCTCTCTGTAGATCTGGGAAGTGTCAGACTCTGTCTAGACCCAGCCAACCCCCGATCCCTTACAGTATCCCCCTCCCCAGGGCCGGCTCCTGACGGCCTTCTACCTCTACCGGGTGGTCTTCCTCTGGGTCGGGGTCCTGGATGATCTGGGTGTTCAGCGTGGAAAGCGGCCTTGAGAGCGGGATCCAGTATGTCCTTAGCAGGGACCCATGACCGTTCCTCAGGTCCATATCCCTCCCAGTCCACGAGATATTCGATGCCCCCTCGTCTCCGTCTTGACTCCAGTATCTCGTGGACTGTATAGGTGGTGTCCTGTTCCTCCTCCAAAGGTGGTGTAGTAGGTTGTTGAGCGATTGGGGGGTACATCGGGCTATAGTGGACAGGTTTCAATAGGGAGACGTGGAACGTAGGGTTTATCCTGTAGTGTCGAGGGAGTAACAGACGGTAGGTGACAGGGTTAATACGTCTCTGTACCTTGAAAGGACCGATGTACCTGGGTTGGAGCTTCTTGCAGCTCCGTCGGAACCGCAGGTCTCGGGTAGACAGCCACACTCGTTGCCCGGGTTGATAAGTGGGAGTAGGTCTCCGGCGTCGGTCTTTTGCTGTTGTGAGGCTTGACTGAGATGTTGATGGGCCGTCTCCCAGACCTGCGCACTCCGACGGAACCACTCGTCCACCGCCGGTACCATCCCTGATGCGGTATCCCACGGGAACAGGGGTGGTTGATACCCTAGAACACACTGGAAGGGCGTTAGGCGTAGGGAGGTGTGAACGAGTGAGTTCTGAGCATACTCTACCCAAGGAAGGAATCGACTCCACTCTTGCGGCTGCCGCGAACATTGTTGCCGTAGATATTTCCCAATTTCCTGGTTGAGCCGTTCTGTCTGCCCATTGGCCTGGGGATGATATCCGGAGGTTAGGCTAACCGAGATGCCCAAGCGTTCGCAGAAGGCCTTCCATACCCGAGATACAAACTGGGGTCCCCGGTTGGAAACAATATCCTCCGGGACACCAAAATGCCGGAACACCTGGGTAAACATGGTCTCAGCCATCTGAGTGGCGTTAGGCAAACGGGTCATGGGTACTAACCGGCACATCTTGGAGAAACGATCGATGACCACGAGAATTACAGTATGGCCCTCTGATTCTGGTAGGTCGGTAACAAAGTCCATCGCAATGTGCGACCATGGTTGTTGAGGAGTTGGCAATGGCATCAGCTTACCCTCCGGTAGTGCACGAGGTACCTTGGACTGAGCACATACGGGACAGGATAAGACATAGTCTCTGACGTCATCTGTGAGGGAATCCCACCAGTATTTGCGGCTGATGAGTCGTGTAGTTCGAGTGATCCCGGGGTGACCAGATCCCAGCGACGTGTGGCACCATTCCATCAGTTGAGGTCGAAGTGGGGCTGGCACAAACACCTTCGACACCGGGGTTTCTGGAGGGGCTGGTTCCGCTTGTAAGCTCTCCTGAATAGTGTCATCAATAGCCCACCTCACAGGACCAGCACGGCAACTCCTGGGGAGGATAGGTTCTGGCTCCATGGGTCTTTCCGCGCGCTCGAACCGTCGGGAAAGCGCGTCCGCCTTACCATTCTTGGACCCGGGGATATAAGAAACAGTGAATCGGAAACGGTTGAAGAATAAAGACCACCTTGCCTGTCGGGAGTTCAGTCGTTTGGCACTGTGAAGATACTCCAGGTTGCGGTGGTCCGTGAGCACTTGGAACGGATGCTCTGCTCCCTCCAACCAATGTCTCCACTCCTCCAGTGCTAACTTCACCGCCAGTAATTCCCGATTACCCACGTCATAGTTCTGCTCGGCAGAATTCAGCTTCCTTGAAAAGAAAGCACAGGGTCGTGATTTAGGCGGCTCACCTTGGCGTTGGGATAACACGGCTCCCACTCCAACCTCCGAGGCGTCCACTTCCATGATAAACGGCAAGGTAGGGTCCGGCTGACATAGAATGGGAGCGGTGGTAAAGCGTTGTTTCAACGTCTCAAACGCACACACTGCCCCCTCCGTCCAGTTCAGACCGCGACCCTTGTAGCTGGTCATCGCCGACAGGGGAGCTGCGGTTGTGCTGAAATTACGCACGAACCGTCTATAGTAATTGGCAAACCCTAAGAATCTCTGGAGCTCTTTCACCGTCTGGGGTTGAGGCCAGTCTTGTACCGCTTGCACCTTGGATTCATCCAGTTTAACCCCTTCGGGAGTGAGTATGGCCCCAAGGAAGGAAATCGTAGTGACATGGAATTCACTCTTTTCTGCCTTCACGAACAGAGAATGTTGTAGGAGCCGATCCAGCACCTGTCGTACATGGGACACATGTTCACTCAGAGAGTTAGAATAGATTAGGATGTCATCAATGTACACGATAACAAAGCGATCAATCATGTCCCTGAAAATGTCATTCATGAACGCCTGGAATACTGAGGGCGCGTTGGTACAGTGGGGAAAAAAAGTATTTAGTCAGCCACCAATTGTGCATGTTCTCCCACTTAAAAAGATGAGAGAAGCCTGTAATTTTCATCATAGGTACACGTCAACTATGACCGTGCTTCTACACCTGCATTACTAGCTGTTTGGGGTTTTAGGCTGGGTTTCTGTACAGCACTTCGAGATATTAGCTGATGTAAGAAGGGCTATATAAAATAAAATTGATTGATTGATTGACAGACAAATTGAGGAAAAAAATCCAGAAAATCACATTGTAGGATTTTTAATGAATTTATTTGCAAATGATGGTGGGTAATAAGTATTTGGTCACCTACAAACAGGCAAGATTTCTGGCTCTCACAGACCTATAACTTCTTCTTTAAGAGGCTCCTCTGTCCTCCACTCGTTACCTGTATTAATGGCACCTGTTTGAACTTGTTATCAGTATAAAAGACACCTGTCCACAACCTCAAACAGTCACACTCCAAACTCCACTATGGCCAAGACCAAAGAGCTGTCAAAGGACACCAGAAACAAAATTGTAGACCTGCACCAGGCTAGGAAGACTGAATCTGCAATAGGTAAGCAGCTTGGTTTGAAGAAATCAACTGTGGGAGCAATTATTAGGAAATGGAAGACATACAAGACCACTGATAATCTCCCTCGATCTGGGGCTCCACGCAAGATCTCACCCCGTGGGGTCAAAATGATCACAAGAACGGTGAGCAAAAATCCCAGAACCACACGGGGGGACCTAGTGAATGACCTGCAGAGAGCTGGGACCAAAGTAACAAAGCCTACCATCAGTAACACACTACGCCGCCAGGGACTCAAATCCTGCAGTGCGAGACGTGTCCCCCTGCTTAAGCCAGTACATGTCCAGGCCCGTCTGAAGTTTGCTAGAGTGCATTTGGATGATCCAGAAGAGGATTGGGAGAATGTCATATGGTCAGATGAAACCAAAATATAACTTTTTGGTAAAAACCCAACTCATCGTGTTTGGAGGACAAAGAATGCTGAGTTGCATCCAAAGAACACCATACCTACTGTGAAGCATGGGGGTGGAAAAATCATGCTTTGGGGCTGTTTTTTCTGCAAAGGGACCAGGACGACTGATCCGTGTAAAGGAAAGAATGAATGGGGCCATGTATCGTGAGATTTTGAGTGAAAACCTCCTTCCATCAGCAAGGGCATTGAAGATGAAACGTGGCTGGGTCTTTCAGCATGACAATGATCCCAAACACACCGCCCGGGCAACGAAGGAGTGGCTTCGTAAGAAGCATTTCAAGGTCCTGGAGTGGCCTAGCCAGTCTCCAGATCTCAATCCCATAGAAAATCTTTGGAGGGAGTTGAAAGTCCGTGTTGCCCAGCGACAGCCCCAAAACATCACTGCTCTAGAGGAGATCTGCATGGAGGAATGGGCCAAAATACCAGCAACAGTGTGTGAAAACCTTGTGAAGACTTACAGAAAATGTTTGACCTGTGTCATTGCCAACAAAGGGTATATAACAAAAGTATTGAGAAACTTTTGTTATTGACCAAATACTTATTTTCCACCATAATTTGCAAATAAATTCATAAAAAATCCTACAATGTGATTTTCTGGATTTTTTTTCCTCATTTTGTCTGTCATAGTTGACGTGTACCTATGATGAAAATTACAGGCCTCTCTCATCTTTTTAAGTGGGAGAACTTGCACAATTGGTGGCTGACTAAATACTTTTTTTCCCCACTGTAAGTCCATAGGGCATGACACAATATTCGTAGTGTCCTCGATGTGTGATGAAGGCGGTCTTCCATTCATCCCCTTCTCTAATACGCACCAGATTGTACGCACTCCTGAGGTCCAGTTTACTGTACATGGAGGCCTGTCCCACCTGTTCGAGGGCTGCTGGAATCAAAGGAAGGGGGTAACGATTTTTGATGGTAATCTCGTTCAACCCTCGATAGTCTATACAAGGACACAGTCCGCCATCCTTTTTCTTCACGAAGAAAAAACTGGATGCGGCGGGAGACGTAGATGGGCGAATGGCCCCTTGCTGTAGCGCCTCATCAATATACTGGCTCATTGATTCTCGTTCCGGCTGTGACAACGGGTAGATTCTTCCACGAGGAGGTGTAGCCCCAGATAGCAGATCAATCCCGCAGTCCCAGGCCCGATGAGGTGGTAACACGGTGGCCCTCTCCTTGGAGAACACCTGCGCGTAATCCTGGTATTCTGTAGGGACCACAGTAGACACCGCACCCTGCGCATCCTCCACAGTAGACATTTTGCACGGTAAATTGAGGCACTCTGCCCTACATACCTCACTCCAAGCCGTGATATCGCCAGATTTCCAGGAGATGACCGGATCATGGGTGACGAGCCAGGGGTGGCCGAGAACTAGCGGCTCCCGTGGAGCGGAGATTACGAAAAAAATGATGTTCTCATGGTGTATGGAGCCCACTTGTAATTTGATTACCTCTGTACGGTGCGTAATGAACCCAGTGCCCATGAGCTCACCGTCTAGCGCGTTGACTCGCAGGGGAGGTTGAATTGGGATAAGTTGAACTCCCAACTCCTCAGCAAGACCCATATCCAGAAAGCTGGCAGCCGCTCCGGAATCAATAAGTCCTTCCAACCTGCGCACTTTCTCTCCGACAGATAAGGTAACTGGCACATACATTTGTTTTGATGTAATGTTCAAAACTTGAGTCTCACTCACCGGTTTGGCAGTTCCGAGGCGATATCCTGGGGTACGGTTTGGTCGTACCGGACATAGACAAACTAAATGACCCGACTGACCACAATACAGGCATAGTCCGTCTTGCCGACGTTGTTGTCTCACCGAACCTTGTAGAGGTGACCGTCCCAGTTGCATAGGTTCCTCCTCAGATTCCTTAGGACCAGTGATCGAGGGCTCCCGGACTGTGGATACCTTGTGTTGCACTATCAGATTATCAATAGAGATGGCTATTTTGATAAAATCATGTAGCGCAGTGATATCTCCTCGACAAGCCAACTCAGTCTGTACGTCTTTGCGCAGCCCTCTTCGGAAAACGGTGAGCAAAGCAGTCTCGCTCCATCCGCTACCGGCTGCTATCGTACGGAACTCCAAAGCGTAGTCGGCTACTGTGCGACGGCCCTGCTGAAGTTCGCATAGTTGGTCTCCCACACTACGCCCAGATACTGGGTGGTCGAACACCTCTTGGAACAGTCTCTTGAACTGAACTTCCGCATTCAACTCGGGGACCTCAGCTGCCCAAAGCGCAGTAGCCCAATCCAGTGCTCTTCCCGTTAGCAGAGAAATCATGAAATCCACCCTGCTACGGTCATCGGGAAACATCGTACGATTATACGACATATACAGGGACGTCTGGAGTAGAAACCCCTGACATTTGCCAGGTTCCCCGTCGTACCTTGTCGGTAGAGAAATCGGAGGTGTAGGACGAGGACTGACCGTGCTCGGGGTGGTGCCCTCAGCCGCACCAGCGTTGAGTAGCTGCAGGAGTTCATCCATCCGTTTCTCCTGTATCTCCCATCGCCTCTGTAATTCCGCTGGATCCATGGTAATGGCGAGGTATTCTGTAATGAATACTCGGACAGAGTGGTAAGATCCAATCGCAGAATAGCGATGCTTTATTAGAGGACAGACAAGGGAATAGCTTAATCGTGGTCGGGCGGGCTGTGGTCAAAACCGGTTCAGGCATAGACAGGCAGAGGTACCAAAGGAGCGGGCTTAGTCGTAGTCGAGGTCACAGGCACAGGATCAGAGAACGGTAATCACTGGGGTAGACAAGCAGAGGATTAAGCAATACGGGGAGTCAAACAACAAGGCACAGGTCGGATACACGGGTAATCAAAAACAACAATCTCTCTCTCTCTCTCTCTCTCTCTCTCTCTCTCTCTCTCTCTCTCTCTCTCTCTCTCTCTCTCTCTCTCTCTCTCTCTCTCTCTCTCTCTCTCTCTCTCTCTCTCTCTCTCTCTCTCTCTCTCTCTCTCTCTCTCTCTCTCTCTCTCTCTCTCTCTCTCTCTCTCTCTCTCTCTCTCTCTCTCTCTCTCTCTCTCTCTCTCTCTCTCTCTCTCGGAACAAAAACGCTTAGCAAGTCACAATGGAACAATACCTCGCACCGACTGAACTTCTGAGCACACCTTATATCCTACCCTAATTACGGACAGGTGTGCTCAGAACTCAGGTGAACCAGATCGAGTCTGATGACTCCCCCTCTCTGTAGATCGGGGAAGTGTCAGACTCTGTCTAGATCCAGCCAACCCCCGATCCCTTACACATACTGCTTAACCTTGACACATTATTAGAACTGAATAGCTGCCGTTGGTTAGCAATGGAAGATTGGAATTAGAGGGTATGATAATCGGCAAGGTAAACGTCATGATTCATAACTAAACACTGTGTTGCACACACACACACACACACACACACACACACATGAACACACATGCAGGTACACACAAAGGGTTTTGTGAGAAGGTTCCTGTAACCTTACATTCGGTCTGTCACCTTTTATCAAGGTAGCAATGTGTTGCTCAATCACACATTCCAACGAATCACAAATTGTGCAAGACAAGTAGAATAAAGCAAATGACATTGGTGGAAAGCAAAAAGAACTAACGGCACCCTCCCCTCCTCTTCTCCTCTCTCTCTCTTCCGCTCCCCCTCGAATTATGGGCTAATTGCACAACAGTTCAACCATACCAGTTCAACAGACCCTCAGAGACACCTTCTTTATAGATGTTTTATTGTCACACACACCAGATAGGTCCAGTGTAATGTGTTATTTTACAGGGTCAGCCATAGTAGTACGGCGCCCCTGGAGCAAATTAGGGTTAAGTGCCTTGCTCAAGGGCACATCGGCATATTTTTCACCTTTCACCTTTACTACATTATCAAAAGGCTGCCTGCCTCACACTGTTTTCTGAATCTAGGGCAGTATTACAAGTTAAAGCTAGAATCTGCATTTGGTGAAACAACGCCACTGTTCGCCCCAGGGCCTTAGTTATTGTATTGTTGATTAAGTGTTCATGGTAAAACATGTTTCTGCTGTTCTATGATAAAAAATAAAATATAAAACAGTGTTCATTGTTTGAAGTAACTTGTTGTTGTAATATCGCAAACGGCAGGTTCACCAAATATGGATTGTGGCTTTAATACGCTTGGTTTCGCAACAGGACCAGGCTAATTACATGGCATGGTTAAGGACTTGTATGAGGGATTGAATGCAGTGTGTTACATGTTTGAACATGCTTGGCTTTCATCACTATTATGTAAGGGATAATCAACGAGGGGCTATGCGTTCTATGGAAAATAATGAACAACGTAGGAAGCTGTGTTCCATGACGCGCTAACAGAGAACTGACCTTCCATGGAGTTGCATTATTTTCCAGAGAACTCATAGAGCCCCGAGTTGATTATCCCTTTAGACCATGGCTATAATCTAACATATTTGCTAGTAGAAATGTGCTCAACATCCACTGAAGTAGCTAGCAAGTGTACTAGATAACAGTAGTTGCCATAGTAACCACCCAAACAGATTTATTATAATAATATGCCATTTAGCAGACGCTTTTATCCAAAGCGACTTACAGTCATGCGTGCATACATTTATTTGTGTATGGGTGGTCCCGGGGATCGAACCCACTACCTTGGCGTTCCAAGCGCCGTGCTCTACCAGCTGAGCTACAGAGGACCACTTTCTAGTTTAGCTAACCAAACCATCAATACCAATACTGTTTTCAATACGACTTTTGCTTTCAAAAGCAGATCAAACAAAACATGTAAAAATGAACTATAGCCATTTAATTCTACCATGCAAATATACTGTGCATTATTTAAGCAATAAGGCCCAAGGGGGTGTGGTATATGGCCATTATACCACGGCTAAGGGCTGTTCTTATGCACGACGCAACGCAGAGTGCCTGGATACAGCCCTTAGCCGGGGTATATTGGCCATATACCACAAACCCCAGAGGTGCCTTATTGCTTTTATTAACTGGTTACCAACGTAATTAGAGCAGTAAAAATACATGTTTTGTCATACCCGTGGTATATCAGACGGCTTTCAGCCAATCAGCATTCAGGGCTCTTACCACCCAGTTTATAAACGGAAATAATGCACGCTCTGGAATGCCCTTCAAGTGAATCAGAAAGGAGTATTCAACAATAACAGAAGATGGTTTATGCATGGTTGGAAAAGGTGTGGCCTAGTCTGGGATGCATCAGCTGCTGCTTTCTACCAGGTCCGGGTCTCCTGTCTCACTCACTGTCCCAAATGGCACTATGTTCCCCTATGAACCCTGGTCTAAAGTAGTGCACTATATAGGGAATAGGGTGCCATTCTCTGGTCTAAAGTAGTGCACTATATAGGGAATAGGGTTCCATTCTCTGGTCTAAAGTAGTGCACTATATAGGGAATAGGGTGCCATTCTCTGGTCTAAAGTAGTGCACTATATAGGGAATAGGGTGCCATTCTCTGGTCTAAAGTAGTGCACTATATAGGGAATAGGGTGCCATTCTCTGGTCTAAAGTAGTGCACTATATAGGGAATAGGGTGCCATTCTCTGGTCTAAAGTAGTGCACTATATAGGGAATAGGGTGCCATTCTCTGGTCTAAAGTAGTGCACTATATAGGGAATAGGGTGCCATTCTCTGGTCTAAAGTTGTGCACTATATAGGGAATAGGGTGCCATTCTCTGGTCTAAAGTAGTGCACTATATAGGGAATAGGGTGCCATTCTCTGGTCTAAAGTAGTGCACTATATAGGGAATAGGGTGCCATTTGGGATGCAGGCTGTCTCTCCGATGTTTGAAACATATGCTGTATTTTAAGATGCATGGGAGCAGATCTCTGCAAGGTGCTTCAGGGGCTGAGTCTCAGAACGGAAGATAACAACAACAGGGTGGTATGTAGCTCCCAGCGGCTAAGGAGTTGGACTTCAAATCCCGGTCCGGGTGCTGAAAAAAGGGGGGAAATTCATCTGGCAATTGGAGGGCTGCTGCGTTCATATCCTAACAACAATCCCTCGGACCGCCGAAAACGATGGCAGCACTTTAGAGAGCTCCTAATGTAAATACTGAAATTCAAACGGCGTACATTTTCATTTGTGTCTTAATATATTAACTTGAAGTACAGTCTAATATAAAGATCATTTACATTTTGAAACATCTCGCTAAAGTGGCGTTATTGGAATGTCGACACACGCTAAAAACGTATTCAAGCCTAACACACAGAAGGCCGCATCGACTAGCAAACTAACAGCAAGTCCTCCCGAATCCCCCACAAGACACGGATAAACACGGAAACCCAGAGAAATCGGTAAATCTGAAGGATCTATTTGAGCAAACGGGAAAGATGAACACGATGTCTCCACGATAAAAACAACAACTACAGGAAAAAATTGATGCGATACAAGAGAGGATGAAGAGGACAGAGGGACGGATTTCGACAGTGGAGGATGCTATCTCCCGTAAAACTAAACAACTAGGATGCTATCTCCCGTAAAACTAAACAACTAGGATGCTATCTCCCGTAAAACTAAACAACTAGGATGCTATCTCCCGTAAAACTAAACAACTAGGACGCTATCTCCCGTAAAACTAAACAACTAGGATGCTATCTCCCGTAAAACTAAACAACTAGGACGCTATCTCCCGTAAAACTAAACAAATAGGATGCTATCTCCCGTAAAACTAAACAACTAGGATGCTATCTCCCGTAAAACTAAAAAACAAGTAAAAATTCAGAACACTTCTAACATAATTCAGAAGTGCATTAAGATGGTGACCTCATCCAAAGAGATAAACAGTGTAATTTCACTGATCCCTGTTGGTCTCATTTCACTGTTCCCTGTTGGAAGGGTTATGTCACTCCTACTCTTAAACAGTGGATATAATCAATGTTGGAGGTAGCATCTTATGAACATATGCTTGCTAAAATACATGTTATTTGTTTGTTTATTTGTGAAGAAAATGAACAAATAAATACAACTTTAATAGAAAAAACCCCCTTAAAAAATCCCCTACCTCTGGGCCCTTAAACAAGGCCCTACCTCTGGGCCCTTAAACAAGGCCTTACCTCTGGGCCCTTAAACAAGGCCCTTAAACAAGGCCCTACCTCTGGGCCCTTAAACAAGGCCCTACCTCTGGGCCCTTAAACAAGGCCCTTAAACAAGGCCCTACCTCTGGGCCCTTAAACAAGGCCCTACCTCTGGGCCCTTAAACAAGGCCCTTAAACAAGGCCCTACCTCTGGGCCCTTAAACAAGGCCCTACCTCTGGGCCCTTAAACAAGGCCCTTAAACAAGGCCCTACCTCTGGGCCCTTAAACAAGGCCCTACCTCTGGGCCCTTAAACAAGGCCCTACCTCTGGGCCCTTAAACAAGGCCCTACCTCTGGGCCCTTAAACAAGGCCCTACCTCTGGGCCCTTAAACAAGGCCCTACCTCTGGGCCCTTAAACAAGGCCCTTTGCTTTATCTTGGCCAGGTCGCAGTTGTAAATGAGAACTTGTTCTCAACTGGTTTACCTGGTTAAATAAAGGTGAAATAAAAAAATAAAAAAATAAAACAAGGCCCTACCTCTGGGCCCTTAAACAAGGCCCTTAAGCAAGGCCCTTAAACACAACCTGTTGTATTGAATGGTACTGTATCCTCTGGTGCTGCTGAGCTGCCTATGAAGAAAAGGGAATCTCTGCACCTCTTATAGAATTTGCTTGACATGGTTTCAACAGAAAAAATCTCAGCTACTCCTGGCTACATAACACTGTGAGAAGGAGAGTGAAGGCAGCAGAACCACAGAGCCATGGTACCAACCACACTAACCCAGAGTTCTGTTCTTAACGTGGTACCAACCACACTAACCCAGAGCTCTGTCCTTAACATGGTACCAACCACACTAACCCAGAGCTCTGTCCTTAACGTGGTACCAACCACACTAACCCAGAGCTCGGCCCTTAACATGGTACCAACCACACTAACCCAGAGCTCGGCCCTTAACATGGTACCAACCACACTAACCCAGAGCTCTGTCCTTAACGTGGTACCAACCACACTAAACTGGTTAAATCAGGAGTATTACAAGAACTACGGTAGGCCACTAAACTAAACTTGTTCAATCAGGAGTATTACAAGAACTACGGTAGGCCTCACAGCTAAACTGATTCAATCAGGAGTATTACAATGTATGGGTGGTCCTCTGTAGCTCAGCTGGTAGAGCACGGCGCTTGTAATGCCAAGGTAGTGGGTTCGATCCCCGGGACCACCCAAAAAAAAATAATTATGCACGCATGACTGTAAGTCGCTTTGGATAAAAGCGTCTGCTAAATGGCATATTATTATAAGAACTACGGTAGGCCGCACATCTAAACTGGTTCAATTAGGATTATTATAAGAACTAAAGTAGGCCTCACATCTAAACTGGTTCAATCAGGAGTATTACAAGAACTACGTTAGGCCTTCTCAGAATTACAAAGTATGGTGTATTTCAAACACAGCGCTAGTATTGGCAAACTCAAGACAGTATTACACTTTCCCAAATCAACAAAATATGGACTAGGGAGTCTGTCTGCAGTTTCTCACTATGACTGACTGGTAGTATTTTAGACTTCTTCAAACACTCACCCATCTGGTGAATCCCTGGATAGAGAATCCCCTGCCTGGAGCTTATACTGACAACCACAGGCTGTATTATACTGCCCTCCATAGGCCTTTACCCAGACAGACAGACAGACAGACAGACAGACAGACAGACAGACACAG
This sequence comes from Coregonus clupeaformis, assembly GCF_020615455.1. Classification (NCBI taxonomy): domain Eukaryota; kingdom Metazoa; phylum Chordata; class Actinopteri; order Salmoniformes; family Salmonidae; genus Coregonus; species Coregonus clupeaformis. Next base: position 59,442,430 of record NC_059208.1, on the reverse strand, counting down.
GGGCTATGGGTCTACCTTCCCTGGCTGCTGCAGCCTACAAGAGAGGAGAGCACCCTGCCTCCCTATTTCCCTCCCTGCCTCCCTCTCTCCGACTATCTCTCTCTCACTCCCTCTCCCTCTCCCTCTCTCTCTCTCTCACTCTTTCTCTCTCTCTCTCTCTCCCTCCCTCTCTCCCTCCCTCCCTCCCTCCCTCCCTCCCTCTCTCTCTTCCTCCCAGGGAATGTAATTGATAACAGATGACCGTCCGACTCTGTAGCCAGATGAGAGAACACAATGTTTCAACCTCCCAGTGACCATGCAACAGCCCTGAGCTGTTAGTGGAGGTAGAATCACACGGCAGGTTATTGAATCACACGGCAGGTTATTGAATCACACGGCAGGTTATTGAATCACACGGCAGGTTATTGAATATAACGGCAGGTTATTGAATCACACGGCAGGTTATTGAGCTGACAGCAGAGGAGCAGTGATTCTGTCTGTGACCTTGCTCCGGGTTTCTCAATCTAGCCTGGTCCCAGATCTGTTGTGCTGTCTTGACAACGCCTATGATCATTATCTAGCCTGGTCCCAGATCTGTTGTGCTGTCTTGACAACGCCTATGATCATTATCTAGCCTGGTCCCAGATCTGTTGTGCTGTCTTGACAACGCCTATGATCATTATCTAGCCTGGTCCCAGATCTGTTGTGCTGTCTTGACAACACCGATGACGGGGGCGGCAGGTAGCTTAGTGGGTAAGAGCGTTGTGCCAGTAACCGAAAGGTCGCTGGTTCTAATCCCCGAGCCGACTAGGTGAAAAATCTGTCGATGTGCACTTGAGCAAGGCACTTAACCCTAATTGCTCCTGTAAGTCGCTCTGGATAAGAGCGTCTGCTAAATGACTAAAAAAAAAAAAAAAAAAAAAACCTATGATCATTATCTAGCCTGGTCCCAGATCTGTTGTGCTGTCTTGACAACGCCTATGATCATTATGAGTTGATAAGACAGCACTAACATATTGGATCAATAAAGCTCTTTAGAGTAGGACTGCTGATCTAGGATCTGCCTTTTAGATGATAATGAATGGACAGGGGGGGACATGATCAGCACTTTGAGATACTTCATGAATACAGGCCCAGATCTCTCTTCTGCTCCATGTTAAAGTCTCATGGCGTCCTCGTCTATCATGAGTCAGACAACACATTTAGCATCCAGAGCTGCCCATGACACACACACACACACACGCACACACACACGCACACACACACGCACACACACACACACACACACACACACACACACACACACACACACACACACACACACACACACACACACACACACATCCAGAGAGAGAGAGAGCCCTCTATAGAGAGAGAGAGATTCCCACTACATGGTGATTAAACATGGCTGACTGAGATTAAAGGTATGGAGGAGGGTCGTCAGGGTGATCTGCAGGAGGGGAGCCGTTAATGTACACTGCCTTAAGAAAGTATTCAGACCCCTTGACTTTTTACACATTTTGTTAAGTTACAGCCTTATTCTAAAATGGATTAAATAAATTAAATTAAACATTTTCCTCAGCAATCTACACACAATACCCAATACTGACAAAGTGAAAACAGGTTTTTATAAATGTTTGCAAATGTATTACAAATAAAAAACAGAAATACCTTATTTACATAAGTATTCACACCCTTTGCTATGAGACTCGAAATTGAGCTTTCCATTGATTATCCTTGAGATGTTTCAACAACTTGATTGGAGTCCACCTGTGGTAAATTCAATTGATTGGACATGATTTGTAAAGGCACACACCTGTCTATTTAAGGTCCCACAGTTGACAGTGCATGTTAGAGCAAAAACCAAGCCATGAGGTTGAAGGAATTGACTGTATAGCTCCGAGACAGGATCTTTTATTTTTTTCAGCAGCATTGAAGGTACCCAAGAACACAGTGGCCTCCATCATTCTTAAATGGAAGAAGTTTGGAACCACCAAGACTCTTCCTAGAGCTGGCCGCCCGGCCAAACTGAGCAATCGGGGGAGAAGGGCCTTGGTCAGGGAGGTGACCAAGAACCCGACGGTCACTCTGACAGAGCTCTAGAGTTCTTCTTTGGAGATGGAAGAACCTTCCAGAAGGACAACCATCTCTGCAGCACTCAACCAATCAGGCCTTTATGGAAGCCACTCCTCAGTAGGCGGAAGCCAATCCTCAGTAAAATACACGACAGCCCGCTTGGAGTTTGCCAAAAGGCATCTAAAGACTCTCAGACCATGAGAAACAAGATTCTCTGGTCTGATGAAACCAAGATTGAACTCTTTGGCCTGAATGCCAAGCGTCATATCTGGAGGAAACCTGGCACCATCCCTACGGTGAAGCATGGTGTTGGCAGCATCATGCTGTGGAAATGTTTTTCAGCAGCAAGGACTGGGAGACCAGTCAGAAGATGAACAGAGCAAAGTAAAGAGAGATCCTTGATGAAAACCTGCTCCAGAGCGCTCAGGACCACAGACTGGGGTGAAGATTCACCTTCCAACAGGACAATGACCCTAAGCACACTGTCAAGACAACGCAGGAGTGGCTTCGGGACAAGTCTCTGAATGTCCTTGAGTGGCCCAGCCAGAGCCTGGACTTGAACCCGATCGAACATCTCTGGAGAGACCTGAAAATAGCTGTGCAGCGACGCTCCCCATCCAACCTGACAGAGCTTAAGACGATCTGCAGAGAGGAATGGGAGAAACTCCCAAAATACAGGTGTGCCAAGCTTGTAGCGTCATAACCAAGAAGACTCGAGGCTGTAATTTCTGCCAAAGGTGCTTCAACAAAGTATTGAGTAAAGGGTCTGAATACTTACCGTACCACTCAAAGTTTGGACACACCTACTCATTCCAGGGTTTTTCTTTATTTTTACTATTTTTTACAGTGTAGAATAATAGTGAAGACATCAAAACTATGAAATAACACATATGGAATCATGTGGTAACCAAATAAGTGTTAAACAAATCTAAATATATTTTATATTTTAAATTCTTCAAAGTAGCCACCGTTTGACTTGATGACAGCTTTGTACACTCTTGGCATTCTCTCAACCAGCTTCACCTGGGATGATTATCCAACAGTCTTGAAGGAGTTCCCACATATGCTGAGCACTTGTTGGCTGCTTTTCTTTCACTCTGCGATCCAACTCATCCCAAACCCTCTCAATTGGGTTGAGGTCAGGTGATTGTGGAGGCCAGGTCATCTGATGCAGCACTCCATCACTCTCCTTCTTGGTAAAATAGCCCTTACACAGCCTGGAGGTGTGTTGGGTCATTGTCCTGTTGAAAAACAAATGATAGTCCCACTAAGCGCAAACCAGATGGGATGGCGTATCGCTGCAGAATGCTTTGGTAGCCATGCTGGTTAAGTGTGCCTTGAATTGTAAATAAATCACTGAAAGTGTCGCCAGCAAAGCACCCCCACACCATAACACCTCCTCCTCCATGCATCACGGTGGGAAATACACATGCAGAGATCATCCGTTCACCTACTCTGCGTCTCACAATGACATGGCAGTTGGAACCCAAAATCTCAAATTCGGACTCATCAGACCAAAGGACAGATTTCCACCGGTCTAATGTCCATTGCTCGTGTTTCTTGGCCCAAGCAAGTCTCTTCTTCTTATTGGTGTCCTTTAGTAGTGGTTTCTGTGCAGCAATTCGACCATGAAGGCCTGATTCACACAGTCTCCTCTGAACAGTTGATGTTGAGATGTGTCTGCTACTTGAACTCTGTAAAGCATTTATTTGGGCTGCAATTTCTGAGGCTGGTACCTCTAATGAACTTATCCTCTGCAGCAGAGGTAACTCTGGGTCTTCCATTCCTGTGGCGGTCCTCGAGAGACAGTTTCATCATAGCACTTGATGGTTTTTGAGACTGCACTTGAAGAAACTTTCAAAGTTCTTGAACATTTCCGGATTCACTGACCTTCATGTCTTAAAGTAATGATGGACTGTCGTTTCTCTTTGCTTATTTGAGCTGTTCTTGCCATAATATGGACTTGGTCTTTTACCAAATAGGGCTATCTTCTGTAATAATAAATGTGCAAAAATTTCTAAAAACCAGTTTTTGCTTTGTCATTATGGGGTATTGATAAGGAAGAAAAATATTGTAATCCATTTTAGAATAAGGTTGTAACGTAACGAAATGTGGAACAAGTCAAGGGGTCTGAATACTTTCAGAATATGCAAACACACAGTACACACACACACACTGTTTGTGTGTGTGTGTTTCTGTGTGTTTGTGTGAGTGAGTCAGAGAGACAGGTTGTCTGTCAGAGATAAAGCCACTCCTCCTCCTCCTCCTCCTCCTCTCATAAACACAGAGGGGTGGTGAGGAGAGGACCAGGTTGCAAGCAGAACAGCCAGGCAGGGCTATGACGGAGTCCCAAATAGCACCCTATTCCCTACATAGTGCACTACTTTAGACCAGAGCCCTATGGACCGTGGTCAAAGGTAGTGCACTATACAGGGAATAGGGTGCTATTTGGGATTTAGGCCTATGTTAGACAGACAGAGCTGTTTGAGGGTTCAGTGAGGGCCCCTTATCCCTGGTTCTGACCCCCCCGGGCTCTCCTTCACCCCTGGAGGATGTCTTTGGATCATATCATATCATATCCCCTCCTCATTTTGACATGTAGTTCATGGTAGGGTTGCAGCACACTGGTATCCGTGACAGGACTTCATATTGGCTTTTTATACCCACAATATTAACTCAATATCTGTACAACCTCCATGTTCCGTGACAATGACCCTAGGAGTGGAGAAGACTCCAGACAGCACTCACAGATCTGGGACCAGGCTATCTTAATGCTTACTATACAGACAGCACAAACAGATCTGGGACCAGGCTAGCTTAATGCTTACTATACAGACAGCACAAACAGATCTGGGACCAGGCTATCTTAATGCTTACTATACAGTATGTAGAGGGTTATTTAATATCACTGCATGACCAGGGAGTGGACGGGTCAGTTTTAAACCTCAGCCAGTCTGAGCTGGTGTCATTCACATGGTGCCAGTCTGAGCTGGTGTCATTCACATGGTGCCAGTCTGAGCTGGTGTCATTCACATGGTGCCAGTCTGAGCTGGTGTCATTCACATGGTGCCAGTCTGAGCTGGTGTCATTCACATGGTGCCAGTCTGAGCTGGTGTCATTCACATGGTGCCAGTCTGAGCTGGTGTCATTCACATGGTGCCAGTCTGAGCTGGTGTCATTCACATGGTGCCAGTCTGAGCTGGTGTCATTCACATGGTGCCAGTCTGAGCTGGTGTCATTCACATGGTGCCAGTCTGAGCTGGTGTCATCCACAAGGTGCCAGTCTGAGCTGGTGTCATCCACATGGTGCCAGTCTGAGCTGGTGTCATCCACATGGTGCCAGTCTGAGCTGGTGTCATTCACATGGTGCCAGTCTGAGCTGGTGTCATCCACATGGTGCCAGTCTGAGCTGGTGTCATTCACATGGTGCCAGTCTGAGCTGGTGTCATTCACATGGTGCCAGTCTGAGCTGGTGTCATCCACATGGTGCCAGTCTGAGCTGGTGTCAGTCACATGGTGCCAGTCTGAGCTGGTGTCATCCACATGGTGCCAGTCTGAGCTGGTGTCATCCACATGGTGCCAGTCTGAGCTGGTGTCATTCACATGGTGCCAGTCTGAGCTGGTGTCATCCACATGGTGCCAGTCTGAGCTGGTGTCATTCACATGGTGCCAGTCTGAGCTGCTGGTGTCATTCACATGGTGCCAGTCTGAGCTGCTGGTGTCATTCACATGGTGCCAGTCTGAGCTGGTGTCATCCACATGGTGCCAGTCTGAGCTGGTGTCATCCACATGGCGCCAGTCTGAGCTGGTGTCATTCACATGGTGCCAGTCTGAGCTGGTGTCATCCACATGGTGCCAGTCTGAGCTGGTGTCATCCACATGGCGCCAGTCTGAGCTGGTGTCATTCACATGGTGCCAGTCTGAGCTGGTGTCATCCACATGGTGCCAGTCTGAGCTGGTGTCATTCACATGGTGCCAGTCTGAGCTGGTGTCATCCACATGGTGCCAGTCTGAGCTGGTGTCATTCACATGGTGCCAGTCTGAGCTGGTGTCATCCACATGGTGCCAGTCTGAGCTGGTGTCATCCACATGGTGCCAGTCTGAGCTGGTGTCATCCACATGGTGCCAGTCTGAGCTGGTGTCATTCACATGGTGCCAGTCTGAGCTGGTGTCATCCACATGGTGCCAGTCTGAGCTGGTGTCATCCACATGGTGCCAGTCTGAGCTGGTGTCATCCACATGGTGCCAGTCTGAGCTGGTGTCATCCACATGGTGCCAGTCTGAGCTGGTGTCATTCACATGGTGCCAGTCTGAGCTGGTGTCATCCACATGGTGCCAGTCTGAGCTGGTGTCATCCACATGGTGCCAGTCTGAGCTGGTGTCATCCACATGGTGCCAGTCTGAGCTGGTGTCATTCACATGGTGCCAGTCTGAGCTGGTGTCATTCACATGGTGCCAGTAAGGCTACATAGCAAAAACTAAACATTGAAGGGTAAAAATAAGACTTCTGAACTATTTCTGAATTCCATTGTTGAGTAAACTAGCATGACTTTATTCCATAAAACAACAGTTTTCTATTCTGGAAGGTTAATACAGTACAGGCAACATTCCCACACCAACAAATACAGATTAGGCACTTTGTTATATACAAATACAGGTAAGTAGACATTAATACTGCCACATTACAAAGACATTGATATCCCACCATCCCTCTGGTCAATGAAATGGTAACAGAACAACATAACAGTTATTTCAGCTCCAGAATGTCCCACTGCTACTCTGGGTTAAAAACACTTTACGTGAAGATTATGGTTGCATCCGAAATGACACCCTATTCCCTATATAGTGCACTACTTTAGACCAGAGAATGGCACCCTATTCCCTATATAGTGCACTACTTTAGACCAGAGAATGGCACCCTATTCCCTATATAGTGCACTACTTTAGACCAGAGAATGACACCCTATTCCCTATATAGTGCACTACTTTAGACCAGAGAATGGTACCCTATTCCCTATATAGTGCACTACTTTAGACCAGAGAATGGCACCCTATTCCCTATATAGTGCACTACTTTAGACCAGAGAATGGCACCCTATTCCCTATATAGTGCACTACTTTAGACCAGAGAATGGAACCCTATTCCCTATATAGTGCACTACTTTAGACCAGAGCCCCATGGCCACTGTTTATGACATCATTTCATGACCATAAAGAACACACTGAAAAGATCCGAATCAAAACAGAGCTCCAATTCATTCATCATCTGTGACTTCTTCAAGATCATCATCTTCCTCTTCATCATCTTCCTCTTCCTCCTCCTCCTCCTCCTCCTCCTCTCTCCTCCTCTGTCTGCTCGGGGTCAGTGATTGCTATAGAAAGCAGGCAGTCATTCAGTAAATAGGCTAACTAACCTTCAAAAGATTATCACTACGGTAACTATAACTTGTTACCATACCATGACCAAGTATTCTGTGACTGTGCTGTAATGTAAAGTACATTATTCAAAACACTGCAACTTCCTAGCCTGAGGGCCAGTCTGTTTGTGCCATCATGCCAACTCCTTGTCACTCATTGCCAAGGCATGTTTGGAGTTGTCAAGAGCACAACCAGTATCTGAGACCAGGCTAGCATCTTCAAAGACAGAGAGAAGATGGAAATAAAGCAGGCTACATCTCTCTGTGTCCCTGTGAAATAAAGCAGGCTACATCTCTCTGTGTCCCTGTGAAATAAAGCAGGCTACACCTCTCCGTGTCCCTGTGAAATAAAGCAGGCTACACCTCTCTGTGTCCCTGTGAAATAAAGCAGGCTACATCTCTCTGTGTCCCTGTGAAATAAAGCAGGCTACACCTCTCTGTGTCCCTGTGAAATAAAGCAGGCTACACCTCTCTGTGTCCCTGTGAAATAAAGCAGGCTACTTCTCTCTGTGTCCCTGTGAAATAAAGCAGGCTACATCTCTCTGTGTCCCTGTGAAATAAAGCAGGCTACACCTCTCTGTGTCCCTGTGAAATAAAGCAGGCTACACCTCTCTGTGTCCCTGTGAAATAAAGCAGGCTACACCTCTCTGTGTCCCTGTGAAATAAAGCAGGCTACACCTCTCTGTGTCCCTGTGAAATAAAGCAGGCTACACCTCTCTGTGTCCCTGTGAAATAAAGCAGGCTACACCTCTCTGTGTCCCTGTGAAATAAAGCAGGCTACATCTCTCTGTGTTCCTGTGAAATAAAGCAGGCTACACCTCTCTGTGTCCCTGTGAAATAAAGCAGGCTACACCTCTCTGTGTTCCTGTGAAATAAAGCAGTTTGATGTCAGATTACAGGCTACATCTGTGTGTTCCTGTGAAATAAAGCAGTTTGATGTCAGATTACATCTCTGTGTTCCTGTGAAATAAAGCAGTTTGATGTCAGATTACAGGCTACATCTTTCTGTATTCCTGTGAAATAAAGCAGTTTGATTTCAGATCACAGGCTACATCTGTGTGTTCCTGTGAAATAAAGCAGTTTGATGTCAGATTACAGGCTACATCTCAGTGTTCCTGTGAAATAAAGCAGTTTGATGTCAGATTACAGGCTACATCTCAGTGTTCCTGTGAAATAAAGCAGTTTGATGTCAGATTACAGGCTACATCTGTGTGTTCCTGTGAAATAAAGCAGTTTGATGTCAGATTACAGGCTACATCTGTGTGTTCCTGTGAAGAGGTTACGTTAGTTAGGTTGTGATGATTAGGATGATGTTGCTGTACACAGCTCAGATACAGGCCGACTGATAGAGGTACAGTAAGGGTCATAGGATGCTCTGGTTTTCTACAAGGAACACTGATTAATAGGGGATTTGCATGGAGCTGATAAATAGGGGATTTGGATGGAGCTGATTAATAGGGGATTTGCATGGAGCTGATAAATAGGGGATTTGCATGGAGCTGATAAATAGGGGATTTGGATGGAGCTGATAAATAGGGGATTTGGATGGAGCTGATAAATAGGGGATTTGGATGGAGCTGATAAATAGGGGATTCGGATGGAGCTGATAAATAGGGGATTCGGATGGAGCTGATAAATAGGGGATTTGCATGGAGCTGATTAATAGGGGATTCGGATGGAGCTGATAAATAGGGGATTCGGATGGAGCTGATAAATAGGGGATTCGGATGGAGCTGATAAATAGGGGATTCGGATGGAGCTGATAAATAGGGGATTCGGATGGAGCTGATAAATAGGGGATTCGGATGGAGCTGATAAATAGGGGATTCGGATGGAGCTGATAAATAGGGGATTTGGATGGAGCTGATAAATAGGGGATTCGGATGGAGCTGATAAATAGGGGATTCGGATGGAGCTGATAAATAGGGGATTTGCATGGAGCTGATAAATAGGGGATTTGCATGGAGCTGATAAATAGGGGATTTGGATGGAGCTGATAAATAGGGGATTTGGATGGAGCTGATAAATAGGGGATTCGGATGGAGCTGATAAATAGGGGATTCGGATGGAGCTGATAAATAGGAGATTCGGATGGAGCTGATAAATAGGGGATTCGGATGGAGCTGATAAATAGGGGATTTGGATGGAGCTGATAAATAGGGGATTTGGATGGAGCTGATAAATAGGGGATTTGGATGGAGCAAAAAGCATGTTGGAAGCATCAAGATTCCTGGTGTGCTGGAGTTTCTCCCCATTAACACTCCTATGAATCAAAACAAGTGGTTGAATTACACTACAGTTATACAATTTCAAATGTCAAAACCTGGAAAGAGTAACTTGGTTTCAGGCATCATCCAGTGTCTTACCTGTAAGGTCCCCGTTTTACTCAGGGTAGACTCAGTCAGATTGAGTGATGTTTTGGAATTAGTGCGCACTATTTCTAAGCGGGACTGGTAGTCAGGTGGGTGCAGCAAGCTCCTGAATACCTGCCAAAACAGGACGGAGGGCGGGATGTACTCTTCCATTGGGAAATCCTACAAACTGGTGCTTTTCATGGACTCTCAAACTGACAATTGGGTGTAAAATGGACATTTCCAGAATGTAGGCTACCTTGTGCTAAGCAGGTAGGCCTAAATAACTTAAACAAATGTGTTCTGTCTTCGGTAGCCAATGAGAAATGAGTATGAAGAATGGAACACTATCAATAATCTGCAGAATCCTAAACATTACCCCGGATAAAAGTCCTATTACACTGGACACACCTACAGTGTTACCCTGGGGATAGAACATGTCAGATATTAACAATGGAGAAAGACAGGTTTAAACGTTCGTTTGGGCCTTTTTTCCCCTGGCAACAGCACCCACAAAGGGTAAAGAAAATAATTAATGTTAGTGCTGCCTTAAAATATAATTTTAATATAATCGTGTATTTTATCTATAACCGAGTTGATGCTTAACTTGTGAAGTAAGAGCCATTAAGTCAATTTTCTAAAAATAAATTACTTTCACCACTTATTTCAAGCTACAAAGGGTAAATCGGAGGAGAGATTGACTTCATCACTACTTGTTTTCGTAAGAAGTGTTGACAAATCAAATCACATCACATTTTATTGGTCACATACACATATTTAGCAGATGTTGTTGCGGGTGTAGCGAAATGCTTGTGTTTCTAGCTCCAACAGTGCAGTAATAGCTAACAATTCACAACAATACACACAATAGACACAAATCTAAAAGTCAAAGAATAGAATTAAGAAATATATAAATGTTAGGATGAGCAATGTCTGAGTGGCATTGACTAAAATACAGTAGAATACAGTATATACATATGAGATGAGTAAAGCAGTATGTAAACATTATTAAAGTGGGCAGAGATGCCATATATTTATATATTTTTTTATACTTAACACTTATTTTTCTTAAATCTGCATTGTTGGTTAAGGGCTTGTAAGTAAGCATTTCACTGTAAGGTCTACACATGTTGTATTCGGCGCATGTGAATAATACAATTTGATTGGATTTGATATGTACAGTTGAAGTCGGAAGTTTTCATACACTTAGGTTGGAGTCATTAAAACGTGTTTTTCAACCACTCCACAAATTTCTTGTTAACACAACAGCGCCTCTTCAACCTCAGGAGGCTGAAGAAATTCAGCTTGGCACCTAAAACCCTCACAAACTTTTACAGATGCACAATTGAGAGCATCCTGTCGGGCTGTATCACCGCCTGGTACGGCAACTGCACCGCCCGCAACCGCAGGGCTCTCCAGAGGGTGGTGCGGTCTGCCGAACGCATTTCCGGGGGCAAACTACCAGCCCTCCAGGACACCTACAGCACCCGATGTCACAGGAAGGCCAAAAAGATAATCAAGGACAACAACCACCCGAGCCATTGCCTGTTCACCCCACTATCATCCAGAAGGCGAGGTCAGTACAGGTGCATCAAAGCTGGGACCGAGAGACTGAAAAACAGCTTCTATCTCAAGGCCATCAGACTGTTAAACAGCCATCACTAGCCGGCTACCACCCGGTTACTCAACCCTGCACCTTAGAGGCTGCTGCCCTATATACATAGACATGGAATCACTGGCCACTTTAAATGGAACACTAGTCACTTTAATAATGTTTACATACTGCTTTACTCATCTCATATGTATATACTGGATTCTATTCTACTGTATTTTAGTCAATGCCACTCTGACATTGCTCATCCTAATGTTTATATATTTATTTATTCCATTCTTTGACTTTTAGATGTGTGTGTATTGTTGTGTATTGTTAGATACTACTGCACTGTTGGAGCTAGGAACACAAGCATTTCGCTCCACCCACAACAAAATCTGCTGTATGTGACCAATAAAATTTGATTTTGAATTAATAAAAAATTTCATTTTTATTTGGATCATTTAATTAACCTAGGCTACATCATGTTATTTCAGATCATCGCTTTGGAGCTTGTTAAAAAACATGTCTAAATTGGGCATGCTGGGAAAAAGAAGGCAGCAGTGAAAATGCAAACCAGTGATTTACACCCTATTCCATACAGTGCCTTGCAAAAGTATTCATCCCCCTTGGCGTTTTTCCTATTTTGTTGCATTTCAACCTGTAATTTAAATTGATTTTTTATTTGGATTTCATGTAATGGACATACACAAAATAGTCCAAATTGGTGAAGTGAAGTGAAGAAAATAACATGTTTTAAAAAATTCTAAAAAATGAATAACAGAAAAGTGGTGCGTGCAGATGTATTCACCCCCTTTGATATGAAGCCCCTAAATAAGATATGGTGCAACCAATTACCTTCAGAAGTCACATAATTAGTTAAATGAAGTCCACCTGTGTGCAATCTAAGTGTCACATGATCCGTGCCCCGTGTAGCTCAGTTGGTAGAGCATGGCGCTTGCAACACCAGGGTTGTTGGTTCGATTCCCACGGGGTGCCAGTATGAAACAAATATATAAGTATGCACTCGCTAACTGTAAGTCGCTCTGGATAAGAGCGTCTGCTAAATGATTAAAATGTTAAATGTAAAATCTGTCACATGATCTCAGTATATATACAGTTGAAGTCGGAAGTTTACATACACCTTAGCCAAATACATTTACACTCCGTTTCTGACAATTCCTGACATTTAATCCTAGTAAAAATTCCCTGTCTTAGGTCAGTTAGGATCACCACTTCATTTTAAGAATGTGAAATGTCAGAATAATAGTAGAGAGAATGATTTATTTCAGCTTTTATTTCTTTCATCACATTCCCAATGGGTCAGAGGTTTACATACACTCAATTAGTATTTGGTAGCATTGCCTTTAAATTGTTTAACTTGGGTCAAACATTTTGGGTAGCCTTCCACAAGCTTCCCACAATAAGTTGGGTGATTTTTTGCCCATTCTTCCTGACAGATCTGGTGTAACTGAGTCAGTTTTGTAGGCCTCCTTGCTCGCACACGCTTTTTCAGTTCTGCCCACACATTTTCTATAGGATTGAGGTCAGGGCTTTGTGATGGCCACTCCAATACCTTGACTTTGTTGTCCTTAAACCATTTTGCCACAACTTTGGAAGTATGCTTGGGGTCATTGTCCATTCGGAAGACCCATTTGCAACCAAGCGTTAACTTCCTGACTGATGTCTTGAGATGTTGCTTCAATATATCCACATAATTTTCCTTCCTCATGATGCCATCTATTTTGTGAAGTGCACCAGCCCCTCCCGCAGCAAAGCACCCCCACAGCATGATGCTGCCACCCCTGTGCTTCACGGTTGGGATGGTGTTCTTCGGCTTGCAGTTGCCCCCTTTTTTCTCCAAACATAACGATGGTCATTATGGCCAAACAGTTCTATTTTTGTTTCATCAGACCAGAGGACATTTCTCCAAAAAGTACGATATCTGTCCCCATGTGCAGTTGCAAACCGTAGTCTGGCTTTTTTATGGCGGTTTTGGAGCAGTGGCTTCTTCCTTGCTGAGCGGCCTTTCAGGTTATGTCGATATAGGACTCGTTTTACTGTGGATATAGAGACTTTTGTACCTGTTTCCTCCAGCATCTTCACAAGGTCCTTTGCTGTTGTTCTGGGATTGATTTGCACTTTTCGCACCAAACTACATTCATCTCTAGGAGACAGAACGCGTCTCCTTCCTGAGCGGTATGACGGCTGCATACTATTGTTTGTACAGATGAACGTGGTACCTTCAGGCGTTTGGAAATTGCTCCCAAGGATGAACCAGACTTGTGGAGGTTTACAATTGTTTTTCTGAGGTCTTGGCTGATTTATTTTGATTTCCCCATGATGTCAAGCAAAGAGGCACTGAGTTTGAAGGTAGGCCTTGAAATACATCCACAGGTACACCTCCAATTGACTCAAATTATGTCAATTAGCCTATCAGAAGCTCTTAAAGCCATTACATCATTTTCTGGAATTTTCCAAGCTGTTTAAAGGCACAGTCAACTTAGTGTATGTAAACTTCTGACCCACTGGAATTGTGATACAGTGAATTATAAGTGAAATAATCTGTCTGTAAACAATTATTGGAAAAATGACTTGTGTCATGCACAAAGTAGATGTCCTAACCGACTTGCCAAAACTATAGTTTGTTAATAAGACATTTTTGGAGTGGTTGAAAAACAAGTTTTAATGATTCCAACCTAAGTGTATGTAAACTTCCGACTTCAACTGTACACCTGTTCTGAAAGGCCCCAGAGTCTGCAACACCACCAAGCAAGCGGCACCATGAAGACCAAGGATCTCCAAACAGGTCAGGACAGGGTTGGGTTCTAAAGAACATTACATTTTACATTTTAGTAATTTAACAGACGCTTTTATCCAGACATACAGTTATTGTTTTCATTAATTTTTTTCATACTGGCCCCCCGTGGGAATCGAACCCACAACCCTGGCATTGCAAACGCCATGCTCTACCAACTGAGCTACACGGGACAGCTACAACATCCCACGGAGCACCATTAAATCCATTATAAAAAAATGGAAAGAATATTGCACCACAACAAATCTGCCAAGAGAGGGCCGCCCACCAAAACTCACAGACCAGGGAAGGAGGGCATTAATCAGAGGCAACAAAGAGTCCACAGATAACCCTGAAGGAGCTGCAAAGCTCCACAGTGGAGATTGGAGTATCTGTCCATAGGACCACTTTAAGCTGTACACTTCACAGAGCTGGGCTTTACGGAAGAGTGGCCAGAAAAAAAGCCATTGCTTAAAGAAAAAAATAAGCAAACACATTTGGTGTTCACCAAAAGGCAAGTGGGAGACTCCCCAAACATATGGAAGAAGGTACTCTGGTCAGATGAAACTAAAATTGAGCTTTTTGGCCATCAAGGAATACGCTATGTCTGGCGCAAACCCAACACCTCTCATCACGCTGCTTGGCGATGGTCTTGTAGCCCATTCCAGCCTTGTGTAGGTCTACAATCTTGTCCCTGACATCCTTGGAGAGCTCTTTGGTCTTGGCCATGGTGGAGAGTTTGGAATCTGATTGATTGATTGCTTCTGTGGACAGGTGTCTTTTATACAGGTAACAAGCTGAGATTAGGAGCACTCCCTTTAACAAACTGAGATTAGGAGCACTCCCTTTAAGAGTGTGCTCCTAATCTCAGCTCGTTACCTGTATAAAAGACACCTGGGAGCCAGAAATCTTTCTGATTGAGAGGGGGTCAAATACTTATTTACCTCATTAAAATGCTAATCAATTTATAACATTTTTGACATGCGTTTTTCTGGATTTTTTGGTTGTTATTCTGTCTCTCACTGTTCAAATAAACGTACCATTAAAATTATAGACTGATCATTCCTTTGTCAGTGGGCAAACGTACAAAATCAGCAGGGGATCAGATACTTTTTTCCCTCACTGTACTCTGAGCTGGAAGGTTTTTTGTTATTGTCCTAAAACATGTTATCAGGATTCCTAGGACCTTTTCTGACATGCTTCATCAATACAGGCCCAAAGCTACTATAACCCTGACCTCCAGATCCTCCTCTTCATCTACTATATTACCTCCAGATCCTCCTCTTCATCTACGTTGTGTATGCTCTGGTAAGCTGTGGTGTACGCCTCCAACGCCTTGGCATGGAACGACATCTCCACCGTCAAGAACTCCCCAAAGATCTTCTACAGGGAGAGAGGAGCAGAAGGATAGCATGGCCTTGTCAATAAAAGGAAGTAATGAACAACAATTATTGTAATAATGATTAAACAGATTGTTTTACTGTGGTTCCATTCAACAAAGGATGATTGCTAATGCTGAAAATCTGACCACAAAGAAACACTGGATATTGTGCTTATTTGGAGAGAGGGAGAGAGAGAGAGAGAGAGAGAGACAGACAGACAGACAGAGAGACAGAGAGAGAGACCTTGATATCTTGTATTTTCTGCTTTTCAAACGCGTCTATTGTCTCCTCCAGTTGTCGTGTTGTGCGCGTGGCGTCCATCGTGGCTCTCTGCAGGTCACTTTCAGCCTGTTGTCATGACAACACAATGCAATACACAACAAAATAACATACACTTCAAATAATTTCCATAATGGATATTTGACTAAATATGTCTCAAGACAGAGAGACAAAGGACTGCAATCATACAGAACCAGAGATTCAGAAGAAAGCCACCCACCTGGGACTGTTGGTATCGTTAAGGAAATTAGGACATTAGAAATTATAAACGGAACAACAAAATCCTCTTTCACCTCTCTTTAATATAGTAATTTATGAATAGCAGTGACAGCAATCAACCTACTAGTGTTCAGTGTTATCCCATTGACACGCATACACCACGTGAATAACAATGTAGCCTAATGCATGACTGGCGTAAAGGGATGGTAGGTGAGAGAACAGTAAGGATACAATGATCTGTCTGTCAGAGGGGTTCCTCTGTCTCATTCTCTCCAGCTGCTGCATCTGTTTGGACTCCCTGTTCCTGGCACTCTGAGTGGTCTTCAGGCCCTCCTGACAATCACATACGTGCATGTTGAGGCGGCTGGGGTTAGTGGATGAAATAATGGCAGCATCTCAAATGGCACCCTATTCCCTATATAGTGCACTACTTTAGACCAGGGCTCTATGGGTCCTGGCCAAAAGTAGTGCACTATATAGGAAATAGGTTGCCATTTGGGACCCAAAAATAATACATATTTCAATAAAATGACAAATTCAATTAAGATCCTACAAGATCATAGTAAGATCCAACCAACTGTAGAATACAGCCAGGTCATAGTAAAATATGGATTTAAATGGATCACCAATATACTGGGATTGAACTGGAGACAGTGACACAATACAACAGGCTAGGTCACCGCCCTCACGTGGTTGGCTAGGTCACCGCCCTCACGTGGTTGGCTAGGTCACCGCCCTCACGTGGTTGGCTAGGTCACCGCCCTCACGTGGTTGGCTAGGTCACCGCCCTCACGTGGTTGGCTAGGTCACCGCCCCCACCTGGTTGGCTAGGTCACCGCCCTCACGTGGTTGGCTAGGTCACCGCCCTCACGTGGTTGGCTAGGTCACCGCCCTCACGTGGTTGGCTAGGTCACCGCCCCCACGTGGTTGGCTAGGTCACCGCCCTCACGTGGTTGGCTAGGTCACCGCCCTCACGTGGTTGGCTAGGTCACCGCCCTCACGTGGTTGGCTAGGTCACCGCCCTCACGTGGTTGGCTAGGTCACCGCCCTCACGTGGTTGGCTAGGTCACCGCCCCCACCTGGTTGGCTAGGTCACCGCCCCCACGTGGTTGGCTAGGGTCACCGCCCCCCACGTGGTTGGCTAGGTCACCGCCCCCACGTGGTTGGCTAGGTCACCGCCCTCACGTGGTTGGCTAGGTCACCGCCCTCACGTGGTTGGCTAGGTCACCGCCCTCACGTGGTTGGCTAGGTCACCGCCCTCACGTGGTTGGCTAGGTCACCGCCCTCACGTGGTTGGCTAGGTCACCGCCCTCACGTGGTTGGCTAGGTCACCGCCCTCACGTGGTTGGCTAGGTCACCGCCCTCACGTGGTTGGCTAGGTCACCGCCCTCACGTGGTTGGCTAGGTCACCGCCCTCACGTGGTTGGCTAGGTCACCGCCCTCACGTGGTTGGCTAGGTCACCGCCCTCACGTGGTTGGCTAGGTCACCGCCCTCACGTGGTTGGCTAGGTCACCGCCCTCACGTGGTTGGCTAGGTCACCGCCCTCACGTGGTTGGCTAGGTCACCGCCCCCACGTGGTTGGCTAGGTCACCGCCCCCACCTGGTTGGCTAGGTCACCGCCCCCACCTGGTTGGCTAGGTCACCGCCCCCACCTGGTTGGCTAGGTCACCGCCCCCACGTGGTTGGCTAGGTCACCGCCCTCACGTGGTTGGCTAGGTCACCGCCCCCACGTGGTTGGCTAGGTCACCGCCCCCACGTGGTTGGCTAGGTCACCGCCCTCACGTGGTTGGCTAGGTCACCGCCCTCACGTGGTTGGCTAGGTCACCGCCCTCACGTGGTTGGCTAGGGTCACCGCCCTCACGTGGTTGGCTAGGTCACCGCCCTCACGTGGTTGGCTAGGTCACCGCCCTCACGTGGTTGGCTAGGTCACCGCCCTCACGTGGTTGGCTAGGTCACCGCCCTCACGTGGTTGGCTAGGTCACCGCCCTCACGTGGTTGGCTAGGGTCACCGCCCTCACGTGGTTGGCTAGGTCACCGCCCTCACGTGGTTGGCTAGGTCACCGCCCTCACGTGGTTGGCTAGGTCACCGCCCTCACGTGGTTGGCTAGGTCACCGCCCTCACGTGGTTGGCTAGGTCACCGCCCTCACGTGGTTGGCTAGGTCACCGCCCTCACGTGGTTGGCTAGGTCACCGCCCTCACGTGGTTGGCTAGGTCACCGCCCTCACGTGGTTGGCTTGACACAACACAACTGATTGTGTCAAACGCATTAAGGAGAGAAATTCCACAAATTAACTTTTAAGAAGGCACACCTGTTAATTGAAATGCATTCCAGGTGACTACCTCAAGAAGCTGGTTGAGAGAATGCCAAGAGTGTGCAAAGCTGTCATCAAGGCAAAGGGTGGCTATTTGAAGAATCTCAAATATAAAACATATTTTGATTAGTTTAACATTTATTTGGTTACTACATGATTCCATGTGTGCTATTTCATAGTTCTGATGTCTTCACTATTATTCTACAATGTGAAAAATATAAAAAATAAAGAAAAACTCTTGAATGAGTAGGTGTTCTAAACCTTTTGACCGGTAGTGTATATACATTATGACATTAGATATACAGTCATTATGGGGTATATATGTATAGGTCATCTATAAATCTATACATCTTGGTTTGTCCAGATGGCGTAGCATCTAGATACTGGTACTGCATCTATATAGTCACGCTGTGTATCTATTACTGGTGTTACAATTTCTGTTCTATTATTATTTTCATTTTATTTTGTATTTTATTGTATTCTGCATTGTTGGGAAGGGCCCAGTAAGCATTTCACTGTTAGTCTCCACCTGTTGTTGGGAAGGGCCCAGTAAGCATTTCACTGTTAGTCTCCACCTGTTGTTGGGAAGGGCCCAGTAAGCATTCCACTGTTAGTCTCCACCTGTTGTTGGGAAGGGCCCAGTAAGCATTTCACTGTTAGTCTCCACCTGTTGTTGGGAAGGGCCCAGTAAGCATTTCACTGTTAGTCTCCACCTGTTGTTGGGAAGGGCCCAGTAAGCATTTCACTGTTAGTCTCCACCTGTTGTTGGGAAGGGCCTGTAAGCATTTCACTGTTAGTCTCCACCTGTTGTTGGGAAGGACCCAGTAAGCATTTCACTGTTAGTCTCCACCTGTTGTTGGGAAGGGCCCAGTAAGCATTCCACTGTTAGTCTCCACCTGTTGTTGGGAAGGGCCCAGTAAGCATTTCACTGTTAGTCTCCACCTGTTGTTGGGAAGGGCCCAGTAAGCATTTCACTGTTAGTCTCCACCTGTTGTTGGGAAGGGCCCAGTAAGCATTTCACTGTTAGTCTCCACCTGTTGTTGGGAAGGGCCCAGTAAGCATTTCACTGTTAGTCTCCACCTGTTGTTGGGAAGGGCCCAGTAAGCATTCCACTGTTAGTCCACACCTGTTGTTGGGAAGGGCCCAGTAAGCATTTCACTGTTAGTCTCCACCTGTTGTTGGGAAGGGCCCAGTAAGCATTTCACTGTTAGTCTCCACCTGTTGTTGGGAAGGGCCCAGTAAGCATTTCACTGTTAGTCTCCACCTGTTGTTGGGAAGGGCCCAGTAAGCATTTCACTGTTAGTCTCCACCTGTTATTGGGAAGGACCCAGTAAGCATTTCACTGTTAGTCTCCACCTGTTGTTGGGAAGGGCCCAGTAAGCATTTCACTGTTAGTCTCCACCTGTTGTTGGGAAGGGCCCAGTAAGCATTCCACTGTTAGTCTCCACCTGTTGTTGGGAAGGGCCCAGTAAGCATTTCACTGTTAGTCTCCACCTGTTGTTGGGAAGGGCCTGTAAGCATTTCACTGTTAGTCTCCACCTGTTGTTGGGAAGGGCCTGTAAGCATTTCACTGTTAGTCTCCACCTGTTGTTGGGAAGGGCCCAGTAAGCATTTCACTGTTAGTCTCCACCTGTTGTTGGGAAGGGCCCAGTAAGCATTTCACTGTTAGTCTGCACCTATTTTTCGAAGCATGTGACAATTAACATTTTATTTGAGGGAGGGAATCTAATTTCATTGGTCCTCAACTCGTGGTTCAGGTCATTTCATTTAGGGTATGTGGAGTTAGCCTGCCCCGGAGCAGGTTAGTTCTGAAGGATTTGTTGCCATAGAAATGTACCTGGCTAAAAGGTGAGCCACTTTCGTATGACCGGTTATCCCAAGTTGAACTCAGAGTTGACCAAAGTTACTTTGCTAACTCCTCAAACCTGCTTCCTATGATATGCCTCAGGTGTGATACCCCTCAGGTGTGATACGCCTCAGGTGTGATACCCCTCAGGTGTGATACCCCTCAGGTGTGATACCCCTCAGGTGTGATACCCCTCAGGTGTGATACGCCTCAGGTGTGATACCCCTCAGGTGTGATACGCCTCAGGTGTGATACGCCTCAGGTGTGATACGCCTCAGGTGTGATACCCCTCAGGTGTGATACCCCTCAGGTGTGATACCCCTCAGCTGTGATACCCCTCAGCTGTGATACCCCTCAGGTGTGCAACAGACGTTCTGTTTTTGGTTTTTTTGACAACATAATAGAGGATAACTGTCACCCAAAACAGTAGAACAGTAGAACAGTAGAACAGTAGAACAGTAGGCCTATCCATCAGAACAGTAGGCCTATCCATCGGAACAGTAGGCCTATCCATCGGAACAGTAGGCCTATCCATCGGAACAGTAGGCCTATCCATCAGAACAGTAGGCCTATCCATCAGAACAGTAGGCCTATCCATCAGAACAGTAGGCCTATCCATCAGAACAGTAGGCCTATCCATCAGAACAGTAGGCCTATCCATCAGAACAGTAGGCCTATCCATCAGAACAGTAGGCCTATCCATCAGAACAGTAGGCCTATCCATCTGAACAGTAGGCCTATCCATCAGAACAGTAGGCCTATCCATCAGAACAGTAGGCCTATCCATCGGAACAGTAGGCCTATCCATCAGAACAGTAGGCCTATCCATCGGAACAGTAGGCCTATCCATCAGAACAGTAGGCCTATCCATCAGAACAGTAGGCCTATCCATCAGAACAGTAGGCCTATCCATCAGAACAGTAGGCCTATACATCAGAACAGAAGGCCTATACATCAGAACAGAAAAACGACCATATACAAAGAGCAGCAGTTTTATCCAAATATGGGAAAGGACTGTATCTTACCCGTTTAAGTTTAACAACACTTCCATAGCTTTTCAAAGGCTCTACCACTTTGGCTTCAAGCCTCTCCACCTGCAAATACATTGAGAATATCAAAGTTACTTAGTTAATTCATCCCTGGGGGGATTTGAGATCACATGCAGCTAGATTAGAACACAAAATACCTGCAGATGAAAAATGATCAATTGTCTGATCAATAGAAGTATACACTATTTTCAATAACAACCATATTTATTTAGTGCATGTGTTATGATTCAAAAACTCTGGTACATAGGCTTACCTCTGCTTGACGATAATCCTGAACTTTGGCAAGGTTGTCTGCAAACTGTTTCATACCCCTCTGCAGATTTGGCGTTTCTGTCTCCGCATAGATGCTGATCTCTCTGACCAGTAGGTCTGCCTTGTCCCGTAA
Organism: Coregonus clupeaformis; assembly: GCF_020615455.1. Taxonomy (NCBI): domain Eukaryota; kingdom Metazoa; phylum Chordata; class Actinopteri; order Salmoniformes; family Salmonidae; genus Coregonus; species Coregonus clupeaformis. Next base: position 59,420,745 of record NC_059208.1, on the reverse strand, counting down.
CCTCGCCGTTTTACGCACGTAGGCAGCGAACAGTTGGCACATCTCTCCAAAGTGCTTCTCCGTGTTGGTGATGTTCTCCTGGATCTGTCTGGTCTGACTGTCTCTGTGATGGGAACATCCATGTAACTTTAGCTAGATAACCTGGTTAAAGTTAACTAAGTTACATAGTTAGTCTAGCTATCACAGAAACACTAATATCAAGCTAAAGTTGGACGCAATAGCTACCTAGCTAGTTAAATAATTTAAGAAAGGTTAGCTAGCTAACTAACAAATCACTAAAAAAAGTTATATAAATCAAGTATTTTGCACAATGTGTTCACGCTAAAACGGCTAACGTCGTTACGTGAGCTAGTTAGCTCTGTCTTGCAAGTTGTAAACATGCCTTACCTTGCCCTTGCATCCGGAGTTCGGCTCATAACTGCAGAGTAAAATGTGGTAATGCGATCCAGTATAAAACAATGCTACGAGGCAGATAAGCTACTGGTCCAGTAATTAGCTAGCTAGCTAACGGGTGACTGCGCTGTGAGTGTGATTGATTTGCTCGTGTAAGAAGCTAGCTAGCTTCACGACCGGGAGCCGTTTCCATGGAGTTGATTTCTTCCGGTAAGGTATGACGGGAAATGTAGGCACTAGCTAGGTGGTCCGTCACTTCCTACATTATATGTACATCACCTGCATGTGTGCGATAGGCCCTTTTCACGTGACGTCAGACAACTTCCGTTCTGCCGCGATGCAGGTTATGTTTACATCCGGTGTCGCTTAGGAACGCCTTAGCTAGTAGCACATCATTATGGAGTTCACCCAGTCCCTTTCACATCTGCCACCAATACGACTTAACGACGTAGAACGACTTGCTGACAAGTGGTCCCTTACTTCAAGATCGAAGCTTGATAAAGGCTACAAGTTCTTCGTTGAAGGTTACCTGTTTGATTATGAAGGTACGTGTTTATCTTTATTTAGCTTAAATTAGCCCTATGCTAGCGAAGGTTGTGAGCTGACGAGTTTCTGTTTTGCAGCCTCTTTTTAATATTACTGCTGTTTGTATCGACCGTAAGATAAGAGTCAGTAATGTATTAATGGCTAATGCTGCGCCCTTTCTCCCAATCACTGTATTGAAACAGTCTCAAGTGTAGTTAACGGTGAGGTGACAGTGAGAGGGCGATGTTACAGGTCCATGAAGAAAAATGAGGAGGCTCATCGCTTCAGGTTTCTCAGATAAACAGTTCTCTAACATTATGATAAGATAGGTTAAGATAGATAAGTTTTCTTTTTGTTGTGTTTGCTGCGGTTGCAGATTTAATAAGAATGATTCCACAATGTTCCACTGTGGATCAGTTTGTTTCTCAGTCTGAGCTCTGATTTTGTATCATTAAACTTAATACACAACGAAATTCTAACAAACCGATGTGGGTTGTTGGCGGCAATAAAGACTGGGAAAGATTCTTGATAACTCAAAATGTTCAAATTTTTCGATAAGTGTTGGCACTACTTGTCAAAGGTTTCAGAACAGCCAATTTTTCTTAATTAAAAAAAAGAAATTGGGTTTTGAAAATTGTGTACAGTAGTTTATAATGAAAACGCAGAAAAAAATGTTTTGTAAGTACAGCACTAATTGTTATGTCTCTATGAACAGGTTACACTAGACTCTGCAGAGGTTCCTGTGGTACTCAATCACATGTCATGTTCCTGCTCTGCTGGGAAAGCACTATGTAATCACATAGTAGCACTTCTTTTTCAAAGTGCTCACTATGTTACCATGGGGCTTTAAGACAGTGCCATTGCCTCTGTCATGCACCAGCGCACTGCAGACCTGGCACCGCCTAGGACACAGGTCAGACATTATTTGTTACACTGATGCAGAACTTTGCAGTTTGTATTGACTTTTGACAATGTATTGTTCATCATTATTATATCACAGGGAATTGTACCAGAGGCCACCAATGATATGGCGGTGTGTAAACCAGCGGCTAAGAAAAAACAAGTGTCAGAGCTGGTGTGAAGTGCACACTGTACCGAGCCTATGATGGTGAGTCTGAATGAGCCCCGCCTGTACTAGAGCACAAAGACTTTAGTGCATTTCTAAAATAATACAAACATAAAAGTGATTATTATTTGTTACTTTTTATATAGACTTTCAGTGGATATTTTTTTATTTGTATTAGAAGCATGTACGAGACTGGATGAGTGTGGTTGTCTTTTTTAGTGAAAAGATAAGGTGGCATTTAATGAAATCTAAACTTGACATATCTCACTTTCATGCCAGGGCCTATTCCGGATCCTCACGTCATGGCCAGTGCTGAGAAACTGAAAGACATCCGTCCACAACCAGGGATTTGCAAATTGCTGCACGGGCTTGAGGGCCTTAATTTGGTGGACTCTAAATTTGGCCCTGTGCCATTTGGGTCTGTGCTTTCTTACCAGTGCCCTCTAGAATTAAGTAGAGATATTATTAAACACCCTGGTGCCAGTGAGTTTCCTCAGTTGCCTATTGAAGGTTACAACTTTAAATTTCCCATTGATTTTGAGCCCAACTACATACAACAATGTCATTTGGACAGCCTGATTGTGTCAGAGGAGATGTCTGCTGCTATTGAAGCAGAAACAAGAATGCAGTCAGAATGCCAGCTGTGGAGCCAGGTACGCAAACCCGACTGACAGCCAGCAGATTCCGTGAAATATGCCATGTTCGTGGGGGGAGTTGTCTGCCAAGGCTTTGGCAACCCGCATTCTGAGAGGAACTCCTCAGACAGCTGCTATGAGAAGAGGGTTGGATCTGGAACCTGAGATACTGAGGCAATATTCTGATTTTTGTGATGTCTCTCTGAAACAATGCGGGTCATCATCCACCCTGATTCACCTCACCTTGCAGCCAGCCCGGATGCTAAAGTCTTCTGCCCAACAGAAGCACCACCATTTGGTCTTGCTGAGGTTAAGAGTTGCGATGTTGAAAATGTTACCCAAGTTAAACACCTGATCACAGTTAAAGGCCAGGCCTGCCTTAAGAAGAGCCACAAATACTCTACTATCAGGTTCAAGGCCAACTCGCCTTAAGCGGACTTCAGTGGTGTGACTTCATTACAGATACCCGCACTGACTTCACAGTTGAGAGAATCTTTAGGGATGAGGAGATTATCCACTCAATGCGACAGAAGCTTGATCATTTCTATTATAACATCTACATGGATGTCTTCTTGAGTTATAAAACATAAGGCAGAATTTTATGTGTAAATAGTGTTAAGGTAAATGTGGAAGGTGAACCTTTGACATTTTTTTCTTTAACTGCAAATTAACTTGTCATATACTGTATATCTCCTATGTACTGAAACACACATTTTGAAAAGGATTGTGATGTAAATGTCGACATGTTTTTCTTTTAACTGCAAATGAACTTAATTGTGTTATATACTGTATATCTATGTATTGAAATACAAATTTTGAAAAGGATTGCGATGTTGTAAATGCTCTTACCAAAATCAAAAAGGATTGGAAGCAGTTGCTTGCAAACATATATTTAATAGTTCCATCAGTGCCATGACACATAAGCACATAACATGGTTAATAGTTGGATATTTTTACAATATATCACATTAGGTTCATTAATAGCTATGAAAAAGTTATTACCCTTAACAAAAACATACAGTATAACATTAGATCAATTAAATTACCAACAAAGTTAATTCATATTTACATTTTTTGTACATACAATACAGTAATATAAAAGTACTTCTATTTACAGCCCATCTAGCTTACTCAGGAAATATACAACTTCCAGTTGACAAAAACATCAGACTGGTTTGTCTCCTTTAATGTCAAGAGGTCCCTGATAGTTCGACATGAGGCAGCAGATGGCCCACAGCTGATTCACTGAACCCACTGTGGAAAGAGAACAAGCCCATCCCAGATATGGTACTCCTTCACCCTCCGTATGGCCCTCTCGACTAAAATCCTCAGCCGGGCGATGGCCTGGGTCTTAAGAGTGTCCTCCCTGCTGAGCTGAGGAGATTTTTACGGGAAGATACGGGAATTTCTGTTTGTTGTTTGAACAAAATGGTACACTGCAATAGCATCTTCTTGAATTCTTTGTGTTATTTTTACTGAATAATTTTAACTTTAAAAAATAATAATTTACTATTCTAGTTACTTTAGATTCATCATCATTAGTTGGTTTTAGGCTACATTATGTATTATAGGCCTACCTGTTGCTGACTTGTTGGCTGGCTCCTCCTGAGGGATTTATTTACAGTCAGTGTTAAAACGGACATCTCCAGTCAGCTGTTTTAGCACACTGCTGGTGTTTTTAGTCAGGCAGCTCAGCCCCCATTCAGAAGGTCCTAAACTTATTTTAGTTCTTATTGGTCAAAGTCACGCCAGTCAGTATTCCCGGGACATTCAGTGTAGGACCCCAGCACGAAACGCTCTTTCCCTATTCTGACAAGTACTACAGTGCCTTCAGAAAGTATTCATACCCCCTGATTTATTCCACATTTTGTTGTTACAGCATGAATTCAAAATGGATTAAACAGATTTTTTTCCTCACCCATCTACACACAGTACTCCATAATGACACATTGAAAACATGTTTTTAGACATTATAGCACTTTAAAAACAAAATGAAATACAGAAATGTACATAAGTATTCACACCCTTTAGTCAATACATGTTAGAATCACCTTTGGCAGCGATTACTGCTGTGAGTATTTCTGGGTAAGTCTCTAAAAGCTTTGCACACCTGGATTGTACAATATTTGCACTTTATTCTTCAAGCTCTAACAGGTTGGTTGTTGATCGTTGCTAGACAGCCATTTTAAAGTCTTGCCATAGATTTCCAAGCCTATTTAAGTCAAAACTTTAACTAGGCCACTCAGGAACATTTCATGTCGTCTTGCTAATCAATTCCAGTGTATATTTGGCCTTCCAGTGTATATTTGGCCCAATTCCAATGTATATTTGGCCTATATAACCTTGTTTTAGGTTATTGTCCTGCTGAAAGGTGAATGTGTCTCCCAGTGTCTGGTGGAAAGCAGACTGAACCAGATTTTCGTACACATTTTTGCCTGTGCTTAGCTCTATTCCGTTTCTTTTTATCTTTTAAAACTCCCCAGTCCTTGCCGATGACAAGCACACCTGTAACATGATGCAGCCACCACCATGCTTGAAAATATGAAGAGTGGTACTCAGTGATGTGTTGTGTTGGATTTGCCCCAAACATAACACTTAGTATTCAGGACATAAAGTTAATTTCATTGCCATATTTTTTGCAGTTTTACTTTAGTGTCTTATTGCAAACAGGATGCATGTTTTGGAATATTTTTATTCTGTTTGTGGAGTAACTACAATGTTGTTGTTCCATCTGTTTTCTCTGTAACTGTTTTAAAGTCACCATTGGCCTCAAGGTGAAATCCCTGAGTGGTTTCCTTCCTCTCCGGCAAGTGAGTTAGGAAGGATGCCTGTACCGTTGTAGTGACTAGGTATACACCATCTAAAGCAAGGAGGGCAAAGTATGGCCCGCGAGACATTTTTTAAAATGTATTAAATATTATTATATTTCAGTCACGATTTTTGGCCTAAAATTTCTCATTCCATGATATTCAAACAACCTCCAATAGATGGCGCTGTAGCCTGGCAGCGCGGTCTGTATTTGGGCCTACAGTCAGATTCAGAATGTGCTCAGTCATCATAGCCACTACATTGCTTGACGACTTTTAACGTGAAAAATTAGGGTTTATGGTCCAAACACACCAAGAAAGTCGTGAAGAGGGCGCGACAACGCCTTTTCCCCCTCTGGAGACTGAAAAGATTTGGCGTGGGTCCCCAGATCCTCAATAAGTTCTACAGCTGCACAATCGAGAGCATCCTGACCGGTTGCATCACCGCCTGGTAAGGCGCTACAGCGGGTAGAAATAACAAAATATAACAACTCATAACAACAAGATAACTAATGTAAAGCATACTGTGTCCATAATAAGTATATAGGCTATAGGTAGAGATTTTTTGTGAAAGAGCACAGTTAGAAAGATATGGCATATAGAAGCAAACCGGATTGACATCATGAAAATGATCGGAGAGGTTGAGGGAAGTTCATGAGTAAAAACAAACAAAATATAATTATTGTAAAATTGACCTTGTCCATAAAATGCATATAGTATGTATAAGCTGGAAGTAGAGGCCTAAGCATTGTTGTTCACTAGTTTGCTCCAATTAGGGGACGGGTGGTGGGGTTGGAAAGTAATAAAGGGAAATATATATTTTTAAAGGATATGTGTATATATATGTACAGTGAGGGAAAAAAGTATTTGATACACTGCCGATTTTGCAGGTGTTCCTACTTACAAAGCATGTAGAGGTCTGTAATTTTTATTATAGGTACACTTCAACTGTGAGAGACGGAATCTAAAACAAAAATCCAGAAAATCACATTGTATGATTTTTAAGTAATTAATTTGCATTGTATTGCATGACATAAGTATTTGATCACCTACCAACCAGTAAGAATTCCGGCTCTCACAGACCTGTTAGTTTTTCTTTAAGAAGCCATCCTGTTCTCCACTCATTACCTGTATTAACTGCACCTGTTTGAACTCGTTACCTGTATAAAAGACACCTGTCCACACACTCAATCAAACAGACTCCAACCTCTCCACAATGGCCAAGACCAGAGAGCTGTGTAAGGACATCAGGGATAAAATTGTAGACCTGCACAAGGCTGGGACGGGCTACAGGACAATAGGCAAGCAGCTTGGTGAGAAGGCAACAACTGTTGGCGCAATTATTAGAAAATTGAAGAAGTTCAGATGACGGTCAATCACCCTCGGTCTGGGGCTCCATGCAAGATCTCACCTCGTGGGGCATCAATGATCATGAGGAAGGTGAGGGATCAGCCCAGAACTACACGGCAGGACCTAGTCAATGACCTGAAGAGAGCTGGGACCACATTCTCAAAGAAAACCGTTAGTAACACACTACGCCGTCATGGATTAAAATCCTGCAGCGCACGCAAGGTCCCCCTGCTCAAGCCAGCGCATGTCCAGGCCCGTCTGAAGTTTGCCAATGACCATCTGGATGATCCAGAGGAGGAATGGGAGAAGGTCATGTGGTCTGATGAGACAAAAATAGAGCTTTTTGGTCTAAACTCCACTTTCGCCGTGTTTGGAGGAAGAAGAAGGATGAGTACAACCCCAAGAACACCATCCCAACCGTGAAGCATGGAGGTGGGAAACATCATTCTTTGGGGATGCTTTTCTGCAAAGGGGACAGGACGACTGCACCATATTGAGGGGAGGATGGATGGGGCCATGTATCGCAAGATCTTGGCCAACAACCTCCTTCCCTCAGTAAGAGCATCGAAGATGGGTCGTGGCTGGGTCTTCCAGCATGACAACGACCGAAACACACAGCCAGGGCAACTAAGGAGTGGCTCCGTAAGAAGCATCTCAAGGTCCTGGAGTGGCCTAGCCAGTCTCCAGACCTGAACCCAATAGAAAATCTTTGGAGGAGCTGAAAGTCCGTAGTGCCCAGGCGACAGCCCCCGAAACCTGAAGGATCTGGAGAAGGTCTGTATGGAGGAGTGGGCCAAAATCCCTGCTGCAGTGTGTGGCAAACCTGGTCAAGACCTACAGAAACGTATGATCTCTGTAATTGCAAACAAAGGTTTCTGTACCAAATATTAAGTTCTGCTTTTCTGATGTATCAAATACTTATGTCATGCAATAAAATGCAAATGAATTACTTAAAAATCATACAATGTGATTTTCTGGATTTTTGTTTTAGATTCTGTCTCTCACAGTTGAAGTGTACCTATGATAAAAATCACAGACCTCTACATGCTTTGTAAGTAGGAAAACCTGCAAAATCGGCAGTGTATCAAATACTTGTTCTCCCCACTGTATGTGTATATGTATGTGTATGTATGTACAGTGAGGGAAAAAAGTATTTGAACCCCTGCTGATTTTGTACGTTTGTCTACTGACAAAGAAATGATCAGTCTATAATTTTAATGGTAGGTTTATTTGAACAGTGAGAGACAGAATAACAACAACAAAAAATCCAGAAAAACGCATGTCAAAAATGTTATAAATTGATTTGCATTTTAAACCATAAAGCATGGAGGAGGAGGTGTGATGGTGTGGGGGTGCTTTGCTGGGGACACTGTCTGTGATTTATTTAGAATTCAAGGCACACTTAACCAGCATGGCTACCACAGCATTCTGCAGCAGATACGCCATCCCATCTGGTTTGGGCTTAGTGGGACTATCATTTGTTTTTCAACAGGACAATGACCCAACACACCTCCAGGCTGTGTAAGGGCTATTTTACCAAGAAGGAGGGTGATGGAGTGCTGCATCAGATGACCTGGCCTCCACAATCCACCGACCTCAACCCAATTGAGATGGTTCGGGATAAGTCGAACGGCAGAGTGAAGGAAAAGCAGCCAACAAGTGCTAAGCATATGTGGGAACTCCTTCAAGACTGTTTTCAGGTGAACCTGGTTGAGAGAATGCCAAGAGTGTGCAAATTTGTCATCAAGGCAAAAGGTGGCTATTTGAAGAATCTCAAATATAAAATATATTTTGATTTGTTTAACACTTTTTTGGTTACTACATGATTCCATATGCGTTATAGAAAATAGTAAAATTAAAGAAAAACCCTTGAGTGTGTGTCCAAACTTTTGACTGGTACTGTATATTGTCTATACATCCCATCACAGGCCCGTGTAACTCAGTTGGTAGAGCATGGCGTTTGCAACGCCAGGGTTGTGGGTTTGATTCCCACGGGGGGCCAGTATGAATATGTATGCACTCACTAACTGTAAGTTGCTCTGGATAAGAGCGTCTGCTAAGTTACATTTACATTTACATAATTTAGCAGACGCTCTTATCCAGAGCGACTTACAAATTGGTGCATTCACCTTATGATAGCCAGTGGGACAACCACTTTACAATTTGTTTTATATATATATTTATCCAATTTTTAAATTTTATAGTACATTTTAAATTTTCATTTGTTTTATATATATATGATTACTTTTATACTAGCCCAGGTATTCCTTAAAGAGGTAGGGTTTCAAGTGTCTCCAGAAGGTGGTCAGTGACTCCGCTGTCCTGGCGTCGTGAGGGAGCTTGTTCCACCATTGGGGTGCCAGAGCAGCGAACAGTTTTGACTGGGCTGAGCGGGAACTGTGCTTCCGCAGAGGTAGGGGGACCAGCAGGCCAGAGGTGGAAGAAAGCAATGCCCTCGTTTGGGTGTAGGGACTGATCAGAGCCTGAAGGTAAGGAGGTGCCGTTCCCCTCACAGCTCCGTAGGCAAGCACCATGGTCTTGTAGCAGATGCGAGCTTCAACTGGAAGCCAGTGGAGTGTGCGGAGGAGCGGGGTGATGTGAGAGAACTTGGGAAGGTTGAACACCAGACGGGCTGCAGCGTTCTGGATGAGTTGTAGGGGTTTAATGGCACAGGCAGGGAGCCCAGCCAACAGCGAGTTGCAGTAATCCAGACGGGAGATGACAAGTGCCTGGATTAGGACCTGTGCCGCTTCCTTTGTAAGGTAGGGTCGTACTCTTTGAATGTTGTAGAGCATGAACCTACAGGATCGGGTCACCGCTTTGATGTTAGTGGAGAACGACAGGGTGTTGTCCAGGGTCAAGCCAAGGTTCTTTGCACTCTGGGAGGAGGACACAACAGAGTTGTCAACCGTGATGGCGAGATCATGGAGCGGGCAGTCCTTCCCCGGGAGGAAGAGCAGCTCCGTCTTGCCGAGGTTCAGCTTGAGGTGGTGATCCGTCATCCACACTGATATGTCTGCCAGACATGCAGAGATGTGATTCGCCACCTGGTTATCAGAAGGGGGAAAGGAGAAAATGAATTGTGTGTCGTCTGCGTAGCAATGATAGGAGAGACCATGTGAGGATATGACAGAGCCAAGTGACTTGGTGTATAGAGAGAGTAGGAGGGCCTAGAACTGAGCCCTGGGACACCAGTGGTGAGAGCATGTGGTGCGGAGACAGATTCTCGCCACGCCACCTGGTAGGAGCGACCTGTCAGGTAGGACGCAATCCAAGAGTGAGCCGTGCCGGAGATGCCCATCTCGGAGAGGGTGGAGAGGAGGATCTGATGGTTCACAGTATCAAAGGCAGCAGATAGGTCTAGAAGGATGAGAGCTGAGGAGAGAGAGTTAGCTTTAGCAGTGCAGAGAGCCTCCGTGACACAGAGAAGAGCAGTCTCAGTTGAATGACCAGTCTTGAAACCTGACTGGTTTGGATCAAGAAGGTCATTTTGAGAGAGATAGCAGGAGAGTTGGCTATAGACAGCACGCTCAAGAGTTTTGGAGAGAAAAGAAAGAAGGGATACTGGTCTGTAGTTGTTGACATCGGAGGGATCGAGTGTAGGTTTTTTGAGGAGGGGTGCAACTCTCGCTTTCTTGAAGATGGAAGGGACATAGCCAGCGGACAAGGATGAGTTGATGAGCGAGGTGAGGTAAGGGAGAAGGTCTCCGGAAATGGTCTGGAGAAGAGAGGAGCGGATAGGGTCAAGCGGGCAGGTTGTTGGGCAGCCGGCCGTCACAAGTTGCAAGATTTCATCTGGAGAGAGAGGGGAGAAAGAAGTCAAAGCATAGGGTAGGGCAGTGTGAGCAGGACCAGCGGTGTTATTTGTCTTAGTAAATGAGGATCGGATGTCGTCAACCTTCTTCTCAAAATGGTTGATGAAGTCATCAACAGAGAGGGAGGGGGAGGAGGAGGAGGATTCAGCAGGGAGGAGAAGGTGGCAAAGAGCTTCCTAGGGTTAGAGGCTTGAAATTTAGAGTGGTAGAAAGTGGCTTTGGCAGCGGAAACAGAGGAAGAGAATGTAGAGAGGAGGGAGTGGAAAGATGACAAGTCCGCAGGGAGTCTAGTTTTCCTAAATTTCCGCTCGGCTGCCCGGAGCCCTGTTCTGTGAGCTCGCAATTCATCGTCAAGCCACGGAGCAGGAGGGGAGGACCGAGCCGGCCGGGAGGATAGGGGACATAGTCACTAAATGACTAAAATGTAAATGTTAAATCACACATATGCAGTGCATTCGGAAAGTTTTCAGACCCCTTGACTTTTTCCACATTTTGTTACGCTACAGCCTTATTCTAAAATGGATAAGATTGTTTTTCCCCCATCAATCTACACACAATACCCCATAATGACAAAGCAAAAAGAGGTTTTAAGATTTTATTTTGTTGAAGCACCTTTGTTGAAGCACCTTTGGCAGCGATTACAGCCTCAAGTCTTCTTGGGTATGAAGCTACAAGCTTGGCACACCTGTATTTGGGGAGTTTCTCCCATTCTTCTCTGCAGATCCTCTGCAGATCCTCTCAAGCTCTGTCAGGTTGGATGGGGAGCGTCGCTGCACAGCTATTTTCAGGTCTCTCCAGAGAATGTTCGATCGGGTTCAAGTCCGGGCTCTGGCTGGGCCACTCAAGGACATTCACAGACTTGTCCTGAAGCCACTCCTGCATTGCTGTGTGCTTAGGGTCATTGTCCTGTTGGAAGGTGAACCTTCGCCCCAGTCTCAGGTCCTGAGCGCAGGTTCTCATCAAGGATCTCTCTGTACTTTGCTCCGTTCATCTTTCCCTCGATCCTGACTAGTCTCCCAGTCCCTACCACTGAAAAACATCCCCACAGCATTCAGGCCACCACCATGCTTCACCGTAGGGATGGTGCCAGGTTTCCTCCAGACGTGACGCTTGGCATTCAGGCCAAAGAGTTCAATCTTGGTTTCCTCAGACCAGAGAATCTTGTTTCTCATGGTCTGAGACTACTTTAGGTGCATTTTGGCAAACTCCAAGCGGGCTGTCATGTGCCTTTTACTGAGGAGTGGCTTCCGTCTGGCCACTCTACCATAAAGGCCTGATTGGTGGAGTGCTGCAGAGATGGTTGTCCTTCTGGAAGGTTCTCCCATATCCACAGAGGAACTCTGGAGCTCTGTCAGAGTGATTATCGGGTTCTTGGTCACCTCCCTGACCAAGGCCCTTCTCCCCGATTGCTCAGTTTGGCCGGGCGGCCAGCTCTAGGAAGAGTCTTGGTGGTTCCAAACTTCTTCCATTTAAAAATGATGGAGGCCACTGTGTTCATGGGGACTTTCAATGCTGCAGACATTTTTTGGTACCCTTCCCCAGATCTGTGCCTCGACACAATCCTGTCTCGGAGTTCTACGGACAATTCCTTTGACCTCATGGGTTTTTTTTTCTTTCTGACATGCACTGTCAACTATGGGACCTTATATAGACAGGTGTGTGCCTTTCCAAATCATGTCCAATCAATTGAATTTACCACAGGTGGACTCTAATCAAGTTGTAGAAACATCTCAAGGATGATCAATGGAAACAGGATGCACCTGAGCTCAATTTCGAAGTCTCATAGCAATGGGTCTGAATACTTATGTAAATAAATAATTTCTAAAAACCTGTTTTCGCTTTGTCATTATGGGGTATTGTGTGTAGATTGATGAGTTATTTTTTTTTGGAATCCATTTTAGAATAAGGTTGTAACGTAACAAAATGTGGAATAAGTCAATGGGTCTGAATACTTTCCGAATGCACTCTAAATGTGTGATGGGATGTATAGACAATATGGACAGTATATGGATAGAATATGTAGTATATCTGAAGAATATTATGTACAGTGGGGAAAAAAGTATTTAGTCAGCCACCAAATGTGCAAGTTCTCCCACTTAAAAAGATGAGAGAGGCCTGTAATTTTCATCATAGGTACACGTCAACTATGACATACAAATTGAGAAAAAAAAATCCAGAAAATCACATTGTAGGATTTTTAATGAATTTATTTGCAAATTATGGTGGGTAATAAGTCAATCAATCAATCAATCAATTTTATTTTATATAGCCCTTCTTACATCAGCTAATATCTCGAAGTGCTGTACAGAAACCCAGCCTAAAACCCCAAACAGCTAGTAATGCAGGTGTAGAAGCACGGTGGCTAGGAAAAACTCCCTAGAAAGGCGAAAGCCTAGGAAGAAACCTAGAGAGGAACCAGGCTATGAGGGGTGGCCAGTCCTCTTCTGGCTGTGCCGGGTGGAGATTATAACAGAACCATGCCAAGATGTTCAAAAATGTTCATAAGTGACAAGCATGGTCAAATAATAATCAGGAATAAATCTCAGTTGGCTTTTCATAGCCGATCATTAAGAGTTGAAAACAGCAGGTCTGGGACAGGTAGGGGTTCCATAACCGCAGGCAGAACAGTTGAAACTGGAATAGCAGCAAGGCCAGGCGGACTGGGGACAGCAAGGAGTCACCACGGCCGGTAGTCCCGACGTATGGTCCTAATAAGTATTTGGTCACCTACAAACAAGCAAGATTTCTGGCTCTCACAGACCTGTAACTTCTTCTTTAAGAGGCTCCTCTGTCCTCCACTCGTTACCTGTATTAATGGCACCTGTTTGAACTTGTTATCAGTATAAAAGACACCTGTCCACAACCTCAAACAGTCACACTCCAAATTCCACTATGGCCAAGACCAAAGAGCTGTCAAAGGACACCAGAAACAAAATGGTAGACCTGCACCAGGTGGGGAAGACTGAATCTGCAATAGGTAAGCAGCTTGGTTTGAAGAAATCAACTGTGGGAGCAATTATTAGGAAATGGAAGACATACAATACCACTGATAATCTCCCTCGATCTGGGGCTCCACGCAAGATCTCACCCCGTGGGGTCAAAATGATCACAAGAACGGTGAGCAAAAATCCCAGAACCACACGGGGGGACCTAGTGAATGACCTGCAGAGAGCTGGGACCAAAGTAACAAAGCCTACCATCAGTAACATACTACGCCGCCAGGGACTCAAATCCTGCAGTGCCAGACGTGTCCCCCTGCTTAAGCCAGTACATGTCCAGGCCCGTCTGAAGTTTGCTAGAGTGCATTTGGATGATCCAGAAGAGGATTGGGAGAATGTCATATGGTCAGATGAAACCAAAATATAACTTTTTGGTAAAAACTCAACTCGTCGTGTTTGGAGGACAAAGAATGCTGAGTTGCATACAAAGAACACCATACCTACTGTGAAGCATGGGGGTGGAAACATCATGCTTTGGGGCTGTTTTTCTGCAAAGGGACCAGGACTACTGATCCGTGTAAAGGAAAGAATGAATGGGGCCATGTATCGTGAGATTTTGAGTGAAAACCTCCTTCCATCAGCAAGGGCATTGAAGATGAAACGTGGCTGGGTCTTTCAGCATGACAATGATCCCAAACACACCGCCCGGGCAACGATGGAGTGGCTTCGTAAGAAGCATTTCAAGGTCCTGGAGTGGCCTAGCCAGTCTCCAGATCTCAACCCCATAGAAAATCTTTGGAGGGAGTTGAAAGTCCGTGTTGCCCAGCGACAGCCCCAAAACATCACTGCTCTAGAGGAGATCTGCATGGAGGAATGGGCCAAAATACCAGCAACAGTGTGTGAAAACCTTGTGAAGACTTACAGAAAACGTTTGACCTGTGTCATTGCCAACAAAGGGTATATAACAAAGTATTGAGAAACTTTTGTTATTGACCAAATACTTATTTTCCACCATAATTTGCAAATAGATTCATTAAAAATCCTACAATGTGATTTTCTGGAGATTTTTTTATCATTTTGTCTGTCATAGTTGACGTGTACCTATGATGAAATTTACAGGCCTCTCTCATCTTTTTAAGTGGGAGAACTTGCACAATTGGTGGCTGACTAAATACTTTTTTTTCCCACTGTATGTACGGCAGGACCAAATCGGAGAGATAGGTAGGAGCAAGCCCATGTAATGCTTTGTAGGTTAGCAGTAAAACCTTGAAATCAGCCCTAGCTTTAATATATTTTTTGGTTCTAGTCAAGATTCTAGCAGCCGTGTTTAGCACTAACTGAAGTTTATTTAGTGTTTTATCTGGGTAGCCGGAGAGTACAGCGTTACAGTAGTCTAATCTAGAAGTGACAAAAGCATGGATTAGCTTTTCTGCATCATTTTTGGACAAAAAGTTTCTGATTTTTTAAATGTTACAAAGATGGAACAAACGCTGTCCTTTAAATATTATTGATATGATGTCAAAAGAGAGTTCAGGGTCCAGAGTAATGCCGAGGTCCTTCACAGTTTTATTTGAGACGACTGTACAAACATCAAGATTAATTGTCAGATCCAACAGCAGATCTCTTTGTTTCTTGGGACCTAGAAGTAGCGTCTCTGTTTTGTCCGAGTTTAAAAGTAAAACATTTGCTGCCATCCACTTCCTTATGTCTGAAACACAGGCTTCCAGGGTAGGCAGTTTTGGGGCTTCACCATGTTTCATCAAAATGTAGAGCTGTGTGTCGTCTGCATAGCAAGAGGTAGAATATATAGTGAAAATATAGTGGTCCTAAAACGGAACCTTGAGGAACGCCGAAACTTACAATTGATTTGTCAGAGGACAAACCATCCACAGAGACTAACTGATTTATTTCTGACAGATAAGACCTAAACCAGGCAAGAACTTGTCTGTGTAGACCAATTAGGGTTTCTAATCTCTCCAAAATAATGTGGTGATCGATGGTGTCAAAAGCAGCACTAAGGTCTAGGAGCACGAGGACAGATGCAGAGCCTTGGTCTGACGCCATTAAAAGGTAATTTACTGCCTTCACGAGTGCAGTCTCAGTGTTATGGGTCTAAAACCAGACTGAAGCATTTCTTATACATTATACATTGTCTTCAGGAAGGCAGTGAGTTGCTGCGCAACAGCTTAATTTTTTAAATATTTCTAAACTTTTTTGTCATATCCAATTGGTATTTACAGTCTTGTCCCATCGCTGAAACTCCCATACGGACTCAGGAGAGGCGAAGGTCGAGAGCCGTGTACGTCCTCCGAAACACAACCCCACCAAGCTGCACTGCTTCTTGACACAATGCACGCTTAACCCGGAAGCCAGCCGCACCAATGTGTCAAAGGAAACAGCGTGCATGTGCCCGGCCTGCCACAGGAGTCGCTAGAGCGCGATGGGACAAGGACATCCCGGCCAGCCAAACCCTCCCCAAACCCGGACGACACTGGGCCAATTGTGCGTCGCCTCATGGGTCTCCTGGTCGCGGCCGGCTGCGACACAGACGGGTATCGAACCAGCATCTGTAGCAACGCAGCTTGCACTGCGATGCAGTGCCTTAGACCGCTGCGCCACTCGGGAGGCCAGCTGTGCAACAGCTTTTTCTAAAATGTTTGAGAGGAACGGGAGATTCAACATAGGCCGATAGTTTTTTACATTTTCCGGGTCAAGGTTTGGCTTTTTCAGGAGAGGCTTTATTACTGCCACTTTTAGTGAGTTTGGTTCACATCCAGTGGATAGGGAGACATTTATTATGTTCAACATAGGAGGGCCAAGCACAGGAAGTAGCTCTTTCAGTAGTTTAGTTGGAATAGGGTCCAGTATGCAGCTTGAAGGTTTAGAGGCCATTACTATTTTCATGAATGTGTCAAGAGATTAAAAAACTTGAGTGTCTCCATTGATCCTAGGTCCTGGCAGTTCTGTGCAGACTCAGGACAACTGAGCTTTGGAGAAATAAGCAGATTCAAAGAGGAGTTCGTAATTTGCTTTCTAATGATCATGATCTTTTCGGAGAAGAAGTTAATGAATTCATCACTACTGAAGGCCATCTTCTCTTGTGACGGCTCTTCGATTCTCTTCGCATGGTACTGTCTTTGGTCGTGGAAATTTCAGTACAATCAATTTTTATTTAACATCGATTAATTATTGCAATAATGAAGCTGGTCGACCGCACACTCTGAAGTGTGTGTGCCGAGAGCTTGACCTTACAGAGGAATCCTGGTTCTTATATAGCTGACACTAAAATGCTTAGTCATGGCTGGTTCCAACCCCTCCCATGCAGATCGGGTGGCACACACACCCTCGGTTCCACACACCACATCTTGTCTATGGAATGCAGGCTCAGTCAATTGTCAGCTCAAGCTATTTCTAGTGACCATACGTCCAGATTAGCTGCAGGGAGCTGGAGTGGAGACCATTAAACACAGCCTTGGTAGAACAGACATGTCTTACTGTTTGTTAAGGAAATCATTGTTAAATATCCAACAAATGAGGTAAATACTAAATTTTTCTGGCACACTTTCCAAGCTAGTCGGAAGACTTCCAGTTTGGTGGCGTGCCATTTCCGTTCCAATTTTCTCTAAGCTTGCTCTGGTATTTTCTGTATACCAGGGAGACAGTGAGGTCGGATAGGAATTCAGGGAACTCCATGAGGAACGCTGTATATACGGCCCAGGAGGCCTGGAAACAGTAGCTATAGGAAGGGATTGAGTAGCTGCATAGATTTCATGATTAGAAGCTTAAAAGACGAAAACGCAGTCTTTTTTTTTTTTTTTAAAAACAACAACATTTGCTGTAAACATAAACATAAACGTAATTTTTTTTGGTTGTTGTAAATTGACATTTGCTATCATAAATGTTAGCAACACCTCCGCCTTTGCGGGATGCGCGGGGGATATGGTCACTAGTGTAACCAGGAGGAGAGGCCTCATTTAACACAGTCAATTCATCAGGCTTGAGCCATGTTTCAGTCAGGCCAATCACGTCAAGATTATGATCAGTGATTAGTTCATTGACCATAACTGCCTTGGAAGTGGGGGATCTAAAAATTAAGTGGCCCTATTTTGAGATGTGAGATATCACAATCTCTTTCAATAATGACAGGAATGGAGGATGTCCTTACTCCAGTGAGATTGATAAGGCGAACACCGCCATGTTTAGTTTTGCCCGACCTAGATCGAGGCACAGACACGGTCTCAATGGGGAAAGCTGAGCTGACTACACTGACTGTGCTAGTGGCAGACTCCACTAAGCTGTCAGGCTGGCTAACAGCCTGCTGCCTGGCCTGCACCCTGTCTCATTGGGGAGGCTAACAGCCTGCTGCCTGGCCTGCACCCTGTCTCATTGGGCTGGCTAACAGCCTGCTGCCTGGCCTGCACCCTGTCTCATTGGGGAGGCTAACAGCCTGCTGCCTGGCCTGCACCCTGTCTCATTGGGCTGGCTAACAGCCTACTGCCTGGCCTGCACCCTGTCTCATTGGGGAGGCTAACAGCCTGCTGCCTGGCCTGCACCCTGTCTCATTGGGCTGGCTAACAGCCTGCTGCCTGGCCTGCACCCTGTCTCATTGTGGAGCTAGAGGAGTTAGAGCCCTGTCTATGTTGGTAGATAAGATGAGAGCCCCCCTCCAGCTAGGATGGAGTCCATCACTCCTCAGCAGGCCAGGCTTGGTCCTGTAACACCCCTCCAGCTAGGATGGAGTCCATCACTCCTCAGCAGGCCAGGCTTGGTCCTGTAACACCCCTCCAGCTAGGATGGAGTCCGTCACCCCTCAGCAGGCCAGGCTTGGTCCTGTAACACCCCTCCAGCTAGGATGGGTCCATCACTCCTCAGCAGGCCAGGCTTGGTCCTGTAGCACCCCTCCAGCTAGGATGGAGTCCATCACTCCTCAGCAGGCCAGGCTTGGTCCTGTAACACCCCTCCAGCTAGGATGGAGTCCATCACTCCTCAGCAGGCCAGGCTTGGTCCTGTAACACCCCTCCAGCTAGGATGGGTCCATCACCCCTCAGCAGGCCAGGCTTGGTCCTGTAACACCCCTCCAGCTAGGATGGGTCCATCACTCCTCAGTAGGCCAGGCTTGGTCCTGTAACACCCCTCCAGCTAGGATGGAGTCCGTCACTCCTCAGCAGGCCAGGCTTGGTCCTGTAACACCCCTCCAGCTAGGATGGAGTCCATCACTCCTCAGCAGGCCAGGCTTGGTCCTGTAACACCCCTCCATCTAGGATGGAGTCCATCACTCCTCAGCAGGCCAGGCTTGGTCCTGTAGCACCCCTCCAGCTAGGATGGAGTCCATCACTCCTCAGCAAGCCAGGCTTGGTCCTGTAGCACCCCTCCAGCTAGGATGGAGTCCATCACTCCTCAGCAGGCCAGGCTTGGTCCTGTAGCACCCCTCCAGCTAGGATGGAGTCCGTCACTCCTCAGCAGGCCAGGCTTGGTCCTGTAGCACCCCTCCAGCTAGGATGGAGTCCGTCACTCCTCAGCAGGCCAGGCTTGGTCCTGTAGCACCCCTCCAGTTAGGATGGAGTCCGTCACCCCTCAGCAGGCCAGGCTTTGTCCTGTTTGTGGGGGAGTCCCAGAAAGAGGGCCAATTATCTACACATTCTATATTTTGGGAGAGGCAGAAAACAGTTTTCAATCAGTGATTGAGTTGTGAGACTCTGCTGTAGAGCTCATCACTCCTCCCCCTAACTGGGAGGGGACCAGAGACAATTACTCGATGACGACACATCTTTCTAGCTAATTTACACACTGAAGCTATGTTGCTCTTGCTGACCTCTGACTGTTTCATCCTAACATCGTTGGTGCCGACGTGGATAACAATATCCCTATACTCTCTACACTCACCAGTTTTAGCCTTAGTCAGCACCATCTTTGGATTAGCCTTTACGTCGGTAGCCCTGCCCCCTGGGTAACAATGTATGATCCCTGGATGATTCTTTTTAAGTCTAATATTGCGGGTAATGTGGTCCTCTGTAGCTCAGCTGGTAGAGCACGGCGCTTGTAACGCCAAGGTAGTGGGTTCGATCCCCGGGACCACCCATACACAAAAAAAAATGTATGCACGCATGACTGTAAGTCGCTTTGGATAAAAGCGTCTGCTAAATGGCATATTATTATTATTATTATAATGGAGTCGCCAATAACTATGGTTTTCAATTTGTCAGAGCTAATGGTGGGAGGCTTCGGCGGCTCAGACCCTGTAGGGTAGGGACGTCCCAAAGATCCCGGATACCACTAATTGTAGTCAAACGCCTATAGACGACGGACCTGCGATGGTTAGTACTACCCTAAACTCTAACCCTGCGATGTCCCTACCCTAAACTCTAACCCTAACTCAGGTCCAGCGCCAGAACAAATCAGTTCTGGCATTTGATTTCCAGGGGGCAGTTTTTTTTCACGGGAAGCGCGTGCACATTTTTTTCAATTTATTTTTATAGTAAAGACATGTTATTTAACTGTAAACATGTATTACCTTTTAATGGGGTATGAACACATTTCTCCTTTGCCAAGATAATATATCCACCTGACAGGTGTGGCATATCAAGAAGCTGATTAAACAGCATGATCATTACACAGGTGCACCTTGTGCTGGGGACAATAAAAGGCCACTCTACAATGTGCAGTTTTGTCACACAACACAACGCCACAGATGTCTCAAGATTTGAGGGAGCGTGCACTTGACATGCTGACTGCAGGAATGTCCACCAGAGCTGTTGCCAGAGAATTTAATGTTCATTTCTCTACCATAAGCCGAGGTGGCCAATGTCGTTTTAGGGAATTTGGCAGTACGTCCAACCGGCCTCACAACCGCAGACCACGTGTCACCACGCCAGCCCAGGACCTCCACATCCGGCTTCTTCACCTGCGGGAACGTCTGAGACCAGCCACCCGGACAGCTGATAAAACTGAGGAGTATTTCTGTCTGTAATAAAGCCCTTTTGTGGGGAAAATCTTGTTCTGATTGGCTTTATTCCATTAATCCATTGTTTATTACTCTGAATCTAAATGTTATTTTGCCTATTTCTCTTGTCTCTCTGGATAACACATAGATGGTAGACAATCTATTCCTAGTATTGACTGAATGTCTGTCTCTTATCAACTGAACACTGTTGCGAATGGAGTTTGGCAGTTTTAAATGGAGTACATTGTGAAATAAAATATGCATGTTTTTTTCAATTAACTTGTTAATTGATGACCATCCAAGAGCATTGTACATGACTTGTAACGAACCCTGCATCCTGAGTCGGTTCCTGTCGGTGTTGTCAGTTTTTCTGTTCGGGATCTCCTGTTTCCCGAGGGTTCTGGAACGCTCCCTGCCTGGTTGCCGGGCGACATTGCTAGGCGGGAGCTCTCATGATTTACCACACCTGCATCCCATCAGCAATCTGCACACCTGGTCCTGATCATCACCCTTTTTAGGCGCTGACCTGACATCCATTCCCTGCCGGATCGTTAGCCATGAACAGTAGGTTTACCAGAGTATCAGTCTTAGAGCTTCTAGCGTTAGTTTTGTTGTTTTGCACCTTGTTGGTTTGTTGTTTACTTACCTCCGTTTTGTTCCATCTGCAGTCACTCGTCCGGAACCTTCATCCAACCTCTGCCTGGTGGTCGGGCGGCTGCCGAGCCATGATTGGATCAACCACTGCACCCCCAACAACTAATCAACGCCGCCCGCTCTGTTCCCTGGATTATTCAGCATCACTCTTGAATTTGTAATAAACACTCACCTTCGTTTCTACTTACCTTGTCCTGGTCTGCTTCTGGGTTCTGGCTTTGTAACTCGTGACAGAACGATCCGGCCAGTAATGAACCCAGCGGACCTGGACTCGGTTCGCCATGCCATTTCCCATCAGGAGAAGATGTTGGGACAACATAGCACGGCACTACAGGAGATAGCGTTGTCAGTTCGGAACCTTTCCACCGGGCTGACGGAGATCCAGGCCCAGCTCAGTTTGCCGGTGGAGAATCCACTACCGGTTTCACCCATCTCGCCTGCCACTTCTGGAGCTGTGTCCGTCCATGAGCCCAAGGTTCCGACGCCGGATAAATATGAGGGAGAGCTGGGAAGATGCCGTTCTTTCCTTATGCAGTGTGGCTTAGTTTTCGATCTACAGCCCAACTCTTATACCACAGACAAGGCTAGGATAGCCTTTGTTATTGAGTTGCTGCGTGGTCGAGCGCTGGAGTGGGCTTCAGCCGTTTGGGAACGACAGGACACCTGCATGGCTTCATACCAGGAGTTCACGGCCGAGATGAGGAAGCTATTCGACCATTCCGTCCGAGGTATGGACGCAGCTAGGCGCCTGTTTTCACTTCGCCAAGGAACTCGCAGCGCTGCCGACTTCGTGATCGAGTTCAGGACGTTGGCTGTGGAGAGTGGGTGGAATGAGGAGTCTCTGCAAGCGGCCTTTTACCAGGGTCTGTCGGAGCAGCTCAAGGATGAGTTGATCTCCTATCCGGAGCCTAGTGACCTGGACAGCTTGGTAGCCTTGTCTATTCGGGTGGACACCCGAGTTCGAGAGCGAAGGAGGGAGAAGCAATGGGGCCCGTCCAATCGATCAGCTTCTCAGTTCCCAGTCGGGTCGGGTGGTGGACCAGAACACGTCGATCATTCTCCACCACAAAGGATTAGTGGAGAGGTCCTCTCTCCCGATTCTGAACCCATGCAAGTGGGGCGGCACGGGTTAACCAAGGAGGAGCGTCAACATAGACGTAAGACCAACTGCTGCCTCTACTGTGGTAGCTCGGGACATTACATCTCCACTTGTTCCCCGGCGGTCGTCAAACTGCCCGGCTCGCTAAAGTTGGGAGGACTTTTAGCGAGCCAGTTTCAACCTCTCAGTACCTCTGTCAGACCCCGTTTCCCGGCTACCCTCATGAACAGGAATCAGAGCTTAGCGATTAACGCTTTTGTCGATTCAGGTGCCGATGGAAGCTTTATGGATGCCGAAGTGGTGGAACAGCTGGGGCTTTCCAAGGAGCAATTACCGGAAGCCATTGAAGCAACCACTCTGAACGGCAGTAGTCTGGCACGTATTACGATGAGGACTGAACCGGTTAAGATGCTGTTGTCGGGGAATCATTCTGAGGTGATCTCATTCTTCATTCTGCCGTCTTCCCATGTCCCTCTGGTCCTTGGATATCCCTGGCTGAAGGAACACAATCCCACGTTCGATTGGGTGACGGGCAAGGTAACGAGTTGGAGCCTTGATTGTCATGCTAACTGTCTCAAGACTGCCTGTTCCCATTCGGTTCCCAGTCAGGTGATTGAGGCTAAACCCCCAGATTTGTCACTGGTTCCCGAGACATATCACGATTTGGGGGAAGTGTTCAGTAAGCAGAGGGCTCTGTCACTTCCTCCCCACCGACCATATGATTGTGCCATCAACCTGTTCCCTGGAGCTGTCTATCCCAAGGGACGGTTATACAGTATCTCCCGACCTGAACGTGAGGCTTTGGAGACCTACATCAAGGAGTCCCTAGCTGCTGGCCTCATTCGTCCCTCGTCATCACCCCCTGGGGCAGGATTCTTCTTTGTGGGTAAGAAGGATGGCTCTCTTCGACCGTGTATTGATTATCGGGGGTTGAATGATATCACGGTCAAGAACAAGTATCCCCTGCCCTTGATGAGCTCTGCCTTCGACTCCTTACAGGGTGCTACGGTGTTTACCAAGCTAGACCTACGCAATGCGTATCACCTGGTCCGGATCAGAGAGGGGGACGAGTGGTTGACGGGTTTCAATACACCGATGGGACACTTCGAGTATCAGGTGATGCCGTTTGGACTGACCAATGCTCCAGCGGTATTCCAGAGTATGGTGAACGACGTCCTGAGAGATATGATCGGTCTCTTTGTGTTTGTTTACCTGGATGACATTCTGATCTTCTCGAAGGAACCTTCCGACCACGTCCAGCATGTCCGACAGGTTCTGCAGCGATTGTTGGAGAATCGCCTGTTCGTTAAGGCCGAGAAGTGCGAGTTTCACGCCCACACGACATCCTTCCTCGGGTACATCATCTCCAGGGGAGAGATTAGGATGGACCAGGAGAAGGTTAGAGCGGTTCTGGAATGGGCCCAGCCCGGTCACGAGATTGCAGCTCCAGAGATTTTTGGGGTTTGCGAATTTCTACCGCAGATTCATCCGGGATTACAGCCGTGTGGCCGCTCCGTTAACTGCCTTGACTTCCAGTATCAGGACCTTCAAGTGGAATCCGAGGCGGATCGAGCGTTTCTGGATTTGAAGAGGCGATTCACCAACGCACCGATTCTCTCTCAACCGGACACGGCCCGTCAGTTCGTCGTTGAAGTGGACGCGTCTGATGTGGGAGTTGGCGCCATCCTGTCGCAGCGATGCTCCACGGACAGTAAACTCCATCCCTGCGCCTACTACTCTCGTCGTCTTTCGCCTGCGGAGAGGAACTACGATGTGGGTAACCGGGAGCTTCTCGCGGTGAAACTTGCCTTGGAGGAGTGGCGCCACTGGTTGGAGGGGGCGGAGCAACCGTTTATTGTCTGGACTGACCACAAGAATCTTGCTTACGTGCAATCGGCTAGACGTCTCAACTCCCGTCAGGCCAGGTGGGCGTTGTTTTTCGGACGATTCAATTTTTTCCCTGACGTTCCGACCTGGATCAAGAACGGCAAGGCGGACGCCTTGTCCCGGATGTTCTCCAAGACGGAGGAGAGTGGGGCCAAGACCGAGACGATTCTTCCCCGGAACTGTGTCGTGGGAGCAGTTATGTGGAAGATTGAGGAGGAGGTTATGGCGGCCCTTCGGACGCAACCCGGTCCCGGTAACGGTCCACCCGGTCGGTTGTTTGTGCCTGAGTCGGTTCGTTCTGCTGTCCTCCAATGGGCCCACGCCAGCAAGATGGCTTGTCACCCTGGCGTGGCTCGGACGATGGCGTTTCTTCGCAGACGATTTTGGTGGCCTGCCATGGGAGAGGATACTCGGGGGTTTGTTGCTGCCTGTCCAGTGTGTGCGCAGAATAAGAGTGCCAATCGGCCCAGCTCTGGACTACTTCACCCCCCTTCCTATTCCTCGCGACCATGGTCGCATCTGGCCCTGGACTTTGTCACTGGATTGCCCTCTTCTGAGGGGAACACGGTCGTTCTGACTATCGTGGACAGATTCAGCAAGTTCGCCCACTTTGTGCCCATTTCCAAGCTTCCCTCTGCCTCTGAGACGTCCGAGATCCTGGTTAGGGAGGTTTTCAGGGTCCACGGGTTGCCTAGTGATATCGTTTCCGACCGTGGTCCTCAGTTTACCTCTGCTGTCTGGAAGTCCTTCTGTTTGGCCATTGGAGCTACGGTCAGTCTCACATCTGGGTTTCATCCCCAATCTAATGGTCAGGCGGAGAGAGCCAACCAGAAGATGGAATCCACGCTACGCTGCCTTGTCTCCGCCAACCCCACCTCCTGGGTCTCTCAGTTGCCTTGGGTTGAGTATGCCCATAATACTCTCCCTACATCTGCCACTGGGATGTCTCCCTTCCAGTGCCTGTATGGCTACCAACCTCCCTTGTTTCCTTCTCAGGAGAAGGATCTCTCAGTACCCTCTGTTCAGGCCCACATTCGTCGTTGCCACCGGACCTGGCATCGGGCCAGAAAGGCACTCCTTGGAGTTTCTGACCGGTATCAGCTCCAGGCGAATCGTCGCCGGATTCCCGCTCCCACCTATACCATCGGAGATAGGGTCTGGTTGGCCACACGGGATCTTCCTTTACGGACTGAGTCTAGGAAGTTGTCACCGAAGTTCATTGGCCCGTTTGTGGTGGAGAAGGTGATCAATCCGGTTGCAGTTCGACTCGGTTACCGAGAACGCTCAGAGTTCATCCCACCTTTCACGTCTCCTGCCTCAAGCCTGTTCTCCTCAGTCCTCTGTTGCCTCCTCCGCCTCCTCCTCCTCCTCCTCGGATGATCGGAGGTGGTCCTGCCTATACGGTGCGACGACATTATGGATTCCAGACGGCGGGGCCGGGGTTTCCAGTATCTCGTGGACTGGGAGGGTATGGTCCTGAAGAGAGGAGTTGGATTCCGCGGCGACAGATCCTTGATGCTGACCTCCTTCGGGACTTCTACCGCCTCCATCCTGGCGCTCCGGGAGTCCGCCCGGTGGCGTTCGTCGGAGGGGGTACTGTAACGAACCCTGCATCCTGAGTCGGTTCCTGTCGGTGTTGTCAGTTTTTCTGTTCGGGATCTCCTGTTTCCCGAGGGTTCTGGAACGCTCCCTGCCTGGTTGCCGGGCGACATTGCTAGGCGGGAGCTCTCATGATTTACCACACCTGCATCCCATCAGCAATCTGCACACCTGGTCCTGATCATCACCCTTTTTAGGCGCTGACCTGACATCCATTCCCTGCCGGATCGTTAGCCATGAACAGTAGGTTTACCAGAGTATCAGTCTTAGAGCTTCTAGCGTTAGTTTTGTTGTTTTGCACCTTGTTGGTTTGTTGTTTACTTACCTCCGTTTTGTTCCATCTGCAGTCACTCGTCCGGAACCTTCATCCAACCTCTGCCTGGTGGTCGGCGGCTGCCGAGCCATGATTGGATCAACCACTGCACCCCCAACAACTAATCAACGCCGCCCGCTCTGTTCCCTGGATTATTCAGCATCACTCTTGAATTTGTAATAAACACTCACCTTCGTTTCTACTTACCTTGTCCTGGTCTGCTTCTGGGTTCTGGCTTTGTAACTCGTGACATGACTACAACAGAAGATTCATATCTCCACCTTAAAACAATCATTGCTGCTTTGTTCTGTCCAATCTGCAGCCTCCTAATTTCACTTGCTGATGCATTTCCCCAGACCACAGAACAGTAGTTCACCTCACTCCTAATTAATGCTTGAGTTGTTTGCTTAAGAACATTTCCCCGGTAAATATTTAGCTGTCCTTCTGATCATGCATGAAGTTTTAATTATTTTCTTATATAGATGAGTTATTTGTTATGACCATGATAAGCAGTTGTCTAGCTGCGCCCCTAGTAGTTTGGTTTCAGCCACTTCCTCAATTTATACTCCTGCATTGCTTAATCGCAAGCGATGTTGTGTTGGCGTTTTCCTGGTGGAACAGACCAACATAACCTTGGTTTTCTTAGCGTTCAAAACAATTTGTACTCGTAAATCTTGCTGTACCTGTTGACCCGATTGTCTTGCTGTATAAATTGTAGTATTATATAGTAGCAAATATAGTAGCTTGAGTTTCAGATAAGGCATAAGGAAGAATCGGCTTCCTATTTCGCAACAAAGCCTCCTTCACTCATGCTGCTAAACATGCCCTCGTAAAACTGACTATCCTACCGATCCTTGACTTCGGCGACAAAATAGCTTCCAACACTCTACTCAACAAATTGGATGTAGTCTATCACAGTGCCATCCGTTTTGTCACCAAAGCCCCATATACTACCCACCATTGTGACCTGTACGCTCTCGTTGGCTGGCCCTCACTACATATTCGTCGCCAAACCCACTGGCTCCAGGTCATCTATAAATCTGTCACACCCTGGCTATGGGACTCTAGTTGTTGAGCCAGGGTGTGTTTGTTCTATGTGGTGTGTTTCTATGTTGGGGGTTCTAGTTCGTCTATTTCTATGTTTTGTGTCAGCTGTTGGCTGGTTGTCTCTGATTGGGAGCCATATTTAAACTGTCTGTTTTCCCTTTGTGTTTGTGGGTTTTTGTTCCGTGTTCGGTCATTGTCACCGTGGACTTCACGAGTCGTTTATTGTTTTTGTTCGTGCTTTAATATAATAAAGTAACATGTTCATTCATCACGCTGCGCATTGGTCTACTTCTCTCCCCGACGATCGTGACAAAATCACTGCTAGGCAAATCCCCGCCTTATCTTAGATCATTGGTCACCATAGCAGCACCCACCCGTAGTCTGCGCTCCAGCAGGTATATCTCACTGGTCATCCCCAAAGCCAACACCTCCTTTGGCCGCCATTCCTTCCAGTTCTCTGCTGCAAATGACTGGAACGAACTGCAAAAATCTCTGAAGCTGGAGACTCTTATCTCCCTCACTAACTTTAAGCATCAGTTGTCAGAGCAGCTTACCGATCACTGCACCTGTACACAGCCCATCTGTAATTAGAACCTCATCCCTATATTGTTATTTATTTTGCTCATTTGCACCCCAGTATCTCTATTTGCACATCATCTTCTGCACATCTATCACTCCAGTGTTAATACTAATTGTAATTATTTTGCACTATGGCCTATTTATTGCCTTACCTCCATAACTTGCTACATTTACACACACTGTATGTAGATTTTCTATTGTGTTATTGACTGTAGGTTTTGTTTATTCCATATGTAACTCTGTGTTGTTGTTGTTTTTATCGCACTGCTTTGCTTTATCTTGGCCAGGTCGCAGTTGTAAATGAGAACTTGTTCTCAACTGGCTTACCTGGTTAAATAAAGGTGAAATAAAAAAAATAAAAAAAGGTTGTTGGCATACATTAAGTAAAGAAGTGGCCCAAGGCAGCTGCCCTGCGGCATTCCACAGTTTAAAGCATGAGGGGAAGAAAACAACCCATTGATATAGATGGACTGTTTCCTGTCAGTTAGATGCTGCCTCCGTAAACCCATAATGCAGTAATGTTGTTAAAATTATTTCATGATCCACTAAATCAAATGTTGCAATGAAATCTAAAAATAGTACACCCACAAACGTTCCATTGTCCACTGAGCAACTGGTCAGTCGTGTCAACCAATGCAGTGGTAGTGGAATGTTTTTTTGCGATAAGCATGCTGATTGGCTGTGATCAGATCATTCTTTTTCATATACTCCAATATTTGTCTAGTCACAATACCCTCCAATATCTTACTGAGTGAACGGAGTAGACTGATTGGTCAGACTATTGGTAGGAATCATGTTTTTTTTTGTTGCTGTAAATTCAACATTGACTTCAATAGGTTTAACACCTCCTGTACATAATATGATCATCAATCCATCTGATAACAGATTGTGTTTACATTATCTCTCAGTAAATTTGTTTTCTTTGTAAAGAAATCTGCACAATGTCAGCTGGTTTTGTTATTGTTCTCCAATCAACCTCCACACTAGATGGACATGATGAGATAGATGCACCAAGTAAGCCCTTAACTGTATTCCATACCTTTTTTGAATCATTTTTACAATCAGTAAATGCATTTTTGTAAAATAAAGTTTTTTTTCTTACGATTTAATTGAAATGCATAATTGGGACGAGCCCCAACTCTTTCATACTGGGGCACGATGGTCCATTACCCCAGTGAACAATTCAATAAACCAATTTGTACACGTTAGAGCTAGATAAATACATCTCTGTTACTATCTGTGGCTTGGTCAAACCCAGATAAAACAGCTTAGAGCTAGGAGATCTGTACACATCGTCCCAATATGGGAGCCTGGAGAGGCAGATGTACTCCAGCCCCTGGTGCCTCTATTGCCATACGTTAAGGTCATCCCTCTTCTGGAAAGGTTTATGATTCTGAATGTACAGTGCTACAACACCACCATTCCTCATCCTGTCCCTTCTAAGTAGACTATAATCATGAATGTTCATTTGTCCATCATTAACGGATGCATCCAAATGCGTTTAGGTTAAAGCTAAAATATGAATATCATTTATGTTGACCAAGTTAAAGACCTCATGTATTTTGTTAGGAAGGCTACATATATTAACCTGAGCTATATGCAGCCCTTTCCTTGTCAAGTGAAGATCAATAGAGCATGTATTCGTTATAGTTGAAGTCATGACAACACACAATCTCAGATTTGAACATTGGATTAAAATAGTTACTCTAGAGTCCCGATACAGTTGCCCGTTGATGTAAAGTTTATCCGTCACCAAGGAGACGTTGATTCAGGCACCGCTTTTCTTTCATGATGGGATGCAGTTGTTTTCTCCTTTCATTAATCTCAGTGGGGAAGTGCTCATTCATTCCTAAATCAGTGTTTCTGAGTTCTCCGCCCCGGCTCTTCACCATTTCCTTTTGCTTAAAATGTTCAAAACATGTAATGATAGATACCCTGTGGCCCATTCCCAGAGACCTTACCCATTCTATAGCTCTGCCCTATTCCCAGAGGTCTTACCCATTCTATGGACTCTGCCCTATTCCCAGAGGTCTTACCCATTCTATGGCTCTGCCCTATTCCCAGAGGCCTTACCCATTCTATGGACTCTGGCCCATTCCCAGAGGCCTTACCCATTCTATGGACTCTGGAGAAAGTGACATTACGCACGACATCTGTGGGCAGTTTCAGTTGAGTTGTCATACAGGACATTGTCCTTGCAGACTCTGCTGTTGTCATTCTCTGGTATCCCTGAGAAGATGAGTTTGTGCCGCATTGACCGACATCAAGTTTTCTTTAAGTTGATTGTTCTCCCTCTCCACCAGAATAGAGTGTACAGGACCTTTCAGCACCGTGTTCGCTTTCCTTTCATCATCAATCTGACATTGGCTGAATTCTAGACATAATGCATTGATGTCCTCTCGTAGTATATCCAAGATATCAAGTTTGGCAAGTCTTTCATTGATGGATTTCAGCAAGTCAACATCCATCTCCGTGAACCTCTCCCCGCGCTCCACATGCGCCATCTTGCTCAGGTGCCACCGTTGATACCGCCCGGCCAACTTGGCTTTGGTTTGTTTTGCTGATTGTGTTTGTTGTCCGAAACAGCGCTTGAATCCTCCAAAACCAGCAACATGTTTTTTCTGAGCTCGTAGGTATCTCTCATCAATGAATCGTTCAAGCTCTTCAATGGATTCTGAAGCATCCAGCGTGTTTGCATGCGTCCCAAGGACCATGGATAGCAAGAACCCTGTGGCGTCCCAAGGACCATGGATAGCAAGAACCCTGTGGCGTCCCAAGGACCATGGATAGCAAGAACCCTGTGGCGCAGCGGTCTAAGGCACTGCATCTCAGGGCTAGAGGCGTCACTACAGACCGAGTGGCGCAGCGGTCTAAGGCACTGCATCTCAGTGCTTGAGGCGTCACTACAGACCCCCTGGTTCGATTCCAGGCTGTATCACAACCGGCCGTGATTGGGAGTCCCATAGGGCGGCGCACAATTGGCCCAGCGTCGTCCGGGTTTGGCCGGTGTAGGCCGTCATTGTAATTAAGAATTTGTTCTTAACTGACTTGCCTAGTTAAATAAATAAATAAATAATAATAAAAGAGAATAGCAGCTGGTTTCTATGGTTACCTGGGTAGAAAACACGTGGTTTATACGGTTACCTGGGTAGAAAACAGCTGGTTAACTGGGTAATAAACAGCTGGTTAACTGGGTAATAAACAGCTGGTTAACTGGGTAATAAACAGCTGGTTAACTGGGTAATAAACAGCTGGTTAACTAGGTAATAAACAGCTGGTTAACTAGGTAATAAACAGCTGGTTAACTGGGTAATAAACAGCTGGTTAACTGGGTAATAAACAGCTGGTTAACTGGGTAATAAACAGCTGCATCTTCCACATTGCAGCAGAGAATTACACCAAGAAATATGTACTTATTATTAATTTGAAATGTTGCCAAAAGCAGACTTTGTGATCATTGAAATTAATTGGGATACATTTTAACTCGCTCCTCCTCTGCTTCCAATGCATGAATGTCACCAGCTGCTGCGTCTGTGCCTCTGTGGAGAATGTCAACAAATCTTCATTAACGTGCTTAATCATCCATGGGATTGAAGCA
Organism: Coregonus clupeaformis; assembly: GCF_020615455.1. Lineage (NCBI taxonomy): Eukaryota > Metazoa > Chordata > Actinopteri > Salmoniformes > Salmonidae > Coregonus > Coregonus clupeaformis. The sequence goes on along the minus strand of NC_059208.1, from coordinate 59,389,499 downwards.
GGGGAGATTCCACTGTAACAGATTGTCTGTGTAAAACATGGTCATTGCATTTAGCTGTGTATGTGTGTGTGTGTGTGTGTGTGTGTGTGTGTGTGTGTGTGTGTGTGTGTGTGTGTGTGTGGAATCCCAGTCAGCATTCCTATCTTCCTACAGACAATTATTCATTGTTGTGTATTAGGCATCACCTGATAACCTTTGTTTGCGCTTCAATATATTGTTGCTTATTCCATGTTGATGGGAAATTGTATGGAGACAATGCACTGTTATATGTTGGATAAGCAAAGGTGTGATCTATTAGAAATGGAATGGTTTCTAGTTCAATTAATTTGGATTTCTGATCATTGCAGCTATAAGTATAAATTATACTGTGTTTAAACGACAACATGGTGATGGAAATTGGATTTGACACATTCTTCTTTATATTTTTCACTGAATATGTGGTGCATGATCAGCCCAATAACCAAATAGGAAATATTTAGATAAATATTGAGAGAATCCATTGTCTAGTTTGTGAAGGGTGAAAGTTCATCGTGTTGTTGTTTGTGTCTAGTACTATTTAGTATATTCATAAGTTCAGGGAGATTGTGGTGAATTATCAGTGTAGCTTTTTTGCTTTGATTGATGGTAGTAAAGGGGTCTAATATAGGAGATGTAGAAGTCTGAGAATAAAATGTTAATGTATCTGTAATTACAGCAGTTATACACTTGATGGCAGTAGGCTCTCTGTCTGTAATTACAGCAGTTATCCACTTGATGGCAGTAGGCTCTCTGTTTGTAATTACAGCAAATCAAATCAAATCAAATGTTATTTGTCACATACACGTATTTAGCAGATGTAATAGTGGGTGTAGCGAAATGCTTGTGCTTCTAGCTCTGACAGTGCAGTAATATCTAACAAGTAATATCTAACAATTTCACAACATATACCCAATACACACAAAACTAGTAAGGAATGGGATTTAAGAATATATACATATATGGACAAGCAATGACAGCAGTTATCCACTTGATGGCAGTAGGCTCTCTGTCTGTAATTACAGCAGTTATCCACTTGATGGCAGTAGGCTCTCTGTCTGTAATGACAGCAGTTATCCACTTGATGGCAGTAGGCTCTCTGTCTGTAATGACAGCAGTTATCCACTTGATGGCAGTAGGCTCTCTGTCTGTAATGACAGCAGTCTGTAATGACAGCAGAGTTTCAGTCTGTTTTGGAATGAGTGGCCAGTAATAAACTGGTCCTGAACATCTAAAACTAAGAGCATTGTATTTGGTACAAATCATTCCCTAAGTTCTAGACCTCAACTGAATCTGGTAATGAATGGTGTGGCTGTTGAACAAGTTGAGGAGACTAAATTACTTGGTGTTACCTTAGATTGTAAACTGTTATGGTAAGAAAATATAGATTATCTTGCTCAGTTGTGCACCGGGGCCTCCCACTCCTCTTTCTATTCTGGTTAGAGCCAGTTTGTGCTGTTCTGTGAAGGGTGTAGTATACAGCGTTGTAAGAGATCTTCAGTTTCTTGGCAATTTCTCGCATGGAATAGCCTTCTTTTCTCAGAACAAGAATAGACTGACGAGTTTCAGAAGAAAGTTTTTTGTTTCTGGCCATTTTGAGCCTGTAATCGAACCCACAATTGCTGATGCTCCAGATAATCAACTAGTCTCAAGAAGGCCAGTTTTATTGCTTCTTTAAGCAGCACAACCGTTTTCAGCTGTGCTAACATAATTGCAAAAGTGTTTTCTAATGATCAATTAGCCTTTTAAAATGATGGATTGGGTTAGCAAACACAACGTGCCATTGGAACACAGGACTGATGGTTGCTGATAATGGGCCTCTGTACGCCTATGTAGATATTCCATAGAAAATTAGCAGTTTCCAGCTACAATGGCCATTTACAACATAAAAAATGTCTACACTGTATTTCTGATTAATTTGATGTTATTTTAATGGACAAAATAAATTGCTTTTCTTTCGAAAACAAGAACATTTCTAAGTGACCCCAAACTTTTGAACGGTAGTGTATGTGCCTCTGGTCCTACCTGGTGCATGAGTTGTATTGACAACAAACTCGCCCAACCTTTACATTATTTAAATTAAAACATTTAGAATATCAGCCCTGAATTGACATGTAATGACTGACTCTGTTTTAACTAGTCAACATCACCAATCCCTCTTTCTGTTTCTACCTGCCTGGGAGGGAATGGAGGAAGGAGAGGGGTGGTGGAACAGACATGAAAGGCTGGTCATGGCTCACATCAACACCATTATCCCAGAAACCCTAGACCCACTCCAATTTGCATACCGCCCCAACAGATCCACAGATGATGCAATCTCTATTGCACTCCACACTGCCCTTTCCCACCTGGACAAGAGGAACACCTATGTGAGAATGCTATTCATTGACTACAGCTCAGCATTCAACACCATAGTGCCCTCAAAGCTCATCACTAAGCTAAGGATCCTGGAACTAAACACCTCCCTCTGCAACTGGATCCTGGACTTCCTGACGGGCCGCCCCCAGGTGGTAAGGGTAGGTAACAACACATCTGCCACACTGATCCTCAACACGGGGGCCCCTCAGGGGTGTGTGCTCAGTCCCCTCCTGTACTCCCTGTTCACCCATGACTGCATGGCCAGGCACGACTCCAACACCATCATTAAGTTTGCCGACGACACAACAGTGGTAGGCCTGATCACCGACAACGATGAGACAGCCTATAGGGAGGAGGTCAGAGACCTGGCCGTGTTATGCCAGGATAACAACCTCTCCCTCAACGTGACCAAGACAAACGAGATGATTGTGGACTACAGGAAAAAAAAGAGGACTGAGCACGCCCCCATTCTCATCGACGGGGCTGTAGTGGAAACACACCAAGACAGTCGTGAAGAGGGCACAACAAAGCCTATTCCCCCTCAGGAGACTGAAAAGATTTGGCATGGGTCCTCAGATCCTAAAAAAAATCTACAGCTGCACCATTGAGAGCATCCTGACTGGATGCATCACCGCCTGGTATGGCAACTGCTTGGCCTCCGACCGCAAGGCACTACAGGGGGTAGTGCGTACAGCCCAGTACATAACTGGGGCCAAGCTTCCTGCCATCCAGGACCTCTATACCAGGCGGTGTCAGAGGAAGGCCCTCAAAATTGTCATGGCTACCCGGACTATTTGCACTGCCCCCCCACCCCCACCCCCCACCCCATCTTTTTACGCTGCTGCTACTCTGTTAATTATTTAAGCATAGTCACTTTAACTCTACCCACATGTACATATTACTTCAACTACCTCAACTAGCCAGTGCCCCCGCACATTGACTCTGCACCGGTACCCCCCTGTATATATAGCCTCCCAACTGTTATTTTATTTTACTTCTGCTCTTTTTTTCTCAATACTTTTTTGTTGTTGTTTTATTTTACTTTTTTATAAAAAATAAATGCACTGTTGGTTAAGGGCTGTAAGTAAGCATTTCACTGTAATGTCTGCACCTGTTGTATTGTGGCCAATACAATTTTATTTTATTTTATTTGACAATGAACCATACTGTCTCAGATTTGATCTTGGTTACATTTCTCACATACTCTACTTTCAAAGAGGAGAGCCAATGTTCCTCCCCTCATACCTCCTCCAATCATTGTTCAGGAGGAAAGAGTCATTTCTATATGTTGTTTTGTTATTCTGTTACAGTAGATCCAGAAGCAGTGTGGAGTATTCCAAACAGGCCAAGGACTGGATAGAGAAGAGTGTCTGAACAGAAGACATTCAACTGTAGAACCTGATTGGTCCAGCAGGCTGTCAAGCGGCAGGAAGATACACAGATCATTTACAAAGACCCAGACCTACCTCCCAACATCACCCCGGTGGACACCAGACCTACCTCCCAACATCACCCCGGTGGACACCAGACCTACCTTCCAACATCACCCTGGTGGACACCAGACCTACCTCCCAACATCACCCTGGTGGACACCAGACCTACCTCCCAACATCACCCTGGTGGACACCAGACCTACCTCCCAACATCACCCTGGTGGACACCAGACCTAAATCCCAACATCACCCTGGTGGACACCAGACCTACCTCCCAACATCACCCTGGTGGACACCAGACCTACCTCACAACATCATCCCGGTGAAAAAACCAACCAAGGAGGAGCTTGTGGCTAAACTTTTTCAGCCTAACTTTGAAACTATCTTTAGCCTAACAATGGTAGCGTGATGTTGTGGAACTCCATCAATAACATGTCGTGCAATCATTGGTGGCTACGTGGCTGCTATGGAGACCAACTGGAACATCTACCTGTATTCATTCCGGTCAACTCATAGAACAGGCTTGGAACCTTAGAAAATAGATCAATAATATAAATAATAATAAATAAATACACATTGAGTAACAATAACTTGGCTATATACAGGGAGTACCAGGTAATAACTTGGCTATATACAGGGAGTACCAGGTAATAACATGGCTATATACAGGGAGTACCAGGTAATAACATGGCTATATACAGGGAGTACCAGTACTCAGTCGATGTGAAGGGGTACGAGGTAATAACTTGGCTATATACAGGGAGTACCAGTACTCAGTCGATGTGAAGGGGTACGAGGTAATAACTTGGCTATATACAGGGAGTACCAGTACTCAGTCGATGTGAAGGGGTACGAGGTAATAACTTGGCTATATACAGGGAGTACCAGTACTCAGTCGATGTGAAGGGGTGCGAGGTAATAACTTGGCTATATACAGGGAGTACCAGTACTCAGTCGATGTGAAGGGGTACGAGGTAATAACTTGGCTATATACAGGGAGTACCAGTACTCAGTCGATGTGAAGGGGTACGAGGTAATAACTTGGCTATATACAGGGAGTACCAGTACTCAGTCGATGTGAAGGGGAACGAGGTAATAACTTGGCTATATACAGGGAGTACCAGTACTCAGTCGATGTGAAGGGGTACGAGGTAATAACTTGGCTATATACAGGGAGTACCAGTACTCAGTCGATGTGAAGGGGTACGAGGTAATAACTTGGCTATATACAGGGAGTACCAGTACTCAGTCGATGTGAAGGGGTACGAGGTAATAACTGGCTATATACAGGGAGTACCAGTACTCAGTCGATGTGAAGGGTGCGAGGTAATAACTTGGCTATATACAGGGAGTACCAGTACTCAGTCGATGTGAAGGGGTACGAGGTAATAACTGGCTATATACAGGGAGTACCAGTACTCAGTCGATGTGAAGGGGTACGAGGTAATAACTTGGCTATATACAGGGAGTACACGTACTCAGTCGATGTGAAGGGGTACGAGGTAATAACTTGGCTATATACAGGGAGTACCAGTGCTCAGTCGATGTGAAGGGGTACGAGGTAATAACTTGGCTATATACAGGGAGTACCAGTACTCAGTCGATGTGAAGGGGTACGAGGTAATAACTTGGCTATATACAGGGAGTACCAGTACTCAGTCGATGTGAAGGGGTACGAGGTAATAACTTGGCTATATACAGGGAGTACCAGTACTCAGTCGATGTGAAGGGGTACGAGGTAATAACTTGGCTATATACAGGGAGTACCAGTACTCAGTCGATGTGAAGGGGTACGAGGTAATAACTTGGCTATATACAGGGAGTACCAGTACTCAGTCGATGTGAAGGGGTACGAGGTAATTGAGGTAGATATAGGTAGGCATAAAGTGACAGAGAGTAAGTAGTAGCAGCAGTGTATGTGATGAGTCAAAACATGTAATAAGGGTCAATGCAGATAGTCTGGGTAGCTATTTTGTTAACTATTTAACAGTCTGATGGCTTGTGGGTAGAAGCTGTTCCGGGTCCTGTTGGTCCCAGACTTGGTACATTGGTACCGCTTGCCATGCGTGATGCAATCATTTCCATGGTAATGTGGAATGTTCATTCAAATTATTTTAACTGATGTGGCTCATACAATGGAATGTATTTCTTTAATGTCAGTTGAGTTGATTCAACAAATTACAGCACAAATTGATGGGTACACTTCCTGTTTTTGCTTTATGCTTTTACTTCCTGCTTTGTTCCTATGGGCATGTTTTGCACCGGGTGAAGTTTTGGATCCGGGCTGCATCCCAGGGGTGAGCCAGCACATGGAGTACTAAGTAGGATTCTGTGGGAAGATCTCACTGACATACTCCTCACGTCCTCTCTCCTCGTCTCCTCTGGCTTTCTCATCCAATGTGTTTTGAGAAGGAGAGAGGACGCAAAGAGTATGTAATTGGATCTTCTCTGTGTTTTACATAACCCCACGGTTCTCAAACCTTGCACCTAGAGAGCTACCGTCCTGTAGGTTTTTAATCCAACCCAACACTAATCAAGCTCACCTGTTGGAGTGAAAACCTACAAGACGGTTGCTCTGCAGGAACATGTTTGTAAATCCCTGCTCTAACTAATAATGAGTAACAGTGTGAATGGCATAGTAACTGTGTAATTGTTGTTTTATAATATCATTAAATTGTTTAGAAAAAATTAAACAAATTCTTAAATGTTATTTCTTGAAAGTGTAATTCGTGTAAGATGCTATGAGCCTCCTCAACTTCCTGGAATCCAATGTAGCTGCTGTTGAGGTCAGGGTACTTAGATGTAATTGCTGCCACCACAGAGGCTGGGAGTACCTGTCTTTGGCCTCCACCTCGATGTCCTCCCCTCAGCATCCACTCCAGGGTGATCTGATAAGAGGCCAGTCTCTCTCTCTCTCTCTCTCTCTCTCTCTCTCTCTCTCTCTCTCTCTCTCTCTCTCTCTCTCTCTCTCTCTCTCTCTCTCTCTCTCTCTCTCTCTCTCTCTCTCTCTCTCTCTCTCTCTCTCTCTCTCTCTCTCTCTCTCTCTCTCTCTCTCTCTCTCTCTCTCTAAGAAATGTCAAATTAGAGAAGGAGGAATAGACTGCCTGTAACGATCCCTGCAGTCTGAGTCGGTTTCTGTCTGGGTACTAGTTTTTCTGCTCGGGATCTCCAGTTTCCCGAGGGTTCTGGAACGCTCCTGCCTGGTTGCCGGGCAACGTTGCTAGGCGGGAGCTCTCTTGATTTCGCACCTGCATCCCATCAGCAATCTGCACACCTGGTCCTGATCATCACCCTTCTTAGGCTCTGTCCTAACATCCATTCCCTGCCGGATCGTTAGCCATGAACAGTATGTTTATCAGTGGATCAGCCTTAGAGCATGTAGCGTTAGTTTTGTTGTTTTGCACCTTGTTTGCTTGTTTTGTACTTACCTCCGTTTTGTTCCATCTGCAGTCACTCATCCGGAACCTTCACCCAACCTCTGCCTGATGGTCGGCGGCTGCCGAGCCATTACTGGACCTACCACTGCACCCTCAACAACCCATCCACGCCACCCGCTCTGTTCCCTGGATTATTCAGCCTCACTCGTGGATCTATTAAATAAACACTCACCTTTGTTTCAACCTACCTTGTCCTGGTCTGCTTCTGGGTTCTGGCTTAGTAAACCGTGACAGAACGATCCGGCCAGTAATGAACCCAGCGGACCTGGACTCTGTTCGCCATGCCATTACCCATCAGGAGAAGATGTTGGGCCATCATAGCACGGAGCTACAGGTGTCAGCTTCCTGCTTCCCCTGTTTGTCTCCTGGCCTCTAGAGGTCAGCTGTGTTCCCCTTTGCCTTAGTTTTTCCTCATGTGTCCTAATTAGCTTATCTATGTCACCTGTGCCTTGTTTCCCCTTGAGTATTTTAGCTGTGTGTTTTCCCCTTGTTTCTCACTTGGTTATTGCGTCCTGTCTATGTGTCTCCTGCTTTGTCCCACCGTATCAGTCCTAGTAAGTTATTCGTAGTTATCTTTAGTTTGTTTTTCTCCCCTCGGGGAGTTGTTTTGTTTTGCCTCCTGTTTTGGAACATTAAATCTACTTACCTGGATTATTGCCTGGGGTGTTTCATTTGGGTCCTACAACATCTCCTCTGTGGCTAAGGGGTAGTACCCCCAGCTCTACACATTTGAGACCGGAGTTCTAGCCCGGCTTGTGACAGAGGAAGAGGCGCAAGTTGGTGTTCCCTCGGCCCAGCGCTTTGTCCAACGCTGTAGGCGGACCTGGAAGAAGGCCAGGTGTACCCTCCTTCGGACCTCCCAGAGATACCAAAGTCAGGCTAATCGCCACCGCCGGACGGCCCCTAGTTTCCGAGCTGGTCAGAGAGTTTGGTTGGCCACTAAGAACTTGCCCCTCCGGGTCGAATCCAAGAAGCTTTCCCAGAGATACATCGGCCCTTTCCGCATTTCTAGAAAGGTTAACCCTGTGTCGTATCGTTTAGTTCTGCCTCGCTCCCTTAGAGTTAACCCCACTTTCCATGTTTCACTCCTTAAACCTGTCTTGTCTTCTCCTTTTGCCCCCCACAGACCCCCGCCACCTCCCAGGATCATAGACGGCCAGCCAGCCTACACAGTCCGCCGGATACTGGACTCCCGGAGGGTCCAGAACTCTCTGCAGTATCTGGTGGACTGGGAGGGCTACGGGCCAGAGGAGCGCTCCTGGGTTCCGGCCAGGGACATCCTGGACCCAGGGTTGATCCGAGATTTTCGCACCCTGGGGCCAGGGTGTTCTGGAAGGAACGTCAGGAGTCGTTCCTAGAGGAGGGGGTCCTGTCAGCTTCCTGCTTCCCCTGTTTGTCTCCTGGCCTCTAGAGGTCAGCTGTGTTCCCCTTTGCCTTATTTTTTCCTCTTGTGTCCTAATTAGCTTATCTATGTCACCTGTGCCTTGTTTCCCCTTGAGTATTTTAGCTGTGTGTTTTCCCCTTGTTTCTCACTTGGTTATTGCGTCCTGTCTATGTGTCTCCTGCTTTGTCCCACCGTATCAGTCCTAGTAAGTTATTCGTAGTTATCTTTAGTTTGTTTTTCTCCCCTCGGGGAGTTGTTTTGTTTTGCCTCCTGTTTTGGAACATTAAATCTACTTACCTGGATTATTGCCTGGGGTGTTTCATTTGGGTCCTACAACATCTCCTCTGTGGCTAAGGGGTAGTACCCCCAGCTCTACACATTTGAGACCGGAGTTCTAGCCCGGCTTGTGACAACAGGAGATCGCGTTGGCAGTTCGGAACCTTTCTACCGGTCTGACGGAGGTCCAGAACCAGCGCAAGTTTCCGGTGGAGGATCCACTACCGGTTTCACCCATCTCGCCTGCCGCTTCTGGAGCTGTGTCCTTCCGTGAGCCCAAGGTTCCGACGCCGGATAAATATGAGGGGGAGCTGGGAAGATGCCGTTCTTTCCTTATGCAGTGTGGGTTAGTGTTCGATCTACAGCCCTACTCTTATGCCACAGACAAGGCTAGGATAGCCTTTGTGATTGAGTTGCTGCGTGGTCGAGCGCTGGAGTGGGCTTCAGCCGTTTGGGAACGACAAGACCCCTGCATGGCTTCATACCAGGGGTTCACGGCCGAGATGAGGAAGCTCTTCGACCATTCCGTCCGAGGAGGGGACGCAGCTAGGCGCCTGTTTTCGCTCCGCCAAGGAACTCGCAGCGTGGCCGACTTCGTGATCGAGTTCAAGACGTTGGCTGTGGAGAGTGGGTGGAATGAGGAGTCTCTGCAAGCGGCCTTTTACCAGGGTCTGTCGGAGCAGCTCAAGGATGAGTTGATCTCCTATCCGGAGCCTAGTGACCTGGACAGCTTGGTAGCCTTGTCTATTCGGGTGGATAATCGAGTCCGAGAGCGAAGGAGGGAGAAGCAATGGGTTCCGTCCAATCGATCAGCTTCTCAGGTTCCAGTCGGGTCGGGATTGGACCAGAATACGTCGATCATCGTCCACCACACAGGATTAGTGGAGAGGTCCTGTCTCCCGATTCTGAACCAATGCAAGTAGGGCGGCACGGGTTAACCAAGGAGGAACGCCAACTCAGACGTAGGACTAACTGTTGCCTCTACTGTGGTGGTTCGGGACATTACCTCGCCACCTGTTCCCGGCGGTCGTCAAACTGCGCGGCTCGCTAAAGTTGGGAGGACTTTTAGCGAGCCAGTTTCGACCTCTCAATACCTCTGTCAGACCCCGTTTCCCGGCTACCCTTATGAACAGGAATCAGAGCTTAGCGATTAACGCTTTTATCGATTCAGGTGCCGATGGAAGCTTTCTTGATGCCGAGTTGGTGGAACAGCTGGGGCTTTCCAAGGAGCAATTGCCGGAAGCCATTGAAGCGACCACTCTGAACGGCAGTAGTCTGGCACGTATCACGATGAGGACTGAACCGGTTAAGATGCTGTTGTCGGGGAATCATTCGGAGATGATTTCATTCTTCATTCTGCCGTCTTCCCATGTTCCTCTGGTCCTTGGATACCCCTGGCTGAAGGAACACAATCCCACGTTCGATTGGGTGACGGGCAAGGTAACGAGTTGGAGCCTTGATTGTCATGCTAACTGTCTCAAGACTGCCTGTCCCCATTCGGTTCCCAGTCAGGTGATTGAGGCTAAACCCCCCAGATTTGTCCCTGGTTCCCGAGACATATCACGATTTGGGGAAGTGTTCAGTAAGCAGAAGGCTCTGTCACTCCCTCCCCCACCGACCATATGATTGTGCCATCAACCTGTTCCCTGGAGCTGTCTACCCCAAGGGAAGGTTATACAGTATCTTCCGACCTGAACGTGAGGCTTTGGAGACCTACATCAAGGAGTCCCTAGCTGCTGGTCTCGTTCGTCCCTCGTCATCACCCCTGGGGGCAGGATTCTTCTTTGTGGGTAAGAAGGATGGCTCTCTTCGACCGTGTATTGATTATCGGGGGTTGAATGACATCACGGTCAAGAACAAGTATCCCCTGCCCTTGATGAGTTCTGCCTTCGACTCCTTACAGGGTGCTACGGTGTTCACCAAGCTAGACCTACGCAATGCGTATCACATGGTCCGGATCAGAGAGGGGGACGAGTGGTTGACGGGTTTCAATACACCGATGGGTCACTTCGAGTATCAGGTGATGCCGTTTGGACTGACCAATGCTCCAGCGGTATTCCAGAGTATGGTGAACGACGTCCTGAGAGATATGATCGGTCTCTTTGTGTTTGTTTACCTGGATGACATTCTGATCTTCTCGAAGGAACCTTCCGACCACGTCCAGCATGTCCGGCAGGTTCTGCAGCGATTGTTGGAGAATCGCCTGTTCGTGAAGGCCGAGAAGTGCGAGTTTCACGCCCACACGACATCCTTTCTCGGGTACATCATCTCCAGGGGAGAGATTAGGATGGACCAGGAGAAGGTTAGAGCGGTTCTGGAATGGGCCCAGCCCGGTACGAGATTGCAGCTCCAGAGATTTTTGGGGTTTGCGAATTTCTACCGCAGATTCATCCGGGATTACAGCCGTGTGGCCGCTCCGTTAACTGCCTTGACTTCCAGTATCAGGACCTTCAAGTGGAATCCGGAGGCGGATCGAGCGTTTCTGGATTTGAAGAGGCGATTCACCAACGCACCGATTCTCTCTCAACCGGACACGGCCCGTCAGTTCGTCGTTGAAGTGGGACGCGTCTGATGTGGGAGTTGGCGCCATCCTGTCGCAGCGATGCTCCACGGACAGTAAACTCCATCCCTGCGCCTACTACTCTCGTCGCCTTTCGCCTGCGGAGAGGAATTACGATGTGGGTAACCGGGAGCTTCTCGCGGTGAAACTTGCCTTGGAGGAGTGGCGCCACTGGTTGGAGGGGGCGGAGCAACCGTTTATTGTCTGGACTGACCACAAGAATCTTGCTTACGTGCAATCGGCTAGACGTCTCAACTCCCGTCAGGCCAGGTGGGCGTTGTTTTTCGGACGATTCAATTTTTCCCTGACGTTCCGACCTGGATCTAAGAACGGCAAGGCGGACGCCTTGTCCCGGATGTTCTCCAAGACGGAAGAGAGTGGGTCCAAGACCGAGACAATTCTCCCCCGGAACTGCGTCGTGGGAGCAGTTATGTGGAAGATTGAGGAGGAGGTGATGGCGGCCCTTCGGACGCAGCCCGGTCCCGGTAACGGTCCACCCGGTCGGTTGTTTGTGCCTGAGTCGGTTCGTCCTGCTGTCCTCAAATGGTCCCACGCCAGCAAGATGGCTTGTCACCCTGGCGTGGCTCGGACGATGGCGTTTCTTCGCAGACGTTTTTGGTGGCCTGCCATGGCCGAGGATACTCGGGGGTTTTGTTGCTGCCTGTCCAGTGTGTGCGCAGAATAAGAGTACCAATCGGCCCAGCTCTGGACTACTTCACCCCCCTTCCTATTCCCCGGCGACCATGGTCGCATCTGGCCCTGGACTTTGTCACTGGGTTGCCCGCTTCTGAGGGGAACACGGTCGTTCTGACTATCGTGGACAGATTCAGCAAGTTCGCCCACTTTGTGCCTATTGCCAAGCTTCCCTCTGCCTCGGAGACGTCCGAGATCCTGGTTAGGGAGGTTTTCAGGGTCCACGGTTTGCCCAGTGATATCGTTTCCGACCGTGGCCCTCAGTTTACCTCTGCTGTCTGGAAGTCCTTCTGTTTGGCCATTGGAGCTACAGTCAGCCTCACATCTGGTTTTCACCCCCCAATCTAATGGTCAGGCGGAGAGAGCCAACCAGAAGATGGAATCCATGCTACGCTGCCTTGTCTCCTCCAACCCCACCTCCTGGGTCTCTCAGTTGCCTTGGGTTGAGTATGCCCACAATACTCTCCCTACATCTGCCACTGGGATGTCTCCCTTCCAGTGCCTGTATGGCTACCAACCTCCCTTGTTCCCTTCTCAGGAGAAGGAGCTCTCAGTGCCCTCTGTTCAGGCCCATATTCGTCGTTGCCACCGGACCTGGCATCGGGCCAGAAAGGCACTCCTTAGAGTTTCGGACCGGTATCAGCTCCAGGCGAATCGTCGCCGGATCCCCGCTCCCACCTATACCATCGGAGATAGGGTCTGGTTGGCCACACGGGATCTTCCTTTACGGACTGAGTCTAGGAAGTTGTCACCGAAGTTCATTGGTCCGTTTGTGGTGGAGAAGGTGATCAATCCGGTGGCAGTTCGACTCAAACTACCGAGGACGCTCAGAGTCCATCCCACCGTTCATGTCTCCTGCCTCAAGCCTGTTCTCCTCAGTCCTCTGTTGCCTCCTCCGCCTCCTCCTCCTCCTCCTCGGATGATCGGAGGTGGTCCTGCCTACACGGTGCAACGCATCATGGATTCCAGACGGCGGGGCCGGGGTTTCCAGTATCTCGTGGACTGGGAGGGGTATGGTCCTGAAGAGAGGAGTTGGATTCCGCGGCGACAGATCCTAGATGCTGACCTCATTCGTGACTTCTACCGCCTCCATCCTGGCGCTCCGGGGAGTCCGCCCGGTGGCGTTCGTCGGAGGGGGGTACTGTAACGATCCCTGCAGTCTGAGTCGGTTTCTGTCTGGGTACTAGTTTTTCTGCTCGGGATCTCCAGTTTCCCGAGGGTTCTGGAACGCTCCCTGCCTGGTTGCCGGGCAACGTTGCTAGGCGGGAGCTCTCTTGATTTCCGCACCTGCATCCCATCAGCAATCTGCACACCTGGTCCTGATCATCACCCTTCTTAGGCTCTGTCCTAACATCCATTCCCTGCCGGATCGTTAGCCATGAACAGTATGTTTATCAGTGGATCAGCCTTAGAGCATGTAGCGTTAGTTTTGTTGTTTTGCACCTTGTTTGCTTGTTTTGTACTTACCTCCGTTTTGTTCCATCTGCAGTCACTCATCCGGAACCTTCACCCAACCTCTGCCTGATGGTCGGCGGCTGCCGAGCCATTACTGGACCTACCACTGCACCCTCAACAACCCATCCACGCCACCCGCTCTGTTCCCTGGATTATTCAGCCTCACTCGTGGATCTATTAAATAAACACTCACCTTTGTTTCAACCTACCTTGTCCTGGTCTGCTTCTGGGTTCTGGCTTAGTAAACCGTGACACTGCCTTTAGCTGTCACTCACTCTGTCGCAGAGAATGATATAACTTAACTATTTACAGAACTTTAAACAGTGATATCTTACTTGATTCACACGTTATAAGTAGCTTGTACACTGTAGCAATTCAGATTGTACATGTATCATTTGGTCGCTGAAAGTAATTACCAGCCTGTTGTTCTTTTTGTTTTGAAAAGGATCTTGGTGGAGAGCTCTTCTGTAGTGTCATGATTACATCACCTATTCATTCATTTTTATATTAATAGTAGTCTTTACATCACTGGAAAGCTGCAGTATGATTTTATCTCTATTTGTGGTCCAGCCTATTTACCTTCATGCATTTCACTGGGAGAGAGAGAGTGTTGCCAGACTACCGTCACACAGACACAACCAGCTGAGAGCATCTTTAATGTTAACCTCCTTCCCTTTAAAAGCTTGGCCTTTCTAATATCACAATACAATACTACACAACAACTGTCACAGCCCTCAGAGAGAAAGAGGGTTGGACCCGGTCCAGCAGCCCTCTGGGAGACACAGGGTTGGACCCGGTCCAGCAGCCCTCTGGGAGAGACAGGGTTGGACCCGGTCCAGCAGCCCTCTGGGAGAGAGGGTTGGACCCGGTCCAGCAGCCCTCTGGGAGAGACAGGGTTGGACCCGGTCCAGCAGCCCTCTGGGAGAGACAGGGTTGGACCCGGTCCAGCAGCCCTCTGGGAGAGACAGGGTTGGACCCGGTCCAGCAGCCCTCTGGGAGAGAGGGTTGGACCCGGTCCAGCAGCCCTCTGGGAGAGAGGGTTGGACCCGGTCCAGCAGCCCTCTGGGAGAGACAGGGTTGGACCCGGTCCAGCAGCCCTCAGGGAGAGACAGGGTTGGACCCGGTCCAGCAGTCCTCAGGGAGACACAGGGTTGGACCCGGTCCAGCAGCCCTCAGAGAGAGACGGGGTTGGACCCGGTCCAGCAGCCCTCAGAGAGAGACATGGTTGGACCCGGTCCAGCAGCCCTCAGAGAGAGACGGGGTTGGACCCGGTACAGCAGCCCTCAGAGAGAGACGGGGTTGGACCCGGTACAGCAGCCCTCAGAGAGAGACAGGGTTGGACCCGGTCCAGCAGCTCCCAGGGAGAGACAGGGTTGGACCCGGTCCAGCAGTCCTCAGGGAGACACAGGGTTGGACCCGGTCCAGCAGCCCTCAGAGAGAGACGGGGTTGGACCCGGTACAGCAGCCCTCAGAGAGAGACAGGGTTGGACCCGGTCCAGCAGCTCCCAGGGAGAGACAGGGTTGGACCCGAAGTGCCTTCATTACAGACTGTTCGCATCATTGATTCCCAGAAAGGCAATAAAACTGGTCAGACACACAGGATGCGTCCCAAATGTCAGTCTATTCCCTTTATAGTGCAACAATCGGGCCGTAGTCAAAAATAGGGCACCACATTGGGAATAGACTGCCACTTGGGAAGCAGCCATAGCCTCCTGCCCTGGCGCGCTCTGGGGAGTTCACGGACCAACTTCTATCATAAATCATTAAACCATTCTAGTAGCCAGTAGCCGATGGACGGGACTAGTCCCCCTGAGACACTGTAGTGTGCTACTGTGTGCAACAGTAATACTGTCACGGATGTTTAAATCATTGATGTGACACAAAAGGGTTCGACTGACAGCCTGACACCCACCTACCCCTCATCTATTCTGACTAATGAATGTTCATGGACAGATATAGATCTGGGGCCGTATCTCAGAGTAGGAATGATGATCTAGGATCAGGTCTTCCCTGCCCACATAATCTTATTAATTATTAAATAAAAACAAAACTGATCCTAGATCAACAGGCTTTAGGAATGCATGCTATCCATTTTAAAGAAATGTACTCAAAGAAATGGACACGTGGAGGAGCCTATGTTTTGCTTTCTACAAGAGATGACTCCCTACTTGGTCTTTCTACAAGAGATTAGGCCCTACTTGGTCTTTCTACAAGAGATTAGGCCCTACTTGGTCTTTCTACAAGAGATTAGGCCCTACTTGGTCTTTATATAAGAGATTAGCCGGTACCTGGTCTTTCTACAATATATTTTTCGCCCTACTTGGTCTTTCTACAAGATATTTGGGCCTACTTGGTCTTTCTACAAGAGATTAGGCCCATATTTGATCTTTCTACAAGAGTTTATTCCTACTTGGTCTTTCTACGAGAGATTAGGCCCTAGTTGGTCGTTCTACAAGAGATTAGGCCCTAATTGGTCTTGTGTGATCTCTTGTCTTGAACAGAACCAATCATAAGAGAGGCAACAAAAACAAAAACAGAAAAATGTTCATCTCAACTTTTAACTGTAAAACATTCCCTCATACCTCTTCTTCCTGAGCTTTGAATTGACTTTGTGTATTCCAGGAGGAGATGCTAAAAGCTGTGTGCTCCATAGTGTCCAGTGTTGTTATTTGTGTGGTTTTAGTCTCAAATGTAAACATTAAATCACAACAGTTTGAAAAGAACATGTCAAATGTTTAAAGTACAAAAGGGAAAATAAATAAACATAAATATGGGTTGTATTTACAATGGTGTTTGTTCTTCACTGGTTGCCCTTTTCTTGTGGCAACAGGTCACACATCTTTCTGCTGTGATGGCACACTGTGGTTTTTCACCCAACAGATATGGGAGTTTATCAAAATTAGATTAATTTCAGATTAGACACAGTGGTCAGGTATTCTGCCACTGTGTGCTCTCTGTTTAGAATCAAATAGCATTCTAGTTTGCTCTGTTTTTTTTGTTAATTCTTTCCAATGTATCAAATAATTATATTTTTGTTTTCAATGATTTGGTTGGGTCTAATTGTGTTGCTGTCCTGGGGCTCTGTGGGGTCTGTTTCTGTTTGTGAACAGAGGCCCCGTACCAGCTGGCTGGTTTGAGAATCGCTTCATGTCAGGTGGTTGTCGAATTTAATTGCTATTTTCTGGATTTTTATAATTAGTGGGTATTGTCCTAATTCTGCTCTGCATGCATTATTTTGTGTTTTACATTGTACAGTCGTGGTCAAAAGTTTTGAGAACCCCATTGAAGTTTTTCAGGATTTTTTTGTTGTTATTCTGTCTCTCACTGTTCAAATAAACCTACCATTAAAATTATAGACTGATCATGTCTTTGTCAGTGGGCAAACATACAAAAACAGCAGGGGATCAAATACTTTTTTCCCCTCACTGTATATATCCCTTTGAGCATGGTGAAGTTATTAATTACACTTTAGATGGTGTATCAATACACCCAGTCACTACAAAAACACAGGTGTCCTTCCTAACTCAATTGCCAGAGAGGAGGGAAACTGCTCAGGGATTTCACAATGGTGACTTTAAAACAGTTACAAAGTTTAATGGCTGTGATGGAAAACTGAGGATGGACCAACAACATCATACTTATTCCACTATTTTCCAGTGAAAATAAGGAAGCCTGTACATAATACAAATATTCCAAAACATGCACCCTGTTTGCAATACAACAGCAAAAAACATTTGGCAAAGAAATTAACTTTATGTCCTGAATACAAAGCATTATGTTTGGGGAAAATCCAACACATCACATCACTGAGTACCACTCTTTATATTTTGGCTGCATCATGTTACAGGTATGCTTGTCATCGGCAAGGACTAGAGAGTTTTAAAAGATAAAAAGAAACAGAATAGAGCTAAGCACAGGCAAAATTATTTCCACCAGACACTGGGAGACAAATTCGCCTTTCAGCAGGACAATAACCTAAAACACAAGGCCAAATATACACTGGAGTTGCTTATCAAGATGACACTGAATGTTCCTGAGTTGCCTAGTTACAGTTTTGACTTAAATTGGCTTGGAAATCTATGGAAAAGACGTGAAAATGTTTTTCTAGCAATGATCAACAACAAACTTGCCAGAGCATGAAGAATATTAAAAAGATAATGTGCAAATATTGTACAATCCAGGTGTGCAAAGCTCTTAGATATATTAAGATATATTAGTGTTTATTTTTTTTTTTAATAAATGTTCAAATTTTTCTTCCACTTTGACATTAGATTATTTTGTGTAGATTGTTGACAAAAAAATGACAATTAAATACATTTTAATCCCACCTTGTAACACAACAAAATGTGAAAAAAGTCAAGAGGTGTGAATACTTTCTGAAGGCACTGTATATGGTGTGGAAATGCATTTTCACAGCATGCTGTGGTAGCTCGTCAATTATATTCCTAAATGTATTTAATAAATATACTGTATGTTGCCATGTATTTTCATCAATGGGAAATGTAGCTTTTTACCTTAAATACTGTAGCTAGGCTACATAAAAATGAAATGCAACTACAAAGTGCAGCACTAAATCACAATAGCATGCTGTGGTATTCCTTGAAAAGTTATGACTGACAACTAAAAGAGGGCTTTCAGTAGTCTGAATTTTTTGCTTGTTGAATTGTGGCATGGGAGTCACTGGAATGTTTAATCTGAAACACAAAATATAATGTATAAATGACCTCTGGGCACTTAACATCTGCATTTGAAAATAATGTCTGAACATCTGGCGCCGACGAAGATGGAGGCCTCGCGACTAGCTCTTAGGAAACTTTGCAGTATTTTGTTTTTTTGTGTATTATTTTTTACAATATTAGCTCAGAAAGTGTTTTGCATCATTACATACAGCCGGGAAAAACTATTGGATATCAGAGCGGCGGTAACTCACCAGCATTACGACCAGGAATACGACTTTCCCGAAGCAGATCCTGTGTTTGCTCTCCCCAGGGCAACTGAACTGATTGCAGCGGCTTAGGAGGCGCGCACACCACCCACCAGTTCCAAGTATCGCTAATGTTCAGTCTTTGGTTAACAAGCTCAACGAACTACGGGCAAGGATTTCTTTCCAGAGAGACATCAAGGCCTGTAACATACTCTGTTTCATGGAAACATGGCTCTCTCGGGATATTCTGTTGAAATCGGTCCAGCCAGATGGGTTCTCAGTTCATCGCGCAGACAGAAATAAATATCTCTCCGGGAAGCAGAAGGGCGGAGGTGAGTGTTTCATGATTAACGACTCATGGTGTAATTGTAGTAACATACAGGAACACGAGTCCTTCTGTTCACCCGACCTAGAATACCTCACAATCAAATGCCGACCGTATTATCTCCCAAGAGAATTCTCTTTGGTTATAGTCACGGCCGTGTATATCCCCCCTCAAGCCGATACCACGACGGCCCTCAAAGAACTTAATTGGACTTTATGCAAACTGGAAACCACATATCCTGAGGCTGCATTTATTGTAGCCGGTGATTTTAACAAAGCAAATTTGAGGACTAGGCTGCCAAAGTTCTATCAACATATCGATTGTTGTACTCACGCTGCTAAAATCCTCGACCATTGCTATTCGAACTTCCGGGATGGTTATAAGGCCCTCCCCCGCCCTCCTTTCGGCAAATCTGACCACGACTCCATTTTGCTTCTCTGTAATTCTCTTTTCTGTAATTGCAATCAAAGGTTTCTGTACCATATATTAAGTTCGGCTTTTCTGATGTATCAAATACTTATGTCATGCAATAAAATGCAAATGAATTACTTAAAAATCATACAATGTGATTTTCTGGATTTTTGTTTTAGATTCCGTCTCTCACAGTTGAAGTGTACCTATGATTATAATTACAGACCTCTACATGCTTTGTAAGTAGGAAAACCTGCAAAATCGGCAGTGTATCAAATACTTGTTCTCCCCACTGTAAGAATGCTGTTCATTGACTATATCTCAGCATTCAACACCATTGTACCCTCCAAGCTCATCATTAAGCTTGAGGCCCTGGGTCTGAAAAACGCCCTGTGCAACTGGGTCCTGGACTTCCTGACAGGCCACCCCCAGGTGGTGAAGGTAGGAAACAACATCTCCACTTCGCTGATCCTCAACACTGGGGCCCCACAAGGGTGTGTGCTCAGCCCCCTCCTGTACTCCCTGTTCACCCATGACTGCGTGGCCAAGCACGCCTCCAACTCAATCATCAAGTTTGCAGACGACACAACAGTAGTAGGCTTGATTACCAACAATGACGAGACCCCTATCCACATCAACGGGACCGCAGTGGAGAAGGTAGAAAGCTTCAAGTTCCTTGGCGTACACATCACCGACAATCTGAAATGGTCCACCCACACAGACAGTGTGGTGAAGAAGGCGCAACAGAGCCTCTTCAACCTCAGGAGACTGAAGAAATTCAGCTTAGCACCGAAAACCCTCACAAACTTTTACAGATGCACAATTGAGAGCATCCTGTCGGGCTGTATCACCACCTGATACGGCAACTGCACCGCCCGCAACTGCAGGGCTCTCCAGAGGGTGGTGCGGTCTGCCCAACGCATCACCGGGGGCAAACTACCAGCCCTCCAAGATACTATAACCACCTCATGGGTTACGACCAGCCCTTTTCATTTGATACGGAAGACTTGGATGGTAATCCAAATAAAAGTTAATTGATTTGTACAGATAATGCCAATGGCAGTCAACTGCTGTATGGAATGGTTGTGCGTGTGTGTGTGTATATGTACGACTAACTTAAAGTGTAGTCACAATAGCATATTAAAGAGAAGACCATTGAAATGTTGGTGACTAGGAAAAGGTAATGTACAGATGTAGAGGAGTATTATGGAGAAAAAAAGGTTTTGAACAAAGCTTATGGAAAAGTACATTTCACCTCTGACATGACTGTGGTTTGAGTGGTAATGTCCCTTTCTTCTGCTTCAGAGTAACACTGCCAGTATTCTGATGGAAAAATGACAAGATCCTACTCATTGTTTGAGGAAGTTTGGGCACTGTCGAGCAGTTTGTATATTGCATGAAAACAGGAGACCGGCAGTCAGTCAAACCATTGCTGAGTATCTATCAATTTCAGTTGCAATAAATTTACATTTTACATAATTACCATGATGTTTCAAATCCTGGGTGTGGTGGTCCTCTGTAGCTCAGCTGGTAGAGCACGGCGCTTGTAACGCCAAGGTAGTGGGTTTGATCCCCGGGACCACCCATACACAAAAATGTATGCACGCATGACTGTAAGTCGCTTTGGATAAAAGCGTCTGCTAAGTGGCATATTATTATTATTATTATTATTATTATTACATACAGCACCCATTGTCACAGGAAGGCCAAAAAGATAATCAAGGACATCAACCACCCGAGCCACTGCCTGTTCACCCCACTATCATCCAGAAGGTGAGGTCAGTACAGGTGCATCAAAGCACATTAGAGGCTGCCTATTGAAATCACTGGCCACTTTAAGAAATGGAACACTAGTCACTTTAATAATGTTTACATATCTTGCACTACTCATCTCATATGTATATACTGTATTCTATTCTATAATATTCTACTGTATTTTAGTCAATGCCGCTCTGTCATTGCTTGTCCATATATGTATATATTCTTAAATCCCATTCCTTACTAGTTTTGTGTGTATTGGGTATATGTTGTGAAAATTGTTAGATAGTACTTGTTAGATATTACTGCACTGTCGGAGCTAGAAGCACAAGCATTTCGCTACACCCACAATAGCAGCAACCAGGGTCAACGCCTTGCTCAAGGGCACGTCGACAGATCTCCCACAAGGTCAGAAACGGGGACCCGAACCAGCGACCCATCAGCCACCGGCCCAAGCTCCCAACGGCCACCAGCCCTCCAAGATCCCCCCACAGTTCCCCAAGAGCTGCTCCTCAATCATCTGACCCCCCCCAACGAGAAAAACAAAATAATCCCAACAACCAACTAAAGAGAAAATAGACAAAGACAAAGGAAAACAACAAAAACAACAACAAAAACAAATGACATCAAGGACAACAGCAACTGTATGGCACTATTTACATGTGTGTGTGTGTGTCAGTGTACGTGCACGTGTGTGCATATGAATGAGTGTGTGTGTGTATATGCATGTGTACAAACACCTGCGTGGCATCAGCCTCAGGCAAACAGGCATTAGCTGCAACAACACTGCCCCTCAGTGTCATTCAAACATACTTTTAGTTTTGTTTTATTTTGACTTTATTTTTTGACTTTTATCTTTGACCGTCATTCTATCCCCCGCCCAGCAACCGCCCAGCAACTCCACTCTTGTCTCCAGTTCCACATGTACATATTACTTCAACTACCTCAACTAGCCGGTGCCCCCGCACATTGACTCTGCACCGATACCCCACTGTATACATACAGTGGGGAAAAAAAGTATTTAGTCAGCCACCAATTGTGCAAGTTCTCCCACTTAAAAAGATGAGAGAGGCCTGTACTTTTCATCATAGGTACACGGTAACTATGACAGACAAATTGAGATAAAAAAATCCAGAAAATCACATTGTAGGATTTTTAATTAATTTATTTGCAAATTATGGTGGAAAATAAGTTCCCTACCTCCTCCCTTGATCATTTATATTGGGCAGACAGACCAGTTCCCTACCTCCTCCCTTGATCCTTTATATTGGGCAGACAGACCAGTTCCCTACCTCCTCCCTTGAACCTTTATATTGGGCAGACAGACCAGTTCCCTACCTCCTCCCTTGATCCTTTATATTGGGCAGACAGACCAGTTCCCTACCTCCTCCCTTGATCCTTTATATTGGGCAGACAGACCAGTTCCCTACCTCCTCCCTTGATCCTTTATATTGGGCAGACAGACCAGTTCCCTACATCCTCCCTTGATCCTTTCTATTGGGCAGACAGACCAGTTCCCTACCTCCTCCCTTGAACCTTTATATTGGGCAGACAGACCAGTTCCCTACCTCCTCCCTTGAACCTTTATATTGGGCAGACAGACCAGTTCCCTACCTCCTCCCTTGATCCTTTATATTGGGCAGACAGACCAGTTCCCTACCTCCTCCCTTGAACCTTTATATTGGGCAGACAGACCAGTTCCCTACCTCCTCCCTTGATCCTTTATATTGGGCAGACAGACCAGTTCCCTACCTCCTCCCTTGATCCTTTATATTGGGCAGACAGACCAGTTCCCTACCTCCTCCCTTGATCCTTTATATTGGGCAGACAGACCAGTTCCCTACCTCCTCCCTTGATCCTTTATATTGGGCAGACAGACCAGTTCCCTACCTCCTCCCGCTGGCACCTGCCTCCTCCATTTTTGGGGTAATGCTGTAATCAATTGGTTCTAATCTTGGATTGAGCAGACCTTCCCATACAATTCTGATAACTCCATGAAAGACATAACTCTACCATTTCAATTTACAATAATATTTTAAAAGAAAATACAATTTTCAAACATATTTTCCATAAATACAGGTATTTTATCAACCAGCACATTTGAGTTCACCCATAATATATTTTTTATATATTTGTACTATCTTTTCAGGGGGATGAAATTGAAATTGTAGCTTTGCAATGCTTGATTGAAAAAGAGAAATACTTTGAAAAATGTTAAATGTTAATCGAAAATGAGACATGGCAATCTGCACAAAGGCAAAAAAATAAAAAATAAACAATGGATGAGCTTTTCTTAGTAATCTACTTGAGAACCATTTAGGGTTCAAGTAAACTTTTGGATAAGTGAAGCTTTGAGAGAGAAGATTAGTGCTTTTATATTTAATAATCTCAACCCACCCAATTCGTATTCATTATATGTCCTGTCTGGTTTAGCAAAATATTTTTTGTTGATATGATTTGAAAACCCCCCGAATCAGACAGGTATTTACCTCTCCATGGTTACAGAACCCCCGAATCAGACAGGTATTTACCTCTCCATGGTTACAGAACCCCCGAATCAGACAGGTATTTACCTCTCCATGGTTGCAGGATCTTGTCTATTTTTACAAGTGTTCTATTGAAATTCATTGTGGAGAGCTAATTTATATATTTTGTGATATGAATACCAAGTATGTCTACTTTACCGTCAGCCCATTTTATAGGTAAACTGCAGGGTAATGTAAAAGTTGTATTTTCTAAAGATCCAACACTTAATGTTGTACACTTATCATAATTAACTTTTCTGGACTCTCTGGACTAAAACCTATCTTAATCTTCAATGAGTCTTTGCAAGGATCTAGCTTGCGGACTTCATATAAAACTTGAGTCATCGGTATATATAGACACCTTTGTTTTTAAGCCTTTGATTTCTAATCCTCTAATGTTGTTATTTGATCTGATTTTAATAGCTAGCATTTCGATGGCCATAACGAATAGATATGGTAACAGTGGACACCCTTGTTTAACTCCTCTTGACAATTCAAAACTCTGAGAAGTAGCCGCTCTTTACTATTTTACACCTGGGGTTGCTATACATTACTTTTACCCATTTTATAAGAGAATCACCTACATTTAAAAAATACTTTATTACTTTATCAAAGGCCATTTCAAAATCCACTATACATACCATGCCTGGCTTCTATACATACCAAGCCTGGCTTCTATACATACCAAGCCTGGCTTCTATACATACCAAGCCTGGCTTCTATACATACCAAGCCTGGCTTCTATACATACCAAGCCTGGCTTCTATACATACCATGCCTGGCTTCTATACATACCAGGCCTGGCTTCTATACATACCATGCCTGGCTTCTATACATACCATGCCTGGCTTCTATACATACCAAGCCTGGCTTCTATACATACCAAGCCTGGCTTCTATACATACCAAGCCTGGCTTCTATACATACCAAGCCTGGCTTCTATACATACCATGCCTGGCTTCTATACATACCAAGCCTGGCTTCTATACATACCAAGCCTGGCTTCTATACATACCATGCCTGGCTTCTTAGATGTTTCATGTTGTTCTATTATTTCTAGTAGTTGTCATATATTATCTCCAATGTATCGTCCATGTAAAAAACCTGTCTGATGAGGATGAACAATACCTGGTAAAACCTTTTTTAATTCTGAGCGCTATGCATTTCGCTAGTAGTTTTGCATCACAAAATTGAAGTGTAAGAGGCCTCCAGTTTTTTTATATAGACTGTATCTTTATATTTGCCATCTGGGTCTAGTGAAATCAGACCTTCCTGCTGAGTACCTGACAGACTACAATTTCTAAAGGAGTAGTTAAAACAAGCTAATAATGGAGCTTTGAGTATATAAAAAAAGGCTTGATATTCCTCTACTAGTATGCCATCAAGCCCTGGTTCCATCAAGCCCTGGTGCCATCAAGCCCTGGTGTCATCAAGCCCTGGGGTTTTTCCAGAATGATTTAATAGCCTCAAAAAGTGATTCCTCTAATTTAGCCTTCACATTGATTTTTTTGTACATTTGTTAATTTTCCTTTTTTTAAATTATTATTTTGAAATAATTCCTTACAGTAATCGTCATTCAGAGGGTGAAGATGAGACGGAAAAGAGAACATCTGCTTAAAATATATATATATTTTATTTATTTATTTATTTAACCTTTATTTAACCAGGTAAGTCAGTTGAGAACAAGTTCTCATTTACAACTGCGACCTGGCCAAGATAAAGCAAAGCAGTGCGATTAAAAACAACAAC
Organism: Coregonus clupeaformis; assembly: GCF_020615455.1. Taxonomy (NCBI): domain Eukaryota; kingdom Metazoa; phylum Chordata; class Actinopteri; order Salmoniformes; family Salmonidae; genus Coregonus; species Coregonus clupeaformis. The sequence continues at coordinate 59,364,196 of NC_059208.1, read as the reverse complement.
ACAGAGTTACATATGGGGTAAAACAAAACATAAGGTCAAAAAATACAACAGAAAATATATATACAGTGTGTGCAAATGTAGCAAGTTATGGAGGTAAGGCAATAAATAGGCTATAGTGCAAAATAATTACAATTAGTATTAACACTGGAATGATAGATGTGCAAGAGATTATGTGCAAATAGAGATACTGGGGTGCAAATTAGCAAAATAAATAACAATATAGGGATGAGGTAGTTGGGTGGGCTAATTTCAGATGGGCTGTGTACAGGTGCAGTGATCGGTAAGGTGCTCTGACAACTGATGCTTAAAGTTAGTGAGGGAGATAAGAGTCTCCAGCTTCAGAGATTTTTGCAATTTGTTCCAGTCATTGGCAGCAGAGAACTGGAAGGAATGGCGGCCAAAGGAGGTGTTGGCTTTGGGGATGACCAGTGAGATATACCTGCTGGAGAGCATACTACGGGTGGGTGTTGCTATGGTGACCAATGAGCTAAGATAAGGCGGAGATTTGCCTAGCAGTGATTTATAGATGGCCTGGAGCCAGTGGGTTTGACGACGAACATGTAATGAGGACCAGCCAACAAGAGCGTACAGGTCACTGTGGTGGGTAGTGTATGGGGCTTTGGAGACAAAATGGATGGCACTGTGATAGACTACATCCAATTTGCTGAGTAGAGTGTTGGAGGCTATTTTGTAAATGACATCGCCAAAGTCAAGGATCGGTAGGATAGTTAGTTTTACGAGGGCATGTTTGGCAGCATGAGTGAAGGAGGCTTTGTTGCGAAATAGGAAGCCGATTCTGGATTTAACTTTGGATTGGAGATTCTTAATGTGAGTCTGGAAGGAGAGTTTACAGTCTAACCAAACACCTAGGTATTTGTAGTTGTCCACATACTCTAGGTCAGACCCGTCGAGAGTAGTGATTCTAGTCGGGTGGGCGGGTGCCAGCAGAGTTCGATTGAAGAGCATGCATTTCGTTTTACTAGTGTTTAAGAGCAGTTGGAGGCTACTGAAGGAGTGTTGTATGGCATTGAAGCTCGTTTGGAGGTTTGTTAACACAGTGTCCAATGAAGGGCCAGATGTATACAAAATGGTGTCATCTGCGTAGAGGTGGATCTGAGAGTCACCAGCAGCAAGAGTGACATCATTGATATACACAGAGAAAAGAGTCGGCCCAAGAATTGAACCCTGTGGCACCCCCATATAGACTGCCATAGGTCCAGACAACAGGCCCTCCGATTTGACACATTGAACTCTATCTGAGAAGTAGTTGGTGAACCAGGCGAGGCAGTCATTTGAGAAACCAAGGCTATTTAGTCTGCCAATAAGAATGCGGTGGTTGACAGAGTCGAAAGCCTTGGCCAGGTCGATGAAGACGGCTGCACAGTACTGTCTATTATCGATCGCGGTTATAATATCGTTTAGGACCTTGAGCGTGGCTGAAGTGCACCCATGACCAGCTCGGAAACAGGATTGCAGAGCGGAGAAGGTACGGTGGGATTCGAAATGGTCGGTGATCTGTTTGTTAACTTGGCTTTCAAAAACTTTCGAAAGGCAGGGCAGGATGGCTATACGTCTGTAACAGTTTGGATCTAGAGTGTCACCCCCTTTGAAGAGGGGGATGACCGCGGCAGCTTTCCATTCTCTGGGGATCTCAGATGTTACGAAAGAGAGGTTAAACAGGCTAGTAATAGGGGTTGCGACAATTTCTGCGGCTAGTTTTAGAAAGAAAGGGTCCAGATTGTCTAGCCCAGCTGATTTGTAGGGGTCCAGATTGTGCAGCTCTTTCAGAACATCAGCTGTCTGAATTTGTGTAAAGGAGAAGTGGGGGGGCATGGGCAAGTTGCAGCGGAGGGTGCAGAGCTGGTGGCTGGGGTAGTGGTAGCCAGGTGGAACGCATGGCCAGCCGTAGCAAAATGAAATTCTCGATTATTGTAGATTTATCGGTGGTGATAGTGTTTCCTAGCCTCAGTGCAGTGGGCAGCTGGGAGGAAGTGCTCTTATTCTCCATGGACTTTACAGTGTCCCAGAACTTTTTGGAGTTAGTGCCACAGGATGCACATTTCTGTTTGAAAAAGTTAGCCTTTGCTTTCCTAACTGCTTGTGTATATTGGTTCCTAACTTCCCTGAAAAGTTGCATATCGCGGGGGCTATTTGATGCTAATGCAGTACGCCACAGGATGTTTTTGTGCTGGTCAAGGGCAGTCAAGTCTGAGGAGAACCAGGGGCTATATCTGTTCTTAGTTCTGTATTTTTTGAATGGGGCATGTTTATTTAAGATTGAGAGGAAATTACTTTTAAAAAACTTTTAAAGAACAACCAGGCATCCTCTACTGACAGAATGAGATCTATATCCATCCAGGATACCTGGGCCAGGTCAATTAGGAATGCCTGCTCGCTAAAGTGTTTTAGGGAGCGTTTGACAGTGATGAGGGGTGATCGTTTGACCGCGGACCCGTTACGGACGCAGGCAATAAGGCAGTGATCGCTGAGATCCTGGTTGAAGACAGCGGAGGTGTATTTAGAGGGTAAGTTAGTCAGGATGATATCTATGAGGGTACCCATGTTTACAGATTTAGGGTTGTACCTGGTAGGTTCGTTGATAATTTGTGTGAGATTGAGGGCATCTAGTTTGGATTGTAGGATGGCCGGGGTGTTAAGCATATCCCAATTTAGGTCACCAAGCAGTACGAACTCTGAGGATAAATGGGAGGCAATCAATTCACATATGGTGTCCAGGGCACAGCTGGGGGCTGAGGGGGGTCTATAGCAAGCGGCAACAGTGAGAGACTTATTTCTGGAAAGGTGGATTTTTAGAAGTAGAAGCTCAAACTGTTTGAGCACAGACCTGGATAGTATGATAGAGCTATGCAGGCTATCTCTACAGTAGATTGCAACTCCAGCCCCTTTGGCAGTTCTATCTAGATGGAAAATTTTATAGTTGGGGATGGACATTTTTGGTGGCCTTCCTAAGCCAGGATTCAGACACTGCTAGAACATCAGGGTTGGCGGAGTGTGCTAACGCAGTGAATAACTCAAACTTAGGAAGGAGACTTCTGATATTAACTTGCAAGAAACCAAGGCTTTTACGGTTACAGAAGTCAACAAATGATAACGCCTGGGGAGTAGGAGTGATACTGGGGGCTGTAGGGCCTGGGTTAGCCTCTACATCACCAGAGGAACAGAGGAAGACTAGAATAAGGATACGGCTAAAGCCTTTAAGAACTGGTCTTCTAGTGCGTTGGGTACAAAGAATAAAGGAGGCAGATTTCCGGGCGTTGTAGAAAAGATTCAGGGCATTATGTACAGACAATGATATGGAAGGATATGAGTACAGTGGAGGTAAACCTAAGCGTTGGGTAACAATGAAAGAGATAGCATCACTGGAGGCACCGATTGAGTCGGTCTCCGCGTGTATGGGGGGTGGGACAAAGGAGCTATCTAAGGCAGGTTTAGCTGGGCTGGGGGATCTACAGTGAAATAGTACAATAAGAAATAACCGAAACAGCAATAAGCAAACCATATTGACATGGGAGAGAGGCATAAAGCAATCACAGGTGTAATTTGAGAGAGCTAAGACAACAGCTGGTAATGGCGACACAGTTTGGGCTGAGGCTAAACATAAACAGGATGCGGTACCGTAAAAAGGAACAGTCCAGCAGGCATCAGCTGTATAGCTGAGTTATCATAAGGTCCGGTGAACAGCAATAGGATAGTTCGGAGGTAGTTCGGGGGCTGCTAAAGCACTAGCGAGCAAGAGGCCACGGCTAGCGTGTGCTAGCGGGCCGGGGCTAGCAGATGGAATCTTTGTGGTCGACGTCGTAACGGGAAGCCTGTTGAAACCACAACAGACGATTTCATCGGCAGACCAGTCGTGTTGGATCGGCGGGGCTCCGTGTCAACACTAGGAGGTCCCGTCCGGTTGACAGAGAGGTAGATAGCCGGGAGATGGGCCTGGCTCGAGGCTAGCTCAAGGCTGATTAGCCAACAGCAACATCCATTTGGTTGCAGCTAGCTAGTTGCGATGATCCGGTGTTAAAGGTCCAGTGATTCAGTGATTCCGGCAGAAAAAACGAGATGTTCTGGGTCGATAACGCGCTGTGCAGACAGTGCAGACTGGCCGATAATAGTCCAGGCTAGAGCTGGCTGGTAGGTGGTGCAGGCCACGGACAATGGTGAAAAACCGCTAACGGTAGCTAATAGCAAGTAGCTAGTTAGCTGGCTACTCCCGTCCGGTAGATCGAGAGGTAGATAGCCGGGATATGGGCCTGGCTCTAGGCTAGCTCGAGGCTAACTGGTGCTTGCATTGGGGGCAGTGGTGATTAGCCAAACAGCAACATCCATTCGGTTGCGGCTAGCTAGTTGCGGGTGAAATACCGCTAACTGTGGCTAATAGCAAGTAGCTAGTTTTAGCTTCCTCTTTTAAAATATAATTCAGAGAATCATAGATGTCTGTCTTTAGTAACGAGTTTCTGCTAATTTTTTTTGGTAGCGTTCCTGTATTGAAGATTCAGGAAGAATTTGGTGCGTTTTTCTCCAGATTCCATCCATTTTGCTTTATGTTTGTAATAGATTACATCAGACATCAGAAAAAGGCTTGATATTATACATCAGATCGTTCTTGTTTTTCCTCTAACTTATTTATATCTCTGTAGTATCGTTTCTGTACTATTAGGAATATTATTTTGCTACAAACAGTAGCTAGCTAGTTCTATCAGAGACACTTAATTAAAGCTAGCTAAGTTAGATACCAAGCAACACATTGGTTGGCTAGCCATGAACATTTAACAATAGCTTTGGCAATTAAATTACTGTACATCTAATACATACATGACATTAACTCTACTGAACTCAAGGCCTAGATTAAAACAGATCAAGCGGTAACAGGAAATAGCAGACACTCGCATAGCGGATGTTTTGGCGGTGTCGGAGGTGGAACTGTGTTGGAGCCGTCAAATCGGTGAGCAGCTGCTCTTGCAATCATTGTCATGAAGCCACAACCGCCCAACTCACTGAACGAGAAAGTGTAGGTTATATAGAAAGAATTACGTTCAATTTGAAAAATTGTTAGGCTTATTCTGCCTTCTATTCTTTTGGCCAAGCTCCTTTTGATTTGGCGCCATCCAGTGGCTGTTTTGTGTAGCCGCAGATAACATGTACTATGCTGTGCTACTTCTTTGTCGGTGATAAAACAGGAAATAGGAAATTATGCAGTTCAGCCTCATTGTTGGAAAAGAGCGACGTAATGCTGCTGTTTATCTTCTGCCATCCTTCTTGTTAAGCCTTCGTAAAGCATTGCCTGTAAGTACAAATCATTCCTAAGATGTTTATCTTTTAGTAATGTACGTATTTTCTGCAGATCATGTTTTAATTCTGAGTTAAGTACATTGATTACATGTTTTCCCTTGCTATCCTAGCCTGCCTGCCTGTTAAGTGCTGTTTTGCAGCTAGCTGTGATTTCTCTTCACACTTAAGTTAGCTTACATGTTATTTAGATACTAATCCTGTTGAGAACAATATTCAAGCAGGATACGTACGTTTTCTATGTAAAGTGTTGGTCAAGTATTGTATTGTTCACTATGCGACTATGAAACATTGGTTAGACTGTTGTGCATTTATATTGCCTTTTAGTCTGAGCTGCTAGTCTGAGCTGCTTCATTTTTCTGTATTGTTACAGTTTTACACCGTTTCAACTATAAAACACTGGAGGTTTATGGAAAGCCTGGTTCAGTTCTTGATTGGAGTCTCGGATGAGAAACCACACCCATGCAACGCGGTCTTGGTTTATGCTTGGAAATAGCAACAGACACCTTCACCTTCTGAGTATCAGTCGGGAAGGAAACCATTCACATGACATGGAGTCCTGTCAACGTTAAAGAGCCTCTTCGACCCTCTCGGCCTGGTAGCTCCAGTAACCATACAGGGCATACTGCGGAAACTCTCCTCAGACACTTGTGATTGGGATTCACCACTCCCCGAAGAAAAGCTGGAAGAATGGGTAGCATGGAGGGACTCACTACAGGATCTGAAGCAGCTCCATATAGATAGAACTGCCAAAGGGGGTGGAGTTGCAATCTACTGTAGAGATAGCCCGCAGAGCTCTATCATACTATCCAGGTCTGTGCCCAAACAGTTTGAGCTTCTACTTCTAAAAATCCACCTTTCCAGAAATAAGTCTCTCACTGTTGCCGCTTGCTACAGACCCCCCTCAGCCCCCAGCTGTGCCCTGGACACAATATGTGAATTGATTGCCCCCCATTTATCCTCAGAGTTCGTACTGCTTGGTGACCTAAATTGGGATATGCTTAATACCCCGGCCATCCTACAATCCAAACTAGATGCCCTCAACCTCACGCAAATTATCAACGAACCTACCAGGTACAACCCTAAATCCGTAAACATGGGTACCCTCATACATTTACATTTACATTTTAGTCATTTAGCAGACGCTCTTATCCAGAGCGACTTACAGGAGCAATTAGGGTTAAGTGCCTTGCTCAAGGGCACATTTACGTCATTTAGCAGACGCTCTTATCCAGAGCAACTCACCAATTGGTGCGTTCACCCTATAGCCAGTGGGATAACCACTTTACAATGTTTGGGGGGTAGAAGGATTACTTTATCCTATCCCAGGTATTCCTTAAAGAGGTGGGGTTTCAAATGTCTCCGGAAGGTGGTGAGTGACTCCGCTGTCCTGGCGTCGTGAGGGAGCTTGTTCCACCATTGGGGTGCCAGAGCAGCGAACAGTTTTGACTGGGCTGAGCGGGAACTATGCTTCCGCAGAGGAAGGGAGCCAGCAGGCCAGAGGTGGATGAACGCAATGCCCTCGTTTGGGTGTAGGGACTGATCAGAGCCCGAAGGTACAGAGGTGCCGTTCCCCTCACTGCTCCATAGGCAAGCACCATGGTCTTGTAGCGGATGCGAGCTTCAACTGGAAGCCAGTGGAGTGTGCGGAGGAGGGGGGTGACGTGAGAGAACTTGGGAAGGTTGAACACCAGACGGGCTGAGGCATTCTGGATGAGTTGTAGGGGTTTTAATGGCACAGGCAGGGAGGCCAGCCAACAGCGAGTTGCAGTAGTCCAGACGGGAGATAACAAGTGCCTGGATTAGGACCTGTGCCGCTTCCTGTGTAAGGCAGGGTCGTACTCTCCGAATGTTGTAGAGCATGAACCTGCAGGAGCGGGTCACCGCCTTGATGTTGGCGGAGAATGACAGGGTGTTGTCCAGGGTCACGCCTAGGCTCTTCGCACTCTGGGAGGAGGACACAGCGGAGTTGTCAACCGTGATGGCGAGATCATGGAACGGGCAGTCCTTCCCCGGGAGGAAGAGCAGCTCCGTCTTGCCAGGGTTCAGCTTGAGGTGGTGATCCGTCATCCATACTGATATGTCTGCCAGACATGCAGAGATGCGATTCGCCACCTGGTTATCAGAAGGGGGAAAGGAGAAGATTAGTTGTGTATCGTCAGCGTAGCAATGATAGGAGAGGCCATGTGAGGATATGACAGAGCCAAGTGACTTGGTGTATAGGGAGAAAAGGAGAGGGCCTAGAACTGAGCCCTGGGGGACACCAGTGGTGAGAGCACGTGGTGCGGGAGACAGCTTCTCGCCACGCCACTTGGTAGGAGCGACCGGTCAGGTAGGACGCAATCCAGGAGTGAGCCGCGCCGGAGATGCCCAGCTCGGAGAGGGTGGAGAGGAGGATCTGATGGTTCACAGTATCAAAGGCAGCAGACAGGTCTAGAAGGACAAGAGCAGAGGCGAGAGAGTTAGCTTTAGCAGTGCAGAGAGCCTCCGTGACACAGAGAAGAGCAGTCTCAGTTGAATGACCAGTCCTGAAACCTGACTGGTTAGGATCAAGAAGGTCATTCTGAGAGAGATAGCAAGAGAGTTGGCTAAAGACGGCACGCTCAATAGTTTTGGAAAGAAAAGAAAGAAGGGATACTGGTCTGTAGTTGTTGACATCAGTGGGATCGAAGTGTTGGTTTCTTGAGAAGGGGAGCAACTCTCGCTCTCTTGAAGACGGAAGGGACATGGCCAGCGGTCAAGGATGAGTTGATCAGCGAGGTGAGGTAGGGGAGAAGGTCACCGGAGATGGTCTGGAGAAGAGAGGAGGGGATGGGGTCAAGCGGGCAGGTTGTTGGGCGGCCTGCAGTCACAAGTCGCAGGATTTTATCTGGAGAGAGAGGGGAGAAAGAAGTCAAAGCATAGGGTAGGGCAGTGTGAGTAGGACCAGCAGTGTCATTAGACTTAACAAACGAGGATCGAATGTCGTCAACCTTCTTTTCAAAGTGGTTGACGAAGTCATCCACAGAGAGAGGAGGGGGGGGGGGGGAGGATTCAGGAGGGAGGAAAATGTGGCAAAGAGCTTCCTAGGGTTAGAGGCAGATGCTTGGAATTTAGAGTGGTAGAAAGTGGCCTTAGCAGCAGAAACAGATGAAGAAAATGTAGAGAGGAGGGAGTGAAAAGATGCCAGGTCGGCAGGGAGTTTAGTTTTCTTCCATTTCCGCTCCGCTGCCCGGAGCTCTGTTCTGTGAGCTCGCAATGAGTCATCAAGCCACGGAGCTTGAGGGGAGGACTGAGCCGGCCGGGAGGATAGGGGACACAGAGAGTCAAAGGATGCAGAAAGGGAGGAGAGGAGGGTTGAGGAGGCAGAATCAGGAGATTGGAGGGAGAAGGATTGAGCAGAGGGAAGAGATGATAGGATGGAAGAGGAGAGAGTAGTGGGAGAGAGAGAGCGAAGGTTGCGGCGGCGCATTACCATCTGTGTAGGGGCAGAGTGAGTAGTGTGGGAGGAGAGCGAGAGAGAAAAGGAAACAAAGTAGTGGTCGGAGACATGGAGGGGAGTTGCAGTGAGATTAGTAGAAGAGCAGCATCTAGTAAAGATGAGGTCAAGCGTATTGCCTGCCTTGTGAGTAGGGGGACGGTGAGAGGGGTGAGGTCAAAAGAGGAGAGAAGTGGAAAGAAGGAGGCAGAGAGAAATGAGTCAAATGTGGACATAGGGAGGTTGAAATCCCCCAAAACTGTGAGGGGTGAGCCATCCTCAGGAAAGGAACTTATCAAGGCGTCAAGCTCATTGATGAACTCTCCAAGGGAACCTGGAGGCGATAGATGACAAGGATATTAAGCTTAAATGGGCTAGTGACTGTGACAGCATGGAATTCAAATGAGGAGATAGACAGATGGGTTAGGGGAAAAATTGAGAATGTCCACTTGGGAGAGATGAGGATTCCTGTGCCACCACCCCTCTGACCAGATGCTCTCGGGGTATGCGAGAACACATGGTCAGACGAGGAGAGAGCAGTAGGAGTAGCAGTGTCTTCAGTGGTAATCCATGTTTCCGTCAGCGCCAGGAAGTCGAGGGACTGGAGATTAGCATAGGCTGGGATGAAGTCAGCTTTGTTGGCAGCAGAACGGCAGTTCCAGAGGCTGCCTGAGACCTGGAACTCCAGGTGTGGGGTGCGTGCAGGGACCACCAGGTTAGAGAGGCAGCAGCCACGCGGTGTGGGGCGTTTGTGTAGCCTGTGCAGAGAGGAGAGAACAGGGATAGGCAGAGACATAGTTGACAGGCTGTAGCAAATGGCTACAATAATGCAGAGGAGATCGGAATGAAATGAACTAAACATCTGGGACAGTAGAGAGCAGGGCCTCCCTCACCAAAAACTTCTACTTCTAACAACTATAATTGTTTCACTGAACCACCCGAACAAAAACTCTACCAACTTCCACCTTTAGAAATCAGAATTGTTGTGAACCACAGCGGTTCAATGTTTAAAGGAATAGACTCAACCCACTTTATTCAGCTAGCTAACTATGACACCATAGCTAACTAGCATGCTAGCATCCAAAAACACACAGTTTAGCACCAACACTTGCATCCAAAAACACACAGTTTAGCGCCAACACTTGGTCACAACAAACCACCAATAGTGTGTTAACACACTAAGCAGATAATTCGTGTCCGTGCTAGCTAGCAATGGCCACTGTGTTGACCTTGTTTGAAGAACGGCTAGCTAGCTAGCTTCGTGCTACCCCCGGCACCGCCGAACAACAATGCCAACCCACAGTAACTAACCACAACAGCCCACGATGCCTAGCTATGACGCCATAGCTAACTAGCATGCTAGCATCCAATAACACACAGTTTAGCACCAATACTTGGTTACAACAAACCACCAAGAGTGTGTTAACACACTAAACAGATAATTCATGTCCGTGTCTAGTTTCTTTCGTAACGCAGCAAAAAAATTAAGCGTTGGTTAGCTAGCACATTAACATTGGAAACAACTCTCCACCGTTGCACTAAACAGATAATTACCAATAAACGTTACCAGTAGCTACCCGCTAGCTAGCTAGCATACCAAGAGTGTGTTAACACACAAAACAGATCATTCATGTCCGTGTCAAGTTCCTTTCATAACGCAGCAAAAAAATTAAACGTTGGCTAGCTAGCTAGTACATTAGCTAGCACATTAACATTGGAAACAACTCTCCACCATTGCACTAAACAGATAATAACCAATAAACGTTACCAGTAGCTACCCGCTAGCTAGCTAGCCTCGTGCTCCGCCGTAACAATACTTAAACAATACGTAAACAATACTTACCTACAATAATTGCCCACGGAAACCTACAACAACCACCCAAATAAACTACCTACCTACGATCTAAATACATGGTTTATAGATATACCTGACTAATAGGTGACTCATAGATATCATCCTGACTAACATACCCTCTAAATACACCTCAGCTGTCTTCAACCAGGATCTCAGCGATCACTGCCTTATTGCCTGCGTCTGTAACGGGTCCGCGGTCAAACGACCACCCCTCATCACTGTCAAACGCTCCCTTCCCCTTAAAACACTTTAGCGAGCAGGCTTTCCTAATTGACCTGGCCCACGTATCCTGGATGGATATAGATCTCATTCCGTCAGTAGAGGATGCCTGGTTGTTCCTTAAAAGTAATTTCCTCTCAATCTTAAATAAACATGCCCCATTCAAAAAATACAGAACTAAGAACCAATATAGCCCCTGGTTCTCCTCAGACTTGACTGCCCTTGACCAGCACAAAAACATCCTGTGGCGTACTGCATTAGCATCAAATAGCCCCCGCGATATGCAACTTTTCAGGGAAGTTAGGAACCAATATACACAAGCAGTTAGGAAAGCAAAGGCTAACTTTTTCAAACTGAAATTTGCATCCTGTACCACTAACTCCAAAACATTTCGGGTAGCCTTCCACAAGCTTCCCACAATAAGTTGGGTGAATTTTGGCCCATTCCTCCTGACAGAGCTGGTGTAACTGAGTCAGGTTTGTAGGCCTCCTTGCTCGCACATGCTTTTTCAGTTCTGCCCACAAATTTTCTATAGGATTGAGGTCAGGGCTTTGTGATGACCACTCCAATAGCTTGACTTTGTTGTCCTTAAGCCATTTTGCTACAACTTTGGAAGTATGCTTGGGGTCATTGTCCATTTGGAAGATCCATTTGCGACCAAGCTTTAACTTCCTGACTGATGTCTGATGTTGCTTCAATATATCCACATAATTTTCCTTCCTCATGATGCCATCTATTTTGTGAAGTGCACCAGCCCCTCCCGCAGCAAAGCACCCCCACAGCATGATGCTGCCACCCCCGTGCTTCACGGTTGGGATGGTGTTCTTCGGCTTACAGTTGCCCCCTTTTTCCTCCAAACATAACGATGGTCATTATGGCCAAACAGTTCTATTTTTGTTTCATCAGACCAAAGGACATTTTTCCAAATAGTACGATCTTTGTTTCCATGTGCAGTTGCAAACCGTAGTCTGGCTTTTTTATGGCGGTTTTGGAGCAGTGGCTTCTATCTTGCTGAGCGGCCTTTCAGGTTATGTCGATATAGGACTCGTTTTACTGGTGGATATAGATGCTTTTGTACCTGTTTCCTCCAGCATCTTCACAAGGTCCTTTGCTGTTGCTCTGGGATTGATTTGCACTTTTCGCACCAAAGTATGTTCATCTCGAGGAGACAGAACGCGTCTCCTTCCTGAGTGGTATGACGGCTGCGTAGTCCCATGGTGTTTTTACTTGCGTACTATTGTTTGTACAGATGAACGTGGTACCTTCAGGCATTTGGAATTGCTCCCAAGGATGAACTAGACTTGTGGAGGTCTACAATTATTTTTCTGAGGTCTTGGCTGATTTCTTTTGATTTATCCATGATGTCAAGCAAAGAGGCACTGAGTTTGAAGGTAGGCCTTGAAATACATCCACAGGTACACCTCCAATTGACTCAAATGATGTCAATTAGCCTATCAGAAGCTTCTAAAGCTGTCACGCCCTGGCTCTGGGGACTCTAGAATGTTGAGCCAGGGTGTGAGTTTTCATTTGTGTTCGTTCTAGTATTGTGTTTCTATGTTGGGCAGTGTGGTTCTCAATCAGAGGCAACGTGAATCAGCTGTTGCTTGTTGTCTCTGATTGGGAACCATACTTAGTCAGCCTGTTTCCCACAGTATGGTGTGGGATCTTGTTCCTGTATAGGTTTGTGTTTTGCACCTTTGGATGTCACGTTATCGTTTGTTGTTTTTGTTCGTGTTATCATTCAAATTAATAAAATATGTTCACCTTCCACGCTGCGCCTTGGTCCTCTGTACCCGACGATCGTGACAGAAGATCCCACCAGAACTGGACCAAGCAGCGGGTCCAGGAGCCATCGCCAGGGAAATCTCTAGCGGATATCCAGCACCTCCTCAACTGGGTCAAGCCGTGTGAGCAAGAGAGGGGCTTGACTTGGAAGCAGAAGGGCGAAAGGCTGGCGAGAGATATGGAGACCTGGTCCACGGGAAGGAGAGAAGCCCAGAAATTTTTTAGGGGGGGGCTCACACCGTGGACGACGGGGCAGCAGGAGACCGCGATAGAGCGGCCCAGCGGGTTGGCAGAGGAGGCCGCCAGGTTACGGGGGCCACTGGTCAAAAAGGGGAAGGAAGGTGTAGAGGCACGGCGAGAGGTACTGGGGTGTGTTACCAGTCCGGTCCGGCCCGTTCCTGATCCCTGCGTAGGGCCAGTGGTGTGTGTCCCCAATACGGTCCGGCCTGTTCCTGTCCCTTGCACCGAGCCTGTGGTGCGCGTCGCCAGCCCAGTCCGGTCCATTCCTGCTCTCCGCACCAAGGCAGTGGTGCGCTCGTCAGCCCGGTCCGGCCCGCTCCTGCTCCCCGCACCAAGCCAATGGTGCGCGTCGCCAGCCCGGCCCGGCCTGTTCCTGCTCCCCGCACCAAGCCAATGGTGCGCGTCGCCAGCCCGGCCCGGCCTGTTCCTGCTCCCCGCACCAAGCCTATGGTGCGCGTCGCCGGCCCGGCCCGGCCTGTTCCTGCTCCCCGCACCAAGCCAATGGTGCGCGTCGCCAGCCCAGCCCGGCCTGTTCCTAATCCCCGCACCAAGCCTATGGTGCGCGTCGCCCGCCCGGCCCGGCCTGTTCCTGCTCCCCGCACCAGGCCAATGGTGCGCGTCGCCAGCCCGGTCCGGCCCGCTCCTGCTCCCCGCACCAAGCCTATGGTGAGCGTCGCCAGCCCGGTCCGGCCCGTTCCTGCTCCCCACACCAAGCCAGTGGTGTGCGTCGTCAGTCCGGCACGGCCCGTGCCTGTTCCACCGGTGCCTGGTCCGGCACGCCGGAGCTAGAGCAATCTGCTCCACCAGTGTGCAGTCCAGCTCCGGCCAGCGGGGCCAGACCGGACCAGGGGTACTTTGGGGGGTTGGAGAGGGAGTGGGGATCAGGCCCGCAGCCGGATCCGCCGCCAAGGCGGAGTGCCCACCCGGTCCCTCCCCTGTGGTGTTTGGTTGGCGCGGCCGGAGTCCGCGCCTTTGGGGGGGGGTACTGTCACGCCCTGGTTCTGGGGACTCTAGTATGTTGAGCCAGGATGTGACTTTTCATTTGTGTTCGTTCTAGTATTGTGTTTCTATGTTGGCCAGTGTGGTTCTCAATCAGAGGCAATGTGAATCAGCTGTTGCTTGTTGTCTCTGATTGGGAACCATACTTAGTCAGCCTGTTTCCCACAGTGTTTGGGATCTTGTTCCTTTTGGTTTGTGTTTGTACCGTAGGACTTCACGTATCGTTTGTTGTTTTGTTCGTGTAACATTAATAAAAAGCATGTTCACCTTCCACGCTGTGCCTTGGTCCTCCTCTGCATACGACGATCGTGACAAAAGTGAAATAATCTGTCTGTAAATAAAAATTACTTGTGTCATGCACAAGATGTCCTAACCGACTTGCCAAAACTATAGTTTGTTAACAAGAAATTTGTGGAGTGGTTGAAAAAACAAGTTTCAATGATGACTCCAACCTAAGTGTATGTAAACTTCCGACTTCAACTGTATTTGTGCCTGTGTGTTTCCATCCAAAGTCTCAACATGTGACACCATGAAACTACACGTGACAACATTTGAACGTTTCACATGTAAACGTTACTTTCCTCACGTGAAAGAGTGGTGTTAACATGTGATACATTTCAAATGTGAAGAACTGACCTCATGTGTCTCTTTTTTTCACGTGAACATTTCTGCTGAACAGAATTTTGGGATTTTGTCCCACTCCTCTTTGCAGATCTTCTCCAAGTCATTAAGGTTTCGAGCCTGACGTTTGGCAACTCGAACCTTCAGCTCCCTCCACATATTTTCTACGGGATTAAGGTCTGGAGACTGGCTAGGCCACTCCAGGACCTTTATGTGCTTCTTCTTGAGCCACTCCTTTGTTGCCTTGGCCGTGTGTTTTGGGTCATTGTCATGCTGGAATACCCATCCACGACCCATTTTCAATGCCCTGGCTGAGGGAAGGAGGTTCTCACCCAAGATTTGACGGTACATGGCACCGTCCATCGTCCCTTTGATGCAGTGAAGTTGTCCCGTCCCCTTAGCAGAAAAACACCCCCAAAGCATAATGTTTCCACCTCCATGTTTGACGGTGGGGATGGTGTTCTTGGGGTCATAGGCAGCATTCCTCCTCCTCCAAACACGGCGAGTTGAGTTGATGCCAAAGAGCTCGATTTTGGTCTCATCTGACCACAACACTTTCACCCAGTTCTCCTCTGAATCATTCAGATGTTCATTGGCAAACTTCAGACGGGCATGAATATGTGCTTTCTTGAGCAGGGGGACCTTGCGGGCGCTGCAGGATTTCAGTCCTTCACGGCGTAGTGTGTTACCAATTGTTATCTTGGTGACTATGGTCCCAGCTGCCTTGAGATCATTGACAAGATCCTCCCGTGTAGTTCTGGGCTGATTCCTCACCGTTCTCATGATCATTGCAACTCCACGAGGTGAGATCTTGCATGGAGCCCGAGGCCGAGGAAGATTGACAGTTATTTTGTGTTTCTTCCATTTGCGAATAATCGCACCAACTGTTGTCACCTTCTCACCAAGCTACTTGGCGATGGTCTTGTAGCCCATTCCAGCCTTGTGTAGGTCTACAATCTTGTCCCTGACATCCTTGGAGAGCTCTTTGGTCTTGGCCATGGTGGAGAGTTTGGAATCTGATTGATTGATTGCTTCTGTGGACAGGTGTCTTTTATACAGGTAACAAGCTGAGATTAGGAGCACTCCCTTTAAGAGTGTGCTCCTCATCTCAGCTCATTACCTGTATAAAAGACACCTGGGAGCCAAAAATCTTTCCGATTGAGAGGGGGTCAAATACTTATTTCCCTCATTAAAATGCAAATCAATTTATAACATTTTTGACATATGTGTTTTCTGGATTTTTTTGTTGTCATTCTGTCTCTCACTGTTCAAATAAACCTAACATTAAAATGATAGACTGATAATTTCTTTGTCAGTGGGCAAACGTACAAAATCAGCAGGGGATCAAATACTTTTTCCCCTCACTGTATGTTATGATGATAGCTATGTTATGATGATAGCTATGTTATGATGATAGCTATGTTATGATGATAGCTATGTTATGATGATAGCTATGTTATGATGATAGCTATGTGATGTGTGATGATTGTGAGGCGCTACACAAATTCGACAGTCACAAGACGGGGACTTCAAATAGGCCTATGGCAGGCCTGTAGCCAGTCAGGTTAAATGGAAACTGAAATCTGGACACTGACTGTAGGTCTATAACCTCTCACATAGCCTTAATATTAACTCCTGCAGAATCACAGCCAGGTCACTCAAGTCAGTATTCTTACAGTATTCAGGCTTTGGTTTTTCCATTTATATTTCAAGGTTGGACGTGGGGCTCACTGATTGGTGTCACCTCGTTAGTGGGAAGGTGTTTCACCTGTGCTGGCTTGTCATGTCGTTAGTCAGTATGTGTTTCACCTGTGCTGGCTTGTCACCTCGTTAGTCAGTATGCGGCTGGCCCAGGTGATATTTAGGAGCGGCTGTCCCAGGTGATATTTAGGAGCGGCTGTCCCAGGTGATATTTAGGAGCGGCTAGCCCAGGTGATATTTAGGAGCGGCTGGCCCAGGTGATATTTAGGAGCGGCTGGCCCAGGTGATATTTAGGAGCGGCTGGCCCAGGTGATATTTAGGAGCGGCTGGCCCAGGTGATATTTAGGAGCGGCTGGCCCAGGTGATATTTAGGAGCGGCTGGCCCAGGTGATATTTAGGAGCGGCTGGCCCAGGTGATATTTAGGAGCGGCTGTCCCAGGTGATATTTAGGAGCGGCTGGCCCAGGTGATATTTAGGAGTGGCTGGCCCAGGTGATATTTAGGAGCGGCTGGCCCAGTGCTCCAGTTGTCTTGAGAGATGAGGAGGATCAACACCTTTAGTTGTCTCTCCCTATTTGACATCTAAAAAAATATATATCCTTCATCTGATCTTCCCTGTTTTTGGTTTGTGCCACTTTGTGGTTTGCTTCCTGTCTTTAAGTTTGGTGGGTTTTAATTTAGTTTGACTCTTCTTGGGCAAATTTAGTGGGTCTCATGGTGGGTGTCTTTTAGGTCCCAGGTGTTGCTAGTCAACCTCCAGTGGACCCCCCCATGAGTATCTTTCAGAACCCCTCCTAAAACCCCATGTTTTGGTTGTTAGTGATTCTATGTTAGTTCCCCCTTCTGTTTGAGTGACAATTTTTGGTTTTCCTGCTGGGGATTGTAACAACGTCCATCCGTGTCTGAGGATGTCCGGCGATGATGTGGAAACCGTCCACTAGGGGCAACAGTGAGCGCTGTTACCTTCAAGTAGGTTTTGGTTTTAAGGCATTGTGGACAGGGATGGCGGATGGGTGTAAGAATCTGATTATAAAGGTTGCAAGTTCAAATCCAGTGAAAGTTTTTGATATTTTTGAATGAAGTCTATCCCAACCCTTATCTTAACAGAGTTAACGCCTAAAATTAACTTTAAACACTTTGAAATTTGAGGTTTGGAACAACTTTGAAATTTGTCGTATGAGAAACATTGATGAACGTCTAATTCTGATTTGAGACAGAGCTGGTAGAATAAAGCATTACTTGCAGTAAATTGATACACCAAATGTAGGCAAAATGTTGACTCACATTTTGAGAGAATGCAAATGTGCAGTTAGATACCATCTGTAGAGGTGCTTTCTCTATCAGCGGCATAAAAGGTTGCTATTTTCTTACAACTGGTCAAACTGATATCATGTGGACAGAAAATATTTTCTTTTTTGTTGCATTCCCCCCCGACTAAACGTCTTTGATCCGTGAAAGAATCAGATGATCAAGAACTTGACCGATATCAACCAGACTGAAGCTTTCATTCTATCGATTTATGACATTCTGTGAACAAGGGTTTATTTGGTCTTATAGGGCATCATATAATGACAAGAAAAGCTGCATGTATCTAATTATAAAATTGAAAGCAGAAATGTATCTAAATCCTGCTGGCTGACTGTATCCTACAGCGCATTTTCAATATTAGAGGGTTAGGGTCGGGTGCCGGCCTCAGATTATCACATATAGGGTTGGGTGCCGGCCTCAGATTATCACATATAGGGTCGGGTGCCGGCCTCAGATTATCACATATAGGGTCGGGTGCCGGCCTCAGATCATCACTTATAGGGTCGGGTGCCGGCCTCAGATTATCACATATAGGGTCGGGTGCCGGCCTCAGATTATCACATATAGGGTCGGGTGCCTGGCCTCAGATTATCACATATAGGGTTTGGAGCCGGTCTCAGATTTTCACTATCTCATGGTCAGGCTGATGGGTTAATAGCAATTGCGTGCGGGTGAACAAACAACTGACCCACGCACCACTAGTGTACATCACCTTGTCCATGTGTTCATCTGGTTCGGTCAGACCGGTTACCACTTCCCTTTTCATCAGGCCCACAGTGGGGAAGATATCAGAGTTAAACATGGAAATGATGCAGTGTGGTATGTATGGTAGTCAATGTGGTGAATTTGGAGGGTAGCCCCAACTGGGACGATTGTCAAACCAACAATTTAGCCATTACGCCCAGAGAACCTCTCAGTCGGAAAGCCGGGACACATTGTCTTTAAAAACAACTATAATTATGTTACTTTTTATATTGATGTCATATTCAATCAGGTACAATCAAAGCTACATGTTTCCTGGAGTTCCAACCTAAACGTGTGCTATGCACCTGCCACAAGATGGCACTAGCACTCCCCATTTCTCCCCAGTAACACAAGATGGCACTAGCACTCCCCATTTCCCCCAGTAACACAAGATGGCACTAACACTCCCCATTTCCCCCCAGTAACACCAGATGGCACTAACACTCCCCATTTCCCCCCAGTAACACAAGATGGCACTAACACTCACCATTTCCCCCCCCCCCAGTAACACAAGATGGCACTAACACTCCCCATTTCCCCCCCAGTAACACAAGATGGCACTAACACTCCCCATTTCCCCCAGTAACACAAGATGGCACTAACACTCCCCATTTCCCCCAGTAACACAAGATGGCACTTACACTCCCCATTTCCCCAGTAACACAAGATGGCACTAACACTCCCCATTTCCCCCCAGTAACACAAGATGGCACTAACACTCCCCATTTCCCCCCAGTAACACAAGATGGCACTAACACTCCCCCATTCCCCCCCAGTAACACAAGATGGCACTAACACTCCCCATTTACCCCCAGTAACACAAGATGGCACTAACACTCCCCCATTTCCCCCAGTAACACAAGATGGCACTAGCACTCCCCATTTCCCCCCAGTAACACAAGATGGCACTAACACTCCCCATTTCCCCCCAGTAACACCAGATGGCACTAACACTCCCCATTTCCCCCCAGTAACACCAGATGGCACTAACACTCCCCATCCCCCCCAGTAACACAAGATGGCACTAACACTCCCCATTTCCCCCAGTAACACCAGATGGCACTAACACTCCCCATTTCCCCCAGTAACACAAGATGGCACTAACACTCCCCATTCCCCCCAGTAACACAAGATGGCACTAACACTCCCCATTTCCCCCAGTAACACAAGATGGCACTAACACTCCCCATTTCCCCCCAGTAACACAAGATGGCACTAGCACTCCCCATTTCCCCCCAGTAACACAAGATGGCACTAGCACTCCCCATTTCCCCCCAGTAACACCAGATGGCACTAACACTCCCCATTTCCCCCCAGTAACACAAGATGGCACTAGCACTCCCCATTTCCCCCCAGTAACACCAGATGGCACTAACACTCCCCATTTCCCCCAAGTAACACAAGATGGCACTAGCACTCCCCATTTCCCCCCAGTAACACAAGATGGCACTAACACTCCCCATTTCCCCCCAGTACCACAAGATGGCACTAACACTCCCCATTTCCCCCCCAGTAACACAAGATGGCACTAACACTCCCCATTTCCCCCCAGTAACACAAGATGGCACTAACACTCCCCATTTCCCCCCAGTAACACAAGATGGCACTAACACTCCCCATTTCCCCCCAGTAACACAAGATGGCACTAACACTCCCCATTTCCCCCAGTAACACAAGATGGCACTAACACTCCCCATTTCCCCCCAGTAACACAAGATGGCACTAACACTCCCCATTTCCCCCAGTAACACAAGATGGCACTAACACTCCCCATTTCCCCCAGTAACACAAGATGGCACTAACACTCCCCATTTCCCCCCAGTAACACAAGATGGCACTAACACTCCCCATTTCCCCCCAGTAACACAAGATGGCACTAACACTCCCCATTTCCCCCCAGTAACACCAGATGGCACCTAACCCCCCAGTAACACAAGATGGCACTAACACTCCCCATTTCCCCCCAGTAACACCAGATGGCACTAACACTCCCCATTCCCCCCAGTAACACAAGATGGCACTAACACTCCCCATTCCCCCAGTAACACAAGATGGCACTAACACTCCCCATTTCCCCCAGTAACACAAGATGGCACTAACACTCCCCATTTCCCCCAGTAACACTAGATGGCACTAGCACTCCCCATTTCCCCCAGTAACACAAGATGGCACTAGCACGCCCCATTTCCCCCAGTAACACCAGATGGCACTAACACTCCCCATTTCCCCCAGTAACACAAGATGGCACTAGCACTCCCCATTTCCCCCCAGTAACACCAGATGGCACTAACACTCCCCATTTCCCCCCAGTAACACAAGATGGCACTAACACTCCCCATTTCCCCCCAGTACCACAAGCCTCTCCTCGTCTAACTCCAACCGTAGTTTATAACTGATACAGCGTGCCTCAGCCATATCATACAACATATTTCACTGCTGCGGCCAATTACTTGAGTCATTAGGCCTTTTTTGCTCTTAGACATTTTATTCTGAACACCGATGCAACTGATACAGTTTCCGTCAGCCTTTTTAAAACACAGTTCACAGTTCAGTTGTAAACCAAGGGGAACAACGATTCAGTGAAAAGCACTTCTCTATACTGCAGACTGTAATGTGATTCCGAAATGGCACCTAAGGTAGTGAACTATATAGGAATTACTTATGGGTCAAAAGTGCACTATAAGATTCTATAATAGACCTGAGGGTCATAAACCAGGAAGAGGAATCCTGGTACTGTAGCTGCTCTGCTGTAGTGACTCCTCCCCCTCCCTCTCGCTCTCTCTGCACTGGGAAATAAAAGACGGTTAATAAAAAGCAGTGCTAAATCAGGAGGTAATACAAGTTATGGTGTTGGATGGATGGATGGATGGCTTAGTTAACACTCTGGGCCTGAATGATCATGTTCATTTAATTCCCATAACTCAAATGAACCAGAAGGCCCAATAAAGGTAATTTAACCAACTAGTCTCCATCAGGACAGACCCAGGGGGACTGATGCTCCATACAGACCCAGGGGGACTGATGCTCCATACAGACCCAGGGGGACTGATGCTCCATACAGACCCAGGGGGACTGATGCTCCATACAGACCCAGGGGGACTGATGCTCCATACAGACCCAGGGGGACTGATGCTCCATACAGACCCAGGGGGACTGATGCTCCATATAGGAAGGCCTCAGGACAGACCCAGGGGGACTGATGCTCCATACAGACCCAGGGGGACTGATGCTCCATACAGACCCAGGGGGACTGATGCTCCATACAGACCCAGGGGGACTGATGCTCCATATAGGAAGTGTAACGGCCTCAGGACAGACCCAGGGGGACTGATGCTCCATATAGGAAGTGTAACGGCCTCAGGACAGACCCAGGGGGACTGATGCTCCATATAGGAAGTGTAACGGCCTCAGGACAGACCCAGGGGGACTGATGCTCCATATAGGAAGTGTAACGGCCTCAGGACAGACCCAGGGGGACTGATGCTCCATATAGGAAGTGTAACGGCCTCAGGACAGACCCAGGGGGACTGATGCTCCATATACGAAGTGTAACGGCCTCAGGACAGACCCAGGGGGACTGATGCTCCATATAGGAAGTGTAACGGCCTCAGGACAGACCCAGGGGGGACTGATGCTCCATATAGGAAGTGTAACGGCCTCAGGACAGACCCAGGGGGACTGATGCTCCATATAGGAAGTGTAACGGCCTCAGGACAGACCCAGGGGGACTGATGCTCCATATAGGAAGTGTAACGGCCTCAGGACAGACCCAGGGGACTGATGCTCCATATAGGAAGTGTAACGGCCTCAGGACAGACCCAGGGGGACTGATGCTCCATATAGGAAGTGTAACGGCCTCAGGACAGACCCAGGGGGACTGATGCTCCATATAGGAAGTGTAACGGCCTCAGGACAGACCCAGGGGGACTGATGCTCCATATAGGACGTGTAACGGCCTCAGGACAGACCCAGGGGGACTGATGCTCCATATAGGAAGTGTAACGGCCTCAGGACAGACCCAGGGGGACTGATGCTCCATATAGGAAGTGTAACGGCCTCAGGACAGACCCAGGGGGACTGATGCTCCATATAGGAAGTGTAACGGCCTCAGGACAGACCCAGGGGACTGATGCTCCATATAGGAAGTGTAACGGCCTCAGGACAGACCCAGGGGGACTGATGCTCCATATAGGAAGGCCTCAGGACAGACCCAGGGGGACTGATGCTCCATATACGAAGTGTAACGGCCTCAGGACAGACCCAGGGGGACTGATGCTCCATATAGGAAGTGTAACGGCCTCAGGACAGACCCAGGGGGACTGATGCTCCATATAGGAAGGCCTCAGGAGAGACCCAGGGGGACTGATGCTCCATATAGGAAGTGTAACGGCCTCAGGACAGACCCAGGGGGACTGATGGTCCATATAGGAAGTGTAACGGCCTCAGGACAGACCCAGGGGGACTGATGGTCCATATAGGAAGTGTAACGGCCTCAGGACAGACCCAGGGGGACTGATGCTCCATATAGGAAGGCCTCAGGACAGACCCAGGGGGACTGATGCTCCATATACGAAGTGTAACGGCCTCAGGACAGACCCAGGGGGACTGATGCTCCATATAGGAAGGCCTCAGGAGAGACCCAGGGGGACTGATGCTCCATATAGGAAGTGTAACGGCCTCAGGACAGACCCAGGGGGACTGATGCTCCATATAGGAAGTGTAACGGCCTCAGGACAGACCCAGGGGGACTGATGCTCCATATAGGAAGTGTAACGGCCTCAGGACAGACCCAGGGGGACTGATGCTCCATATAGGAAGTGTAACGGCCTCAGGACAGACCCAGGGGGACTGATGCTCCATATAGGAAGTGTAACGGCCTCAAGACAGACCCAGGGGGACTGATGCTCCATATAGGAAGTGTAACGGCCTCAGGACAGACCCAGGGGGACTGATGCTCCATATAGGACGTGTAACGGCCTCAGGACAGACCCAGGGGGACTGATGCTCCATATAGGAAGTGTAACGGCCTCAGGACAGACCCAGGGGGACTGATGCTCCATATAGGAAGTGTAACGGCCTCAGGACAGACCCAGGGGGACTGATGCTCCATATAGGAAGTGTAACGGCCTCAGGACAGACCCAGGGGGACTGATGCTCCATATAGGAAGTGTAACGGCCTCAGGACAGACCCAGGGGGACTGATGCTCCATATAGGAAGTGTAACGGCCTCAGGACAGACCCAGGGGGACTGATGCTCCATATACGAAGTGTAACGGCCTCAGGACAGACCCAGGGGGACTGATGCTCCATATACGAAGTGTAACGGCCTCAGGACAGACCCAGGGGGACTGATGCTCCATATAGGAAGGCCTCAGGACAGACCCAGGGGGACTGATGCTCTATATATTGGACCAAGCTATAAGGTATAATGTGGGATCTGACAGTGAATTCTATGTATCCTTCCATGTTTATTTGTCGTTCATTCAGTTCATTTAGTATCTTTCCCTTTTTAAAAAGACTTTCTCTTTTCAATAATTGATGTATAACTGATACCACAATCTATTATTCATCAATCAGCCATCATCTTTTTCACATCAGTTTTATTCATCCATGACTTTCAGACAATACAATCCTTTGAGTGTTTTTTTGTTTTTTACCTTTAATTAAATCTTTGTTTCCTGATTTAACTGATTTGGTAGATATGTTTTTATTAATTTATATTTAGCATAAAAGGAAGTGGCTCCTCACCTAAAGACACGGTTTTTATCATATTTACTGAAAGTTAGTTATTTAGTTGTGTTTTGTGTTTTGTGTTTGTTTTTACTCACTTACAAACCTTCAAGAGTTAAGTTAACTTATCCACCATCTCAACTTCTACAGCAAATTGTGTTCATGTGTTTAATAGTTTGCTTGTTTCTATTGGTCCAGCTAATGGTGTGGCTAATTTGACACAGCTGATTTTAACCATGGTAATTAGGCCACCTGCCATTTTAAATAGGTGTGGTCAGGGGATGTCGTTTAAGCTAGGTGTTCTGTCCTCATTATACAGTATGTAGCGTTTTAGCTAGGTGTTCTGTCCTCATTATATGTAGCTGAATATAATTTGACTGGCAGCTAAACACCTCATTATCAAACCTCTGGATTTCCGTTTAATATTCAGGTTTATTGAGTCAGGAAAGGGAGAAACTGAGAAAATGAGATGATCATAAATTGTCATGAGTCCATACATAGGTTTTGTTCAGGAGTAACCTGTGGGAACTCGCTCTTTTTCACTCGGTCCACTCGTCCAAGTGCCGACGCATTTATTTCATGATGTGAACAGTACGAACTTGCCACTACCAAAGTCTAATGGTTTTAAATGACTGTTTTGTATTGTCTGGAAACTCACTTGTAGAATTGGCTTGCAGTAGGTCTCTTAAAAAAGAGAAGCCGTACTAAAGGTTAGCCTAGCTAGCCGGTTATTAAACAGAGGTGCCTAGTTATTCTTCTTCTGTTGATATCAGGCAACGTGCAACCTAACCCTGGCCCTGAAATGTCTCCAAACCCCCTCTGATTTTAAATCTAGATCTGGTCTTGGTATTTTTCATTTAAATGAATGCCGCCTGTTGTCTACAATTTATGGAGTTAGGATTTGGGCTAAATCAACTGATGCTGATGTAATTGTGTTTTCTGAAACCTAGCTCAGCAAGTCTGTTCTTGATAAGGATATTTGTATAAATGGTTATAATGTGTATGGTCGAGTTAAGAAAGGTGTGGGTGTGGCTATATGTAAAGACTAAATTCCTTGTAAGTGTGGTAAAGTCTGAAACGATTTGTAAACAGTTGGAATTTCTTGCTTTGAATCTTGAGGTTTCAAATGGTCTCTCTATAACTGTGATTGGCTGTTATAGACCCCCTGCTCTCGGTGATGCATTGTCTTCTCTGATTCACCTTATGTCTAAACTTCTTTACAGTGAAATGATCTTGATTGGTGATCTCAACTGGTGTTGGTTAAAGCCAGTGTCTGATGATTTAAAAATGTATTGTAATAATATGAATATTACCCAGTTGATTAACTCACCCACCCGCCCAAATGTCCAGAGAAATCTACCCTGATTGATTTGGTATTGACAAATGTTCCACATAAATATTCTGCGGTTGGTGTTTTCTGGAATGATTTAAGTGACCATTGTGCTGTTCTTGCTGTTAGAAATACTAAGGTACCTAAGATAAACCCACAATTTATTCGTAAGATAAATTGTAAGAGTTTTAATGAGCAGGCTTTCTTTCATGATTTGTTTTATTTTGACTGGAGCAAGATTGCCTGGAAATTCTTTCTGCAATGCTGAATTGTTACAAGGAGCACTTTGTATCATTGATTCAGTATCTTCTGACTCTGTACAACCCTGTGTGGATGAACTGGTGAGAGCTGGTCAAACTTTGAGCTTTTTGCCGTTCTCAGTGCAGGAGGTACATAAAGCCCTGAAATCCTTAGATCAGAGAAAGCCTGCAGGTTCTGATCTTCTTGATCCCTGCTTTTTAAAACTGGCAGCTGATTTCATAGCTGAACCACTTACATATCTGTTCAATCTAACCCTGGAATGTAATGAAATTCCAAGGATCTGGAAATCAGCATTTGTCCTACCACTTTTAAAAGGGGGAGATCCAACTCTTTAAAATAATTATATGCCAATCTCAAAGCTGTCAACCCTGGCGAAAATATTTGAAACCCTTGTTAGTTGTTATATACTAACTCTATTTGATCAATGTACCAATCGGGCTTCAGGAAGAAGCATAGCACAATTACAGCAGCCATTAAGGTTTTAAATGATATCACTGAAGACCTTGACAAAAAATAACACTGTCTCACTTTTTATTGATCTCTCTAAGGCTTTTGATACAGTTGATCATGCTATACTGAGGCAGAGATTGTCGAGCGTAGGTCTTTCGTAGCATGCAGTTGCATGGTTTGCAGTTGCACTCAATTTGATGGGCTCATGTCTGTTAAATGGTCTGTCTGTAATGGTCTGTCTGTAATGGTCTGTCTGTAATGGTCTGTCTGTAATGGTCTGTCTGTAATGGTCTGTCTGTAATGGTCTGTCTGTAATGGTCTGTCTGTAATGGTCTGTCTGTAATGGTCTGTCTGTAATGGTCTGTCTGTAATGGTGTGTCTGTAATGGTCTGTCTGTAATGGTCTGTCTGTAATGGTCTGTCTGTAATGGTCTGTCTGTAATGGTCTGTCTGTAATGGTGTGCCCCCTGTAATGGTCTGTCTGTAATGGTGTGCCCCCTGTAATGGTCTGTCTGTAATGGTCTGTCTGTAATGGTCTGTCTGTAATGGTCTGTCTGTAATGGTGTGCCCCAGGGCTCTCTACTTGGTCCCCTCTTATTCACTATTTATATAAATAATTTAGACATATGTGCAAAATGCGCAACTTCGCTTTTTATGATACTGCTATTTATTGTTGTGCCTGGTCTCTCACAAAAGCTTTCCAGAACTTGCAAACTGCTTTTTATACTGTTCAACATACCTTGTGTCAATTGAAGCTTTTCCTCAATGCTGACAAAACTAATGGTGTTTTCTAAAGCAAGGAATGGACCTCTGAAACTTTCACCTATTACTACCTGTCAGGGCAGTGAGTTTGAGGCTGAAACCTCATAGAAATATCTGGGAATTGTCATTGATGACGGCCTCTTTTAAATTGCATATTCAGCAACTTACAGAACAATTGAAGCTGAAGTTGGGATTTTATTTTAGGAATAAGGCCTGTTTTTCTCTTGAGGCTAGTATCAGCTACATTTATGCCTATACAAGACTGTTACGAACCCCGTGGCTCTAAACATCTAGGGTGGATGGACATGAGACCCGTAACATAAATCATGCAAATTAGGAGTGTGACATGGAACAGTGAGAACAAAAATTACACAACAACCATGAACTACCGTCAAACATAAATGGTTTATTTCTGAACACACGGTAAAGGTTTGGGAAAAAGGGCTGAGCAGGACCCAAGAAATGAAACAATAGTGTAAAACACCCCTAAACTGATCTTGCCTGCCTCAAGAACCGCTAGGCTACTGCTACTCATAAAAAAATACAGTGGGTGGTCCGCTCAGGTCTAACTAGTGTTTATAGACAGTTCTTTCTACGGGAAATGTATGCCCAAGGGCAGCTAGCTCAAACTCCCCTTTTCCCAGAAACACACAAAGTTACCAATCAGAGTAATTAGCAAATTAGTGAGTACACAATACACAGGACACCACCGTATCCATACTCACATACAAAAAGTAGTCAAACAAAGTTACTAAACAGCGTAACCAGCAACTTAGTGAGTAAACAAAAACAGGACACCACAGTGTCCATACTCACATACGGAAAATGTCTCTCTCTCTCAACAAACATAACTGACTGGTTTTTATATAATGGGATGTGTGATTGAAAACCCAGCAACAGGTGGTGAAATGCAGAGGAATGTTCACTGATTGGTCCACCTTAGCAATCAGCAGACACCTCAACGACCACCAATCAGGAACATACAGGACACCTGTGATTAGGGCAGAAGGAGTAGAAACACACAAAAACACAGGATACCTGTATCCGTAACAAGACTATGATGATATTTTATATATAAATGCTTCCGCTCAGTGTTTCAGATCAATTGACGCCCTGTACCATGGAGCATTGCGATTTTATATAAAACTGCAAAACCATTACGCACCACTGCACTTTATATACCCTATTTAAGGGAGGTCTTTAAACAGCAGCAGCATGGTGATTTCAGGTATGGAGATAGTATGGTGGTGGTATCAAGTCTTCCTTTCTATCCAACGTAACTTTATTCTATCTATGATCATCAAAGACAACACCAGGAGCAGAGCCCTGGGCAGACAGCCTCAACACTTCTACCAAGTCCTGCAGGTTCAACACTTCAGCACTCTATGGGCCCTGGTCAAAAGTAGTTCACATCCCAAGTCTCCTTTATCATATCTCTGAGAATAATACATCAGTCTTTGGTTTTAAATGATGACTGATTCAGTTAGCCAATCATAGAGAGGTTTGAAATGATGACTGATTCAGTTATCCAATCATAGAGAGGATTGAAATGATGACTGATTCAGTTAGCCAATCATACAGAGGTTTTACATGATACTGATTCAGTTAGCCAATCATATAGAGGTTTTAAATGATGACTGATTCAGTTAGCCAATCATACAGAGGTTTTAAATGATGACTGATTCAGTTAGCCAATCATACAGAGGTTTTAAATGATGACTGATTCAGTTAGCCAATCATACAGAGGTTTTTATTTTGTTCTAGGAGAAGGTAGAGTTAGCATTCAGATAGTAATAGGTAAGACATGTTGCATAAACACCATGTTGGTCCCTTTGTCCTTGTTTCTCTGTATTTCTGGTTGAGAAGAAGTGTTACTTCCGGCCAGGACAGCTTAAACTGACCTTGATATACCTAGAGAGAGAGGGAGGGTGCGAGAGACAGAGAGAGATGACCGATAGAGAGGGGAGGGGGAGGGAGGACAGAGAGATGGGGGGGAGGACAGAGGGGCGGGGGGAGAGAAAGGAGGGAGGGAGGGAGGGGGCGGGGGAGAAGGAGAGAGAGGACTGATAGGGAAAGGTGGCAGAGAGGACAGAGAGGGAGTGGGGGGGGTTTGGAGTGGCAGAGAGAGAGTAGGGCGGGGGGTGTAAAGAGAGGGACTGAGGAGTGGGGTGGAAGAGAGAGAGGACAGAGAGGGACTGAGGGGGTTGGAAGAGGACAATGAGGGACTGAGGGGGTTGGAAAAGGTAGAGGACAAAGAGGGAGTGAGGGAGGGTGGAAGAGAGAGAGGACAGAGAAGGAGTGTGGGGGAGAAAGAGGACAGAGAGGGAGTGGGGGTTGGAAGAGAGAGAGGACAGAGAGGGAGTGTGGGGGAGAAAGAGGACAGAGAGGGAGTGGGGGGGGTGGAAGAGAGAGAGGACAGAGAGGGAGTTTGGGGGAGAAAGAGGACAGTGAGGGAGTGGGGGGGTTGGAAGAGAGAGAGGACAGAGAGGTAGAGAGGGGAGATGGAGAAAGTGGCAGAGACGGCGAGAGAGATGAATGAGATTGAGAGACATGACAGAGGGAGTGAGGGGGAGAGAGAGGGCAGTGAGGAAGTGTGTGTGGGGGGAGATGAGGGGGGAGAGAGAGATGAGAGATGGAGAAAGTGGCATAGAAAGTGAAAAGCAAAGTAAACAGAGAGATAGGGGTAGAGAGGGGAGAGAGGGGAGATAGGGGGAGATAAGGGGAGAGAGGGAGAGAGGGATAGGGGAGAGAGGGGAGATAGGGGAGAGAGGGGAGATAATGGGAGAGAGGGGAGATAAGGGGAGAGAGGGGAGATAGGGGAGATAATGGGAGAGAGGGGAGATAAGGGAGAGAGGGAGAGAGGGGAGAGAGGGGAGATAAGGGGAGAGAGGGGAGAGAGGGGGGATAGGGGAGAGAGGGAGAGAGGGGAGAGAGAGGAGAGAGGGAGAGAGAGGAGGAGAGAGGGGAGATAGGGGGAGATAAGGGGAGAGAGGGAGAGAGGGGATAGGGAGAGAGGGAGAGAGGGAGATAGGGGGAGATAAGGGGAGAGAGGGAGGGAGGGGATAGGGAGAGAGGGAGAGAGGGGATAGGGGAGAGAGGGATAGGGAGAGAGGGGATAGGGGAGAGAGGGAGAGAGGGGAGATAGGGGGAGATAAGGGAGAGAGGGAGAGAGGGGATAGGGGAGAGGGGGGAGATGAGGGAGAGAGGGAGAGAGGGGAGATGAGGGGAGAGAGGGGAGATAGGGGGAGAGGGGAGAGAGGGGAGAGAGGGGAGATAAGGGGAGAGAGGGGAGATAAGGGGAGAGAGGGGAGAGAGGGGAGAGAGGGGAGAGAGGGGGATAGGGGAGATAAGGGGAGAGAGGGAGAGAGGGGAGAGAGAGGGGAGATAGGGGGAGATGGGGGAGATTAGGGAGAGAGGGGAGATAGGGAGAGAGGGGAGATAAGGGAGAGAGGGGGATAGGGGAGATAAGGGGAGAGAGGGGAGAGAGTGGAGAGAGGGGAGAGAGGGGGAGAGGGGAGAGAGGGGAGATAGGGGAGATAGGGGAGATGAGGGGAGAGAGGGGGAAGGAGAGAGGGAGAGAGGGGGAGATAGGGGGAGAGAGGGAGAGGGATAGGGGAGAGAGGGAGAGAGGGGAGATAAGGGGAGAGAGGGAGAGAGGGATAGGGAGAGAGGGGAGAGAGGGAGAGAGGGGGATAGGGAGAGAGGGGGATAGGGGAGAGAGGGAGAGAGGGAGAGAGGGGAGAGAGGGAGATAGGGGAGAGAGGGGAGAGAGGGAGATAAGGGGAGAGAGGGAGAGAGTGGGGAGATAAGGGGAGAGAGGGGAGAGAGGGAGATAAGGGAGAGAGTGGAGAGAGGGGAGATAAGGGGAGAGAGGGAGAGAGTGGAGAGAGGGGAGATAAGGGGAGATAGGGGAGAGAGGGAGAGAGGTGGGATAGGGGATAGAGGGAGAGAGGGGAGAAAGGGGAGAGAGTGGAGAGAGGGGAGAGAGAGGGAGAGAGGGAGAGAGGGAGAGAGGGAGAGAGGAGAGAGGGAGAGAGGGGGATAGGGGAGAGAGGGAGAGAGGGGAGATAGGGAGAGAGGGAGATAAGGGGAGAGGGGAGAGAGGGGGATAGGGGAGATAAGGGGAGAGAGGGAGACAGTGGAGAGAGGGGAGATAAGGGGAGAGAGGGGAGAGAGGGGAGAGAGAGGAGAGAGGGGAGATAGGGGGAGAGAGGGAGAGAGGGAGATAGGGAGAGAGGGGGATAGGGAGAGAGGGAGAGAGGGGAGAGAGGGGAGATAAGGAGAGAGGGAGATAGGGAGAGAAGGGAGATAAGGGAGAGAGGGAGAGAGGGGGATAGGGGAGAGAGGGGAGATAGGGAGAGAGGGAGATAGGGGAGAGAGGGGGATAGGGGAGAGAGGGGAGAGAGGGAGATGAGGGGAGAGAGGGAGAGAGGGGAGATAAGGGAGAGAGGGGGATAGGGGAGATAAGGGAGATAAGGGGAGAGAGGGGAGATAAGGGGAGAGAGGGAGAGAGGGAGAGAGGGGAGATAAGGGAGAGAGGGGAGAGAGGGGAGATAGGGGGAGATTGGGAGATAAGGGGAGAGAGGGGAGAGAGGGGAGATAGGGGAGAGAGGGGAGAGAGGGAGATAAGGGAGAGAGGGGGGATAGGGGAGATAAGGGGAGAGAGGGGAGAGAGGGGGATAGGGAGAGAGGGAGAGAGGGGAGATAAGGGGAGAGAGGGGAGAGAGGGGGGATAGGGGAGATAAGGGGAGAGAGGGTAGAGAGTGGAGAGAGGGGAGATAGGAGGAGAGAGGGGAGAGAGGGGAGAGAGGGGAGATAGGGGAGAGAGGGAGATAGGGGAGAGGGGGAGATAGGAGGAGATAGGGGAGAGAGGGGGAGATAGGGGAGAGGAGGGGATAGGGGAGATAAGGGGGAGATAGGGGAGATGGGGAGAGAGGGAGATGAGGGAGAGAGGGGGGATAGGGGAGAGAGGGGAGATGAGGGGAGAGAGGGAGATGAGGGGAGAGAGGGGAGAGAGGGAGAGAGGGGGAGATGAAGGGAGAGAGGGGAGATAGGGGGGAGAGGGGAGATAAGGGGAGAGAGGGGGATAGGGGGATAGGGGGAGATAGGGGAGAGAGGGGAGATAGGAGGAGATAGGGGAGAGGGGGGAGATAGGGGAGAGGAGGGGATAGGGGAGATAAGGGGGAGATAGGGAGATGGGGGAGAGAGGGGAGATGAGGAGAGAGGGGGGATAGGGGAGAGAGGGGAGATAGGGGGATAAGGGAGATAGTGGGGATAGGGAGATAGGGGAGATATGGGAGATAGGGGCGATAGGGGAGATAGGGGGGATAGGGGGGATAGGGGAGAGAGGGGAGATAAGGGGAGAGAGGGGAGATAGGGAGATAGGGGAGAGAGGGGAGAGAGGGGATAGGTGGGATAGGGGGATAGGGGAGAGAGGGGAGAGAGGGGGATAGGGGGATAGGGGAGATAGGGAGAGAGGGGAGAGAGGGGGGATAGGGGGGATAGGGGAGATAGGGGGGATAGGGGGATAGGGGAGATAGGGAGAGAGGGGAGATAGGGGAGAGAGGGGGGATAGGGGGGATAGGGGAGATTGGGGGGATATGGGGGATAGGGGAGATAGGGGAAAGTGAGAGGCCATTTATTGGTGTAATGACAGCGCTATTTGGAGGCAGGAGAGGTTTGTCTGGAGTATCTGATGTCTTTCTTCCTGACCTTTTAGCATTCCTCCTCTTGCCATCTGACAGATGTGTAAACTCCATTATTTAAAAAGGCCCTAAATAAATAACCGACCGTGGGCACGGATAACCCAAAGCATCAACATGCTGCTGGCCCCATCCAACCTGACAGAGGTTGAGAGGATCTGCAGAGAAGAATGGGAGAAACTCCCCAAATACAGGTGTGCCAAGCTTGTAGCGTCATACCCAAGAAGACTCAATGCTGTAATTGCTGCCAAAGGTGCTTCAACAAAGTACTAGGTAAAGGGTCTGAATACTTATGTAAATGTCATAGGTACTTTATTTATTTATATAAATTAGCAAAATTGTCTAAAAACTATCTGGTCACTAAGGGCTTCATCAATCTGGTCACTAAGGGCTTCATCAATCTGGTCACTAAGAGCTTCATTAAATCATTTTGACTGATTGATTGATTTGAAGTGCTTGCAGTATAGCATCATGATGATACTGTTTAGTGTGTGTGTGTGTGTGTGTGTGTGTGTGTGTGTGTGTGTGTGTGTGTGTGTGTGTGTGTGTGTGTGTGTGTGTGTGTGTGTGTGTGTGTGTGTGTGTGTGAGTGGAATGGGAGGCGTGGAACTGTATCACAAAATGTATTATGGAAACCCCTAAGAGGTGATTATTAGGATTATTAGGAAGAGAGTGTGTATTAAGAAAAAGAGAGGAAGGAAGAGAGAGAGTGGGAGAGAGGGAGAGAGAGATGATGTTCCTGACCACTGTTGTATCCTAGCTCTGATCCCCTCTCTCTCCCCCTCTCTCCCCTCTCTCCCTCTCCCTCTGTTAGTCTGTTGCTCTAGGTCAATGAACGCTAGGGAAGTGATGTGGAGACTCAGGGCTCAGCAACAGAATGCAAGGAGGAAGAGGAATTAGAGATGATAGGAGGGATAGAGATGTTGAGGGAGGAGAGGAAAAGGAGGCAGAGAGGATAGTGGAGGGAGAGGAGCGTGGAGGGAGAGGTGGGTGGAGGGAGAGGAGAGTGGAGGGAGAGGAGGGTGGAGGGAGAGGAGAGTGGAGGGAATGGAGAGGAGAGTGGAGGGAGAGGAGAGGGGAGGGAGAGGAGAGGAGAGTGGAGGGAGATGAGAGGAGAGGAGAGTGGAGGGAGAGGAGAGTGGAGGGAGAGGAGAGGAGAGTGGAGGGAGAGGAGAGTGGAGGGAGAGGAGAGGAGAGGAGGGGAGAGTGGAGGGAGAGGAGGATGGAGGGAGAGGAGAGGAGAGTGGAGTGGAGGGAGAGGAGAGGATAGAGGAGGGAGAGGAGAGGAGAGTGGAGGGAGATGAGAGGAGAGGAGAGTGGAGGGAGAGGAGAGGAGGGAGAGGAGAGTGGAGGGAGAGGAGTGGAGAGGAGGGAGAGGAGAGGAGAGGAGAGGAGAGTGGAGGGAGAGGAGAGTGGAGGGAGAGGAGAGGAGAGGAGAGGAGAGGGGAGGGAGAGGAGGGTGGAGGGAGAGGAGAGGAGAGTGGAGGGAGAGGAGAGGATAGAGGAGGGAGAGGAGAGGAGAGTGGAGGGAGAGGAGAGGAGAGGAGAGGAGAGGAGAGGAGAGGAGAGGAGAGGAGAGGAGAGGAGAGGAGAGGAGAGGAGAGGGGAGGGAGAGGAGAGGATAGAGGAGGGAGAGGAGAGGAGAGTGGAGGGAGAGGAGAGGAGAATGGAAGGAGAGGAGAGTGGATTGAGAGGAGAATGGAAGGCTAGGAGAGTGGAGGGAGAAGAGAGTTGAGGGAGAAGAGAGTGGAGGGAGAGGAGAGTGGAGGGAGAGGAGAGGAGAGTGGAGGGAGAGGAGAGTGGATTGAGAGGAGAATGGAAGGCTAGGAGAGTGGAGGGAGAAGAGAGTTGAGGGAGAAGAGTGGAGTGGAGGGAGAAGAGAGTGGAGGGAGAGGAGAGGAGAGTGGAGGGAGAGGAGAGGATAGAGGAGGGAGAGGAGAGGAGAATGGAAGGAGAGGAGAGTGGATTGAGAGGAGAATGGAAGGCTAGGAGAGTGGAGGGAGAAGAGAGTTGAGGGAGAAGAGTGGAGTGGAGGGAGAAGAGAGTGGAGGGAGAGGAGAGGAGAGTGGAGGGAGAGGAGGGTGGAGGGAGAGGAGGATGGAGGGAGAGGAGGGGAGAGTGGAGGGAGAGGAGAGGATAGAGGAGGGAGAGGAGAGGAGAGTGGAGGGAGAGGAGAGGAGAATGGAAGGAGAGGAGAGTGGATTGAGAGGAGAATGGAAGGCTAGGAGAGTGGAGGGAGAAGAGAGTTGAGGGAGAAGAGTGGAGTGGAGGGAGAAGAGAGTGGAGGGAGGGGAGAGGAGAGTGGAGGGAGAGGAGAGGAGAGTGGAGGGAGAAGAGGATGGAGGGAGAGGAGGGGAGAGTGGAGGGAGAGGAGAGGATAGAGGAGGGAGAGGAGAGGAGAGTGGAGGGAGAAGAGAGTTGAGGGAGAAGAGGAGTGGAGGGAGAAGAGAGTGGAGGGAGGGGAGAGTGGAGGGAATGGAGAGGAGAGTGGAGGGAGAGGGATTGGAGAGGGGAGGGAGAGGGGAGGAGAATGGAAGGAGAGGAGAGTGGATTGAGAGGAGAATGGAAGGCTAGGAGAGTGGAGGGAGAAGAGAGTTGAGGGAGAAGAGTGGAGTGGAGGGAGAAGAGAGTGGAGGGAGGGGAGAGGAGAGTGGAGGGAGAGGAGAGGAGAGTGGAGGGAGAAGAGGATGGAGGGAGAGGAGGGGAGAGTGGAGGGAGAGGAGAGGATAGAGGAGGGAGAGGAGAGGAGAGTGGAGGGAGAAGAGGATGGAGGGAGAGGAGGGGAGAGTGGAGGGAGAGGAGAGGATAGAGGAGGGAGAGGAGAGGAGAGTGGAGGGAGAAGAGAGTTGAGGGAGAAGAGTGGAGTGGAGGGAGAAGAGAGTGGAGGGAGGGGAGAGTGGAGGGAATGGAGAGGAGAGTGGAGGGAGAGGGATTGGAGAGGGGAGGGAGAGGGGAGGAGAATGGAAGGAGAGGAGAGTGGAGTGGAGAGGAGAGCAGAGGAAGAGGAGAGCGGAGGCAGATGAGAGTGGAGGGAGGGGAGAGTGAAGGGAGAGGAGAGTGGAGGGAGAGGAGATTGGATGGATAGGATAGTGGAGGCAGAGTTGAGTGGAGGCATAGGAGAGTGGTGGGAGAGGAGATTGGAGAGAAGGAGGAGGAGGAGGAGGAGGACGAGGATGAGGACAAGGAAGCCGAGGGATAGGAGGAAGCAGAGGGAGAGCACACCTGAGAGGGGAGCCTACATTTCCATGGAATGTGTCCGCCCCAATTCCCACCATTCACCCTTATACCACACAGCCTGGGCCAAAAGGGAGAGTGGCAGGGTTTTTTAAAAGTGGTGGGGGTCTGTTTGAGACATCCAGTAAGATTATTTGGGATCTTCAGAAACAGTTATCGTCATCAACAACCAAAGACACTGTGAGAAATGGGCCAGTACATGCATCACCCCTGGTTGCAGAACAGGTATCTGTTTTAGCAGCACTGTTTCCTCCGTAGAGAATTTAAGATACATGGTGGCCAAATCTCAGATTCCGTTTCTGATTTTAGTAAACGAATTGATGATGGTCTCCTACAGAAACATCCTGAGTCAGAGGACATGTTCTGTAGTGGAGCTGAAACGCTTCCTTAGTTCTCATCTCAGAGATAAAAGTAGAGCACAGAGGAGCTGAGTAACGCTATACAGCAGCACAGGGAAACGCCTCAGCAGTTTGCATACAGGTTAATGGGGCTCAAACAGCGTGTACTGTTCGTATCACAGCAGAGCGGTGATGAGTTTGACTATGTTAAGTCGTTATTTTAGAGATCTGTTAAGTCGTTATTTTAGAGATCTGTTAAGTCGTTATTTTAGAGATCTGTTAAGTCGTTATTTTAGAGATCTGTTAAGTCGTTATTTTAGAGATCTGTTAAGTCGTTATTTTAGAGATCTGTTAAGTCGTTATTTTAGAGATCTGTTAAGTCGTTATTTTAGAGATCTGTTAAGTCGTTATTTTAGAGATCTTTTATGTCGTTATTTTAGAGATCTGTTAAGTCGTTATTTTAGAGATCTGTTAAGTCATTATTTTAGAGATCTGTTAAGTCGTTATTTTAGAGATCTGTTAAGTCGTTATTTTAGAGATCTGTTAAGTCATTATTTTAGAGATCTGTTAAGTCGTTATTTTAGAGATCTGTTAAGTCGTTATTTTAGAGATCTGTTAAGTCGTTATTTTAGAGATCTGTTAAGTCATGTCACGATCGTTGTTAGATGAAGCGGACCAAGGCGCAGCGTGATAAGTGTACATTCTTTATTGAAGTACACAACACGAACCAAAACAATAAACCAAACGATACGTGAAGTCCTAGGTTAAATAACACAAACCTTCCAGATCAAGATCCCACAAAATAACTGTGCCAAACAGGCTGCCTAAGTATGGACCTCAATCAGAGACAACAAGCTACAGCTGCCTCTGATTGGGAACCACCCTGGCCAACATAGATATACACGAACTAGAACACAAACCTAGAAAACTAAACAATAGAAAATCCACACCCTGGCTCAACATTTAATAGTCCCAAGAGCTAGGGCGTGACAGTACCCCCCCCCCCAAAGGTGCGGACTGCGACCGCGCCAACCAAACACAACAGGGGAGGGGCCGGGTGGGCCTTCCGCCTCGGAGGCGGATCCGGCTCCGGGCGTGACCACCACTGTATCTCTACCCCCCCGTTGCGCCCCTGGTCTGGTCCCGCTGGCCGGAGCTGGACTGGACACTGGTGGAGCGGATTGCTCTGGCTCCGGTGTTGAGCAGCTGACCGGTGCCGTACCAGGCACCGGTGGAACAGGCACGGACCGTGCCGGACTGACGACGCGCACCACTGGCTTGGTGTGGGGAGCAGGAACGGGCCGGACCGGGCTGACGACGCGCACCACTGGCTTGGTGCGGGGAGCAGGAACGGGCCGGACCGGGCTGACGACACGCACCATTGGCTTGGTGCAGGGAGCAGGAACGGGCCGGACCGGGCTGGCGACGCGCACCATTGGCTTGGTGCGGGGAGCAGGAACAGGCCGGACCTGGCTGGCGACGCGCACCATTGGCTTGGTGCGGGGAGCAGGAACGGGCCGGACCGGGCTGGCGACGCGCACCATTGGCTTGGTGCGGGGAGCAGGAACAGGCCGCACCGGGCTGGCGACGCGCACCATT
This sequence comes from Coregonus clupeaformis, assembly GCF_020615455.1. NCBI lineage: Eukaryota > Metazoa > Chordata > Actinopteri > Salmoniformes > Salmonidae > Coregonus > Coregonus clupeaformis. The sequence continues at coordinate 59,326,562 of NC_059208.1, read as the reverse complement.
GGCTTGGTGCGGGGAGCAGGTACAGGCTGGACCGGGCTGGCAACGCGCACCATTGGCTTGGTGCCCACCCTCACTCCATCCCCCTCTCCTCTCTCTCTGTGACTTTACAACCCTCCCTCACTCCATCCCCCTCTCCTCTCCTCTCTCTCTGACTTTACAACCCTCCCTCACTCCACCCCTCTCCTCTCTCTCTCTCTGACTTTACAACCCACCCTCACTCCATCCCCCTCTCCTCTCTCTCTGTGACTTTACAACCCTCCCTCACTCCATCCCCCTCTCCTCTCCTCTCTCTCTGACTTTACAACCCTCCCTCACTCCACCCCTCTCCTTTCTCTCTCTCTGACTTTACAACCCTCCCTCACTCCATCCCCCTCTCCTCTCTCTCTCTGACTTTATAACCCACCCTCACTCCATCCCCCTCTCCTCTCTTCTTTCGCCAGGGCAGTGTCTGTCACTAATCTGTTTTTTTAATAGCATGTGACAGTTCCACATAACTTCTTGACATTTAGCTTTAATGAATCTGATTTCTCCGACTGGCAGCAGCAGCAACAAGGGCCTGGTCGGTCTGGTGGCTGAGGGAGCTGTCAGCATCGGGTGGGTGAGCTACTGACTGTCCTCCGAATGTCTATATGACTGCATCCCAAATGGCACCCTATGGGCCCAGGTCAAAGGTAGTGCACTAGATAGCATAGAGGGTGCCATTTGGAACACAGACAGGGTCTCTGGCCCCCATCATGTTTACCAGGGTGTTTCATCACTGTCTCCAAGCCTTCTTCCTCCTCCTCTTCCACTACTGTCATTCTCTACTCATGTATCCCCACTGGCATGGCAGTGACAGGACTCCAGAAGAGATGGCAGGGATAGAGAGAGACAGAGAGTGAGAGAGAATCCATAGACTCTAACCACTTCTGGGAAAATTGGAAAACAATTTTAAACAAACAACAACACGAAGAGTTATCTATCCAAAACGGAGATGTATGGATAAACCACTTCTCCAATCAGCTGTGGCAGACCAGCGGGTTTGATATAAACGTTTACACAGGTACCTCAAGGTGTTTATTTAAAACAATAAAGAAAAAGAAAAGCAACAGGTCTCCTCCAGGAGAACTCTTCCGGGTTACAGTCTTCTGGGCTCCAGGGAATGCGGTCTCCTCTGGGGTATAACCCCGAGCCCCTCCTCTGGGGTAGAACACAGAGCCCCTCCTCTGGGGTAGAACCCCGAGCCCCTCCTCTGGGGTAGAACACCGAGCCCCTCGGTTCTATCAGACCGTGAGGACGTCTGTCCGGTAGCAACCTCTCACTACCTCCAACCCTCCTCTGTGCTGCCCTCCTGGCAGCTTTATGGGCCCCGTACGGCCGGTGAGCAATCAGCCCCTTGATTACTCACCAGCCTCAATAAGCCCCAATTAGTACTGGCTGGAGGACCCGTCGAGATCGAGTGCATCAGAATGCACTGGATTCTCCAATTACATTACAGCCACAGGGCTCCATAGGACTCCATAGGGCTCCACAGGACTCCATAGGACTCCATAGGGCTCCACAGGGCTCCATAGGACTCCATAGGGCTCCACAGGACTCCATAGGGCTCCACAGGGCTCCACAGGGCTCCACAGGGCTCCACAGGGCTCCACATGACTCCACAGGGCTCCACAGGGCTCCACATGACTCCACAGGGCTCCATAGGGCTCCACAGGGCTCCACAGGGCTCCACATGGCTCCACAGGGCTCCACATGACTCCGTAGGGCTCCACAGGGCTCCACATGGCTCCACAGGGCTCCACAGGGCTCCACATGGCTCCACAGGGCTCCACATGACTCCACAGGGCTCCACAGGGCTCCACATGGCTCCACAGGGCTCCACATGACTCCACAGGGCTCCATAGGGCTCCACAGGGCTCCACAGGGCTCCACAGGGCTCCACAGGGCTCCACATGACTCCACAGGGCTCCACATGACTCCACAGGGCTCCACAGGGCTCCACAGGGCTCCACATGGCTCCACAGGGCTCCATAGGGCTCCACAGGACTCCACACGGCTTTGGTTAAAATAAATGCAATATATAGGGAATAGGGTGACATTTGGGACACTGCAGATGAAATCACAGTGAAATGATAACATGGCATCCTGCTAGTGGGGGAGAAATGAGGGCAGCGAGTGGTGGTGGGACACTGAGGAGGACATAGAATAATGCCTTATATTTGATTCTGTCAATGCCCAAATATATCTCTGAAATAGTCTAAATCTAATCCTGTTTTAGGGCAGCAGTATGTAGTTGAACGTAACATTCCCCTGTAGGTATGTTGAGTGATTGTCTGTTTTTAATAAAGCATCAAACATAATGGGTGCTTTGCACCTCTCCCTTTGCAGTAGGAACGGTTCCTTTTAAAGCCATCTAATTCAAAACAGGGATTCTCAACTATGCAACAGGGCCATATACATATGCTAATTAGGATCATATTAATTATCTTTCAATTGGGTAATTAGGCAATCTCAATTAAGGCATTGTTCATTACAGTAAATGCACAGGAAAGGTGTTTGAAGTTCTTTCCGCTGGGCCTCCCGTTCGGAGTGTGTGGGAGAGGGAGGGAGGCTTGACTGGGCTCGCTGCCACATCCAAATCTCACACACTCACACACACACAGTGTACTTGGCGGTGTCTTTAATAATTCATCCGTCCCAGATCATATAAGGGATGCACCCACAGCTTTCATCATTACACGGCATATGGTTCAGTAATGAAGCTGCTTCTGGTAAAGTAGTAATGACCGAGAGAAGAGGAGATATCACAACTCTCTCTCTCTCTCTCTCTCTCTCTCTGTCCCTCTCTCTCTCTCTCTCTCTCTCTCTCTCTCTCTGCCTCTCTCTCTCTCTCTCTCTCTCTGTCTCTCTCTCTCTCTCTCTGTCTCTCTCTCTCTCTCTCTGCTCTCTCTCTCTCTCTCTCTCTCTGCTCTCTCTCTGTCTCTCTCTCTGTCTCTCTCTCTCTGTCTATCTCTCTCTCTCTCTCTCTCTCTCTCTCTCTCTGTCTCTCTTTCTCTCTCTGTCTCTCTGTCTCTGTCTCTCTATCTCTCTCTCTCTCTCTCTCCCTTATTTTTTGCTATGTAGATAATGCATTATACAGGCTTGTTTGGAATGGATTCCAGTCCCGGCTGGTGTTCGTTGTGAGGCAGGCTGCCGTTGAGAAGGCCTGTTTACTGTGTAAGATTCTCCGTATGATGCTGTGAAAGAAACCAACAGAAACCACTGGCAGCTACCGTTGAAGTTGGAAGTTTACATACACCTTAGCCAAATACATTTAAACTCAGTTTTTCACAGTTCCTGACATTTAATCCTAGTAAAAATTCCCTGTCTTAGGTCAGTTAGGATCACCACTTTATTTTAAGAATGTGAAATGTCCGAATAATACTAGAGAGAATTATTTATTTATGCTTTTATTTCTTTTATCACATTCCCAGTGGGTCAGAAGTTTACATACACTCAATTAGTATTTGGTAGCATTGCCTTTCAATTGTTTAACTTGGGTCAAACGTTTCGGGTAGCCTTCCACAAGCTTCCCACAATAAGTTGGGTGAATGTTGGCCCATTCCTCCTGACAGAGCTGGTGTAACTGAATCAGGTTTGTAGGCCTCCTTGCTCGCACACACTTTTTCAGTTCTGCCCACCAAATTTCTCTAGGATTGAGGTCAGGGCTTTGTGATGGCCACTCCAATACCTTGACTTTGTTGTCCATAAGCCATTTTGCCACAACTTTGGAAGTATGCTTGGGGTCATTGTCCATTTTGAAGACCCATTTGGGACCAAGCTTTAACTTCCTGACTGATGTCTTGAGATGTTGCTTCAATATATCCACATAATTTTCCTTCCTCATGATGCCATCTATTTTGTGAAGTGCACCCGTCCCTCCTGCAGCAAAGCACCCCCACAGCATGATGCTGCTACCCCCATGCTTCACGGTTGGGATGGTGTTCTTCGGCTTGCAAGCATACCCCTTTTTCCTCCAAACATAACGATGGTCATTATGGCCAAACAGTTCTATATTTGTTTCATCAGACCAGAGGACATTCCTCCAAAAAGTACGATCTTTGTCCCCATGTGCAGTTGCAAACCGTAGTCTGGCTTTTATATGGCGGTTTTGGAGCAGTGGCTTCTTCCTTGCTGAGCGGCCTTTCAGGTTATGTCGATATAGGACTCGTTTTACTGTGGATATAGATACTTTTGTACCTGTTTCCTCCAGCATCTTCACAAGGTCCTTTGCTGTTGTTCCGGGATTGATTTGTACTTTCCGCACCAAAGTACGTTCATCTCTAGGAGAGAGAACGCGTCTCCTTCCTGAGCGGTATGGTTCAGAATATTACAGATCAATGAAAGAAATCTGTGTAAATACATGCATATTTGTCTCCTTTCCAGCACCAATTGTGTATTATTTATGAATAATAATGCAAAACTGGTTTGGAGAGTACAAAATATATGGGTGAATCAAAAATATAGCGGTTTGATTCATCCGGAAAGTTGCAATGTTCAATTGTTCAAGCTATGAAATATTGGAAGGTGAGAAAAGTGTACAATAGAGGTTGAACAGTAGTCCTATAAATCTACCCCAATAATCCTCACCGATCATGGAGCTGTCATGACAACGGTCCAGTTGTCAGGAACCATGTGCCAGGCTCTAGGTTCAAACTGATACTTAACTGTTACATAAGGTCTGTGTTCCACAATGATTCAAATAGGATACATGTCCAAAATTATTTCACAACTTGTAATAGAAAGATGCGAAATGTAAGGAAACTAACACTAAAGTCACAGTTATAAATGTATGTGGGTATAACCATAGAGTTCCTATTAAATGACAGTGCGTGGAGAATGGTGTTATTTCTATCAGGAAAAAGAGAGTAGATGTTGTTCCACTTTGAACCGACAGGTTGCTCGACTTTATTTATAGTTTCATCGCACGTAAAGGTGGTGGAATTATGAGGGAATTAAGTCAGTCAGAATACGGTATAACTTTAGACACGCCTCCGCCACACCTTCATTTATTTGATCTCCATTCCAAACGAATAGTGGGTGAATAGCATGGTATTCTCATGCTTAAGTTCAAGGACAGAATACGTGTAGAGAGAAACGTGCATAAAAAAGGAATTACGTTCCATTTACGTTTAACTCAGATTGGAATTTCCCTCATAGAGAACAGGGTGCCACTTGGTACACAGCCTGTCCCATAACCACAACAGACAGGGACACAGCCTGTCCCATAACCACAACAGACAGGGACACAGCCTGTCCCATAACCACAACAGACAGGGACACAGCCTGTCCCATAACCACAACAGACAGGGACACAGCCTGTCCCATAACCACAACAGACAGGGACACAGCCTGTCCCATAACCACAACAGACAGGGACACAGCCTGTCCCATAACCACAACAGACAGGGACACAGCCTGTCCCATAACCACAACAGACAGGGACACAGCCTGTCCCATAACCACAACAGACAGGGACACAGCCTGTCCCATAACCACAACAGACAGGGACACAGCCTGTCCCATAACCACAACAGACAGGGACACAGCCTGTCCCATAACCACAACAGACAGGGACACAGCCTGTCCCATAACCCACAGACAGGGACAGCCTGTCCCATAACCACAACAGACAGGGACACAGCCTGTCCCATAACCACAACAGACAGGGACACAGCCTGTCCCATAACCACAACAGACAGGGACACAGCCTGTCCCATAACTACAGCATGTCAAACAAGTGGTTGTATTAATTTGGGATCTATCGCATCCCACAACTGTCCCAGACTATGAATGGAATATTTACAGTATTTCTCACACAGAATAGAATAGAATAACTTGTGCACTATGGGGATAGTAGACTGACAGAGGCTAGTGTTTTAGCTGTTTGTTTGGCCTGCTCACCTTGTTGGCTGACGAAAAGTAAACGTGGACATTTCTTCCAACATCTTCAATATGTGCCTTGGAATTCGATAACGGTTGCGTCCCTGATGTGTCTGTCTTCACTTGTAGCCTGTGAAAAGGACCCGATCACGTGATGGGAATTGGCCAATAAGAATTGAGATATCTGAGAGAGCCATTTGTGTGAGAGGTGCTTCGGAGCATGCAACCGGAAGAAGGGAATTATAATTATTATATTCAGCCCAAGGGCACAACGGCCACTGGCTTCAAAATACATGTTTTTTTTTTAGGGGGCATTACGGCCACACAAAGGGGATGCCGCCGGGAAATTCGAGGCATTATCAAGTGCTTGTCAAATTGTGAACGAGAGACTAATGAAGTGTGTACAGCCTGCGCAAAAACCAAGCAGAGCTCATGCCTTTCATGCAAGTTTTTGCCAGTCCTCTCCCATCTCAGAGTGACGACCAGTCCTCTCCCATCTCAGAGTGATGACCAGTCCTCTCCCATCTCAGAGTGATGAACAGTCCCCTCCCATCTCAGAGTGACGACCAGTCCTCTCCCATCTCAGAGTGATGACCAGTCCTCTCCCATCTCAGAGTGATGACCAGTCCCCTCCCATCTCAGAGTGATGACCAGTCCTCTCCCATCTCAGAGTGATGACCAGTCCTCTCCCATCTCAGAGTGATGACCAGTCCTCTCCCATCTCAGAGTGATGACCAGTCCTCTCCCATCTCAGAGTGATGACCAGTCCTCTCCCATCTCAGAGTGATGACCAGTCCTGTCCCATCTCAGAGTGATGACCAGTCCTCTCCCATCTCAGAGTGATGACCAGTCCTGTCCCATCTCAGAGTGATGACCAGTCCTCTCCCATCTCAGAGTGATGACCAGTCCTCTCCCATCTCAGTGTGATGACCAGTCCTCTCCCATCTCAGAGTGATGACCAGTCCTCTCCCATCTCAGAGTGATGACCAGTCCTCTCCCATCTCAGAGTGATGACCAGTCCTCTCCCATCTCAGAGTAATGACCAGTCCTCTCCCATCTCAGAGTGATGACCAGTCCTCTCCCATCTCAGAGTGATGACCAGTCCTCTCCCATCTCAGAGTGATGACCAGTCCTCTCCCATCTCAGAGTGATGACCAGTCCTCTCCCATCTCAGAGTGATGACCAGTCCTCTCCCATCTCAGAGTGATGACCAGTCCTCTCCCATCTCAGTGTGAGACCAGTCCTCTCCCATCTCAGTGTGATGACCAGTCCTCTCCCATCTCAGTGTGAGACCAGTCCTCTCCCATCTCAGTGTGAGACCAGTCCTCTCCCATCTCAGTGTGATGACCAGTCCTCTCCCATCTCAGTGTGAGACCAGTCCTCTCCCATCTCAGAGTGATGACCAGTCCTCTCCCATCTCAGAGTGATGACCAGTCCTTTCCCATCTCAGAGTGATGACCAGTCCTCTCCCATCTCAGAGTGAGACCAGTCCTCTCCCATCTCAGAGTGATGACCAGTCCTCTCCCATCTCAGAGTGATGACCAGTCCTCTCCCCATCTCAGAGTGATGACCAGTCCTCTCCCATCTCAGAGTGATGACCAGTCCTCTCCCATCTCAGAGTGATGACCAGTCCTCTCCCATCTCAGAGTGATGACCAGTCCTCTCCCATCTCAGAGTGATGACCAGTCCTCTCCCATCTCAGTGTGAGACCAGTCCTCTCCCATCTCAGAGTGATGACCAGTCCTCTCCCATGTCAGAGTGATGACCAGTCCTCTCCCATCTCAGAGTGATGACCAGTCCTCTCCCATCTCAGAGTGAGACCAGTCCTCTCCCATCTCAGTGTGATGACCAGTCCCCTCCCATCTCAGAGTGATGACCAGTCCTCTCCCATCTCAGTGTGATGACCAGTCCTCTCCCATGTCAGAGTGAGACCAGTCCTCTCCCATCTCAGAGTGATGACCAGTCCTCTCCCATCTCAGTGTGATGACCAGTCCTCTCCCATCTCAGAGTGATGACCAGTCCTCTCCCATCTCAGTGTGAGACCAGTCCTCTCCCATCTCAGTGTGATGACCAGTCCTCTCCCATCTCAGTGTGATGACCAGTCCTCTCCCATCTCAGTGTGATGACCAGTCCTCTCCCATCTCAGTGTGAGACCAGTCCTCTCCCATCTCAGAGTGATGACCAGTCCTCTCCCATCTCAGAGTGATGACCAGTCCTCTCCCATCTCAGAGTGATGACCAGTCCTCTCCCATCTCAGTGTGATGACCAGTCCCCTCCAATCTCAGTGTGAGACCAGTCCTCTCCCATCTCAGAGTGATGACCAGTCCTCTCCCATCTCAGTGTGATGACCAGTCCTCTCCCATCTCAGAGTGATGACCAGTCCTCTCCCATCTCAGAGTGATGACCAGTCCTCTCCCATCTCAGTGTGATGACCAGTCCTCTCCCATGTCAGAGTGATGACCAGTCCTCTCCCATCTCAGATTGATGACCAGTCCTCTCCCATCTCAGTGTGAGACCAGTCCTCTCCCATCTCAGAGTGATGACCAGTCCTCTCCCATCTCAGTGTGAGACCAGTCCTCTCCCATCTCAGTGTGATGACCAGTTCTCTCCCATCTCAGTGTGAGACCAGTCCTCTCCCATCTCAGTGTGAGACCAGTCCTCTCCCATCTCAGTGTGATGACCAGTCCTCTCCCATCTCAGTGTGAGACCAGTCCTCTCCCATCTCAGTGTGATGACCAGTCCTCTCCCATCTCAGAGTGATGACCAGTCCTCTCCCATCTCAGAGTGATGACCAGTCCTCTCCCATCTCAGTGTGATGACCAGTCCTCTCCCATGTCAGAGTGATGACCAGTCCTCTCCCATCTCAGAGTGATGACCAGTCCTCTCCCATCTCAGTGTGAGACCAGTCCTCTCCCATCTCAGAGTGATGACCAGTCCTCTCCCATCTCAGTGTGAGACCAGTCCTCTCCCATCTCAGTGTGATGACCAGTCCTCTCCCATCTCAGTGTGAGACCAGTCCTCTCCCATCTGAGTGTGAGACCAGCCCTCTCCCATCTCAGTGTGATGACCAGTCCTCTCCCATCTCAGTGTGAGACCAGTCCTCTCCCATCTCAGTGTGATGACCAGTCCTCTCCCATCTCAGAGTGATGACCAGTCCTCTCCCATCTCAGAGTGATGACCAGTCCTCTCCCATCTCAGTGTGAGACCAGTCCTCTCCCATCTCAGTGTGAGACCAGTCCTCTCCCATCTCAGTGTGAGACCAGTCCTCTCCCATCTCAGTGTGATGACCAGTCCTCTCCCATCTCAGTGTGAGACCAGTCCTCTCCCATCTCAGTGTGATGACCAGTCCTCTCCCATCTCAGTGTCAGACCAGTCCTCTCCCATCTCAGTGTGATGACCAGTCCTCTCCCATCTCAGTGTGAGACCAGTCCTCTCCCATCTCAGTGTGATGACCAGTCCTCTCCCATCTCAGAGTGATGACCAGTCCTCTCCCATCTCAGAGTGATGACCAGTCCTCTCCCATCTCAGTGTGAGACCAGTCCTCTCCCATCTCAGTGTGAGACCAGTCCTCTCCCATCTCAGTGTGAGACCAGTCCTCTCCCATCTCAGTGTGATGACCAGTCCTCTCCCATCTCAGTGTGAGACCAGTCCTCTCCCATCTCAGTGTGATGACCAGTCCTCTCCCATCTCAGAGTGATGACCAGTCCTCTCCCATCTCAGTGTGAGACCAGTCCTCTCCCATCTCAGTGTGAGACCAGTCCTCTCCCATCTCAGTGTGAGACCAGTCCTCTCCCATCTCAGTGTGAGACCAGTCCTCTCCCCATCTCAGTGTGAGACCAGTCCTCTCCCATCTCAGTGTGAGACCAGTCCTCTCCCATCTCAGTGTGAGACCAGTCCTCTCCCATCTCAGTGTGAGACCAGTCCTCTCCCATCTCAGTGTGATGACCAGTCCTCTCCCATCTCAGAGTGATGACCAGTCCTCTCCCATCTCAGTGTGATGACCAGTCCTCTCCCATCTCAGTGTGAGACCAGTCCTCTCCCATCTCAGTGTGAGACCAGTCCTCTCCCATCTCAGAGTGAGACCAGTCCTCTCCCTCTCAGTGTGAGACCAGTCCTCTCCCATCTCAGTGTGAGACCAGTCCTCTCCCATCTCAGAGTGAGACCAGTCCTCTCCCCTCTCAGTGTGAGACCAGTCCTCTCCCATCTCAGTGTGATGACCAGTCCTCTCCCATCTCAGTGTGAGACCAGTCCTCTCCCATCTCAGAGTGAGACCAGTCCTCTCCCATCTCAGTGTGAGACCAGTCCTCTCCCATCTCAGTGTGAGACCAGTCCTCTCCCATCTCAGAGTGAGACCAGTCCTCTCCCATCTCAGTGTGATGACCAGTCCTCTCCCATCTCAGTGTGAGACCAGTCCTCTCCCATCTCAGTGTGAGACCAGTCCTCTCCCATCTCAGAGTGCGACCAGTCCTCTCCCTCTCAGTGTGAGACCAGTCCTCTCCCATCTCAGTGTGAGACCAGTCCTCTCCCATCTCAGAGTGAGACCAGTCCTCTCCCTCTCAGTGTGAGACCAGTCCTCTCCCATCTCAGTGTGATGACCAGTCCTCTCCCATCTCAGTGTGAGACCAGTCCTCTCCCATCTCAGAGTGAGACCAGTCCTCTCCCATCTCAGTGTGAGACCAGTCCTCTCCCATCTCAGTGTGAGACCAGTCTTCTCCCATCTCAGTGTGAGACCAGTCCTCTCCCATCTCAGTGTGAGACCAGTCCTCTCCCATCTCAGAGTGAGACCAGTCCTCTCCCTCTCCCATGTCAGAGTGATGACCAGTCCTCTCCCTCTCCCATGTCAGAGTGATGACCAGTCCTCTCCCATCTCAGTGTGAGACCAGTCCTCTCCCATCTCAGAGTGAGACCAGTCCTCTCCCTCTCCCATGTCAGAGTGATGACCAGTCCTCTCCCTCTCCCATGTCAGAGTGATGACCAGTCCTCTCCCATCTCAGTGTGAGACCAGTCCTCTCCCATCTCAGTGTGAGACCAGTCCTCTCCCATCTCAGTGTGAGACCAGTCCTCTCCCATCTCAGTGTGAGACCAGTCCTCTCCCATCTCAGAGTGATGACCAGTCCTCTCCCATCTCAGAGTGATGACCAGTCCTCTCCCATCTCAGTGTGAGACCAGTCCTCTCCCATCTCAGAGTGATGACCAGTCCTCTCCCATCTCAGTGTGAGACCAGTCCTCTCCCATCTCAGTGTGATGACCAGTCCTCTCCCATCTCAGTGTGAGACCAGTCCTCTCCCATCTCAGTGTGAGACCAGTCCTCTCCCATCTCAGTGTGATGACCAGCCCTCTCCCATCTCAGTGTGAGACCAGTCCTCTCCCATCTCAGTTTGATGACCAGTCCTCTCCCATCTCAGAGTGATGACCAGTCCTCTCCCATCTCAGAGTGATGACCAGTCCTCTCCCATCTCAGTGTGAGACCAGTCCTCTCCCATCTCAGTGTGAGACCAGTCCTCTCCCATCTCAGTGTGAGACCAGTCCTCTCCCATCTCAGTGTGATGACCAGTCCTCTCCCATCTCAGTGTGAGACCAGTCCTCTCCCATCTCAGTGTGATGACCAGTCCTCTCCCATCTCAGTGTGAGACCAGTCCTCTCCCATCTCAGTGTGAGACCAGTCCTCTCCCATCTCAGTGTGAGACCAGTCCTCTCCCCATCTCAGTGTGATGACCAGTCCTCTCCCATCTCAGTGTGAGACCAGTCCTCTCCCATCTCAGTGTGATGACCAGTCCTCTCCCCATCTCAGAGTGATGACCAGTCCTCTCCCATCTCAGTGTGAGACCAGTCCTCTCCCATCTCAGTGTGAGACCAGTCCTCTCCCATCTCAGTGTGAGACCAGTCCTCTCCCATCTCAGTGTGAGACCAGTCCTCTCCCATCTCAGTGTGAGACCAGTCCTCTCCCATCTCAGTGTGAGACCAGTCCTCTCCCATCTCAGTGTGAGACCAGTCCTCTCCCATCTCAGTGTGAGACCAGTCCTCTCCCATCTCAGTGTGAGACCAGTCCTCTCCCATCTCAGTGTGATGACCAGTCCTCTCCCATCTCAGAGTGATGACCAGTCCTCTCCCATCTCAGTGTGATGACCAGTCCTCTCCCATCTCAGTGTGAGACCAGTCCTCTCCCATCTCAGTGTGAGACCAGTCCTCTCCCATCTCAGAGTGAGACCAGTCCTCTCCCTCTCAGTGTGAGACCAGTCCTCTCCCATCTCAGTGTGAGACCAGTCCTCTCCCATCTCAGAGTGAGACCAGTCCTCTCCCTCTCAGTGTGAGACCAGTCCTCTCCCATCTCAGTGTGATGACCAGTCCTCTCCCATCTCAGTGTGAGACCAGTCCTCTCCCATCTCAGAGTGAGACCAGTCCTCTCCCATCTCAGTGTGAGACCAGTCCTCTCCCATCTCAGTGTGAGACCAGTCCTCTCCCATCTCAGAGTGAGACCAGTCCTCTCCCCATCTCAGTGTGATGACCAGTCCTCTCCCATCTCAGTGTGAGACCAGTCCTCTCCCATCTCAGTGTGAGACCAGTCCTCTCCCATCTCAGAGTGAGACCAGTCCTCTCCCTCTCAGTGTGAGACCAGTCCTCTCCCATCTCAGTGTGAGACCAGTCCTCTCCCATCTCAGAGTGAGACCAGTCCTCTCCCTCTCCCATGTCAGAGTGATGACCAGTCCTCTCCCTCTCTCATGTCAGAGAAATGACCAGTCCTCTCCCATCTCAGTGTGAGACCAGTCCTCTCCCATCTCAGTGTGAGACCAGTCCTCTCCCATCTCAGTGTGAGACCAGTCCTCTCCCATCTCAGTGTGAGACCAGTCCTCTCCCATCTCAGAGTGATGACCAGTCCTCTCCCATCTCAGAGTGATGACCAGTCCTCTCCCATCTCAGTGTGAGACCAGTCCTCTCCCATCTCAGAGTGATGACCAGTCCTCTCCCATCTCAGTGTGATGACCAGTCCTCTCCCATCTCAGAGTGATGACCAGTCCTCTCCCATCTCAGTGTGAGACCAGTCCTCTCCCATCTCAGTGTGAGACCAGTCCTCTCCCATCTCAGTGTGATGACCAGTCCTCTCCCATCTCAGTGTGATGACCAGTCCTCTCCCATCTCAGTGTGAGACCAGTCCTCTCCCATCTCAGAGTGATGACCAGTCCTCTCCCATCTCAGAGTGATGACCAGTCCTCTCCCATCTCAGTGTGAGACCAGTCCTCTCCCATCTCAGTGTGAGACCAGTCCTCTCCCATCTCAGTGTGATGACCAGTCCTCTCCCATCTCAGAGTGATGACCAGTCCTCTCCCATCTCAGTGTGATGACCAGTCCTCTCCCATCTCAGTGTGAGACCAGTCCTCTCCCATCTCAGTGTGAGACCAGTCCTCTCCCATCTCAGAGTGAGACCAGTCCTCTCCCTCTCAGTGTGAGACCAGTCCTCTCCCATCTCAGTGTGGGACCAGTCCTCTCCCATCTCAGAGTGAGACCAGTCCTCTCCCTCTCAGTGTGACACCAGTCCTCTCCCATCTCAGTGTGATGACCAGTCCTCTCCCATCTCAGTGTGAGACCAGTCCTCTCCCATCTCAGAGTGAGACCAGTCCTCTCCCATCTCAGTGTGAGACCAGTCCTCTCCCATCTCAGTGTGAGACCAGTCCTCTCCCATCTCAGAGTGAGACCAGTCCTCTCCCATCTCAGTGTGATGACCAGTCCTCTCCCATCTCAGTGTGAGACCAGTCCTCTCCCATCTCAGTGTGAGACCAGTCCTCTCCCATCTCAGAGTGAGACCAGTCCTCTCCCCTCTCAGTGTGAGACCAGTCCTCTCCCATCTCAGTGTGAGACCAGTCCTCTCCCATCTCAGAGTGAGACCAGTCCTCTCCCTCTCCCATGTCAGAGTGATGACCAGTCCTCTCCCTCTCTCATGTCAGAGAAATGACCAGTCCTCTCCCATCTCAGTGTGAGACCAGTCCTCTCCCATCTCAGTGTGAGACCAGTCCTCTCCCATCTCAGTGTGAGACCAGTCCTCTCCCATCTCAGTGTGAGACCAGTCCTCTCCCCATCTCAGAGTGATGACCAGTCCTCTCCCATCTCAGAGTGATGACCAGTCCTCTCCCATCTCAGTGTGAGATCAGTCCTCTCCCATCTCAGAGTGATGACCAGTCCTCTCCCATCTCAGTGTGAGACCAGTCCTCTCCCATCTCAGTGTGATGACCAGTCCTCTCCCCATCTCAGTGTGAGACCAGTCCTCTCCCATCTCAGTGTGAGACCAGTCCTCTCCCATCTCAGTGTGATGACCAGTCCTCTCCCATCTCAGTGTGAGACCAGTCCTCTCCCCATCTCAGTGTGATGACCAGTCCTCTCCCATCTCAGAGTGATGACCAGTCCTCTCCCATCTCAGAGTGATGACCAGTCCTCTCCCATCTCAGTGTGAGACCAGTCCTCTCCCATCTCAGTGTGAGACCAGTCCTCTCCCATCTCAGTGTGAGACCAGTCCTCTCCCATCTCAGTGTGATGACCAGTCCTCTCCCATCTCAGTGTGAGACCAGTCCTCTCCCATCTCAGTGTGATGACCAGTCCTCTCCCATCTCAGTGTGAGACCAGTCCTCTCCCATCTCAGTGTGAGACCAGTCCTCTCCCATCTCAGTGTGAGACCAGTCCTCTCCCATCTCAGTGTGATGACCAGTCCTCTCCCATCTCAGTGTGAGACCAGTCCTCTCCCATCTCAGTGTGATGACCAGTCCTCTCCCATCTCAGAGTGATGACCAGTCCTCTCCCATCTCAGTGTGAGACCAGTCCTCTCCCATCTCAGTGTGAGACCAGTCCTCTCCCATCTCAGTGTGAGACCAGTCCTCTCCCATCTCAGTGTGAGACCAGTCCTCTCCCATCTCAGTGTGAGACCAGTCCTCTCCCCATCTCAGTGTGAGACCAGTCCTCTCCCATCTCAGTGTGAGACCAGTCCTCTCCCATCTCAGTGTGAGACCAGTCCTCTCCCATCTCAGTGTGAGACCAGTCCTCTCCCATCTCAGTGTGATGACCAGTCCTCTCCCCATCTCAGAGTGATGACCAGTCCTCTCCCATCTCAGTGTGATGACCAGTCCTCTCCCATCTCAGTGTGAGACCAGTCCTCTCCCATCTCAGTGTGAGACCAGTCCTCTCCCATCTCAGAGTGAGACCAGTCCTCTCCCTCTCAGTGTGAGACCAGTCCTCTCCCATCTCAGTGTGAGACCAGTCCTCTCCCATCTCAGAGTGAGACCAGTCCTCTCCCTCTCAGTGTGAGACCAGTCCTCTCCCATCTCAGTGTGATGACCAGTCCTCTCCCATCTCAGTGTGAGACCAGTCCTCTCCCATCTCAGAGTGAGACCAGTCCTCTCCCCATCTCAGTGTGAGACCAGTCCTCTCCCATCTCAGTGTGAGACCAGTCCTCTCCCATCTCAGAGTGAGACCAGTCCTCTCCCATCTCAGTGTGATGACCAGTCCTCTCCCATCTCAGTGTGAGACCAGTCCTCTCCCATCTCAGTCTGAGACCAGTCCTCTCCCATCTCAGAGTGAGACCAGTCCTCTCCCTCTCAGTGTGAGACCAGTCCTCTCCCATCTCAGTGTGAGACCAGTCCTCTCCCCATCTCAGAGTGAGACCAGTCCTCTCCCCTCTCAGTGTGAGACCAGTCCTCTCCCATCTCAGTGTGATGACCAGTCCTCTCCCATCTCAGTGTGAGACCAGTCCTCTCCCATCTCAGAGTGAGACCAGTCCTCTCCCATCTCAGTGTGAGACCAGTCCTCTCCCATCTCAGTGTGAGACCAGTCCTCTCCCATCTCAGTGTGAGACCAGTCCTCTCCCATCTCAGTGTGAGACCAGTCCTCTCCCATCTCAGAGTGAGACCAGTCCTCTCCCTCTCCCATGTCAGAGTGATGACCAGTCCTCTCCCTCTCCCATGTCAGAGTGATGACCAGTCCTCTCCCATCTCAGTGTGAGACCAGTCCTCTCCCATCTCAGAGTGAGACCAGTCCTCTCCCTCTCCCATGTCAGAGTGATGACCAGTCCTCTCCCTCTCCCATGTCAGAGTGATGACCAGTCCTCTCCCATCTCAGTGTGAGACCAGGCCTCTCCCATCTCAGTGTGAGACCAGTCCTCTCCCATCTCAGTGTGATGACCAGTTCTCTCCCATCTCAGTGTGAGACCAGTCCTCTCCCATCTCAGAGTGAGACCAGTCCTCTCCCATCTCAGTGTGAGACCAGTCCTCTCCCATCTCAGTGTGAGACCAGTCCTCTCCCATCTCAGAGTGAGACCAGTCCTCTCCCATCTCAGTGTGATGACCAGTCCTCTCCCATCTCAGTGTGAGACCAGTCCTCTCCCATCTCAGTGTGAGACCAGTCCTCTCCCATCTCAGAGTGAGACCAGTCCTCTCCCTCTCAGTGTGGGACCAGTCCTCTCCCATCTCAGTGTGAGACCAGTCCTCTCCCATCTCAGAGTGAAACCAGTCCTCTCCCTCTCCCATGTCAGAGTGATGACCAGTCCTCTCCCTCTCTCATGTCAGAGTGATGACCAGTCCTCTCCCATCTCAGTGTGAGACCAGTCCTCTCCCATCTCAGTGTGAGACCAGTCCTCTCCCATCTCAGTGTGAGACCAGTCCTCTCCCATCTCAGTGTGAGACCAGTCCTCTCCCATCTCAGAGTGATGACCAGTCCTCTCCCATCTCAGAGTGATGACCAGTCCTCTCCCATCTCAGTGTGAGACCAGTCCTCTCCCATCTCAGAGTGATGACCAGTCCTCTCCCATCTCAGTGTGAGACCAGTCCTCTCCCATCTCAGTGTGATGACCAGTCCTCTCCCATCTCAGTGTGAGACCAGTCCTCTCCCATCTCAGTGTGAGACCAGTCCTCTCCCATCTCAGTGTGATGACCAGTCCTCTCCCATCTCAGTGTGAGACCAGTCCTCTCCCATCTCAGTGTGATGACCAGTCCTCTCCCATCTCAGAGTGATGACCAGTCCTCTCCCATCTCAGAGTGATGACCAGTCCTCTCCCATCTCAGTGTGAGACCAGTCCTCTCCCATCTCAGTGTGAGACCAGTCCTCTCCCATCTCAGTGTGAGACCAGTCCTCTCCCATCTCAGTGTGATGACCAGTCCTCTCCCATCTCAGTGTGAGACCAGTCCTCTCCCATCTCAGTGTGATGACCAGTCCTCTCCCCATCTCAGTGTGAGACCAGTCCTCTCCCATCTCAGTGTGAGACCAGTCCTCTCCCATCTCAGTGTGAGACCAGTCCTCTCCCATCTCAGTGTGATGACCAGTCCTCTCCCATCTCAGTGTGAGACCAGTCCTCTCCCATCTCAGTGTGATGACCAGTCCTCTCCCCATCTCAGAGTGATGACCAGACCTCTCCCATCTCAGTGTGAGACCAGTCCTCTCCCATCTCAGTGTGAGACCAGTCCTCTCCCATCTCAGTGTGAGACCAGTCCTCTCCCATCTCAGTGTGAGACCAGTCCTCTCCCATCTCAGTGTGAGACCAGTCCTCTCCCATCTCAGTGTGAGACCAGTCCTCTCCCATCTCAGTGTGAGACCAGTCCTCTCCCATCTCAGTGTGAGACCAGTCCTCTCCCCATCTCAGTGTGAGACCAGTCCTCTCCCATCTCAGTGTGATGACCAGTCCTCTCCCATCTCAGAGTGATGACCAGTCCTCTCCCATCTCAGTGTGATGACCAGTCCTCTCCCATCTCAGTGTGAGACCAGTCCTCTCCCATCTCAGTGTGAGACCAGTCCTCTCCCATCTCAGAGTGAGACCAGTCCTCTCCCTCTCAGTGTGAGACCAGTCCTCTCCCATCTCAGTGTGAGACCAGTCCTCTCCCCATCTCAGAGTGAGACCAGTCCTCTCCCTCTCAGTGTGAGACCAGTCCTCTCCCATCTCAGTGTGATGACCAGTCCTCTCCCATCTCAGTGTGAGACCAGTCCTCTCCCATCTCAGAGTGAGACCAGTCCTCTCCCATCTCAGTGTGAGACCAGTCCTCTCCCATCTCAGTGTGAGACCAGTCCTCTCCCATCTCAGAGTGAGACCAGTCCTCTCCCATCTCAGTGTGATGACCAGTCCTCTCCCATCTCAGTGTGAGACCAGTCCTCTCCCATCTCAGTCTGAGACCAGTCCTCTCCCATCTCAGAGTGAGACCAGTCCTCTCCCTCTCAGTGTGAGACCAGTCCTCTCCCATCTCAGTGTGAGACCAGTCCTCTCCCATCTCAGAGTGAGACCAGTCCTCTCCCTCTCAGTGTGAGACCAGTCCTCTCCCATCTCAGTGTGATGACCAGTCCTCTCCCATCTCAGTGTGAGACCAGTCCTCTCCCATCTCAGAGTGAGACCAGTCCTCTCCCCATCTCAGTGTGAGACCAGTCCTCTCCCATCTCAGTGTGAGACCAGTCCTCTCCCATCTCAGTGTGAGACCAGTCCTCTCCCATCTCAGTGTGAGACCAGTCCTCTCCCATCTCAGAGTGAGACCAGTCCTCTCCCTCTCCCATGTCAGAGTGATGACCAGTCCTCTCCCATCTCAGTGTGAGACCAGGCCTCTCCCATCTCAGTGTGAGACCAGTCCTCTCCCATCTCAGTGTGAGACCAGTCCTCTCCCCATCTCAGAGTGAGACCAGTCCTCTCCCTCTCAGTGTGAGACCAGTCCTCTCCCATCTCAGTGTGATGACCAGTCCTCTCCCATCTCAGTGTGAGACCAGTCCTCTCCCATCTCAGAGTGAGACCAGTCCTCTCCCATCTCAGTGTGAGACCAGTCCTCTCCCATCTCAGTGTGAGACCAGTCCTCTCCCATCTCAGTGTGAGACCAGTCCTCTCCCATCTCAGTGTGAGACCAGTCCTCTCCCATCTCAGAGTGAGACCAGTCCTCTCCCTCTCCCATGTCAGAGTGATGACCAGTCCTCTCCCTCTCCCATGTCAGAGTGATGACCAGTCCTCTCCCATCTCAGTGTGAGACCAGTCCTCTCCCATCTCAGAGTGAGACCAGTCCTCTCCCTCTCCCATGTCAGAGTGATGACCAGTCCTCTCCCTCTCCCATGTCAGAGTGATGACCAGTCCTCTCCCATCTCAGTGTGAGACCAGGCCTCTCCCATCTCAGTGTGAGACCAGTCCTCTCCCATCTCAGTGTGATGACCAGTCCTCTCCCATCTCAGTGTGAGACCAGTCCTCTCCCATCTCAGAGTGAGACCAGTCCTCTCCCTCTCCAGTCCTCTCCCTCTCCAGTCCTCTCCCTCTCCAGTCCTCTCCCTCTCCAGTCCTCTCCCTCTCCAGTCCTCTCCCTCTCCCATACTGTGGGTGAACTAACTGGGAACGGCAATAGACTTCCCACCTGTGGCTGATTGATTGCCATTTGGGACTCAGACCCCTGACTGTTGTAAAGAGTGAGGAGGAAAACTCCTGGCCCTAATCATACATTCCTTTACTGGCTGTATGAGTTCTATGTTGAGAAGTCAGGAATAGAATCCAATAGAAGGTCTTTCTACTAGCCTGAGTGCCTGTCTGTTCGTGATATCCTGCCAACTCATGTCACTCATTGTCATGTCATGTTTGACTTGTCAAGGGCACAACCAGATCTGGGCCCATCCACACTACTCCTGTCCCTAATGGGTTCTGATGGACCCTCCACCAGGGGGAGCTCTGGTATACCTATTACAGACAACATTGTTCAAGCTAACAGCAGACATGTTTTCAGCAGAGGCATACCAGAGGATCTTCCTGTATGCTTAACAAGTAGAGAGCACAATCAGATGAAATAATACAGTGGTGCATAATCTATAGGAAGTATTACTGGGATGTCATGGTGCTGATACAGAACACTACCAGAAAGAACTATGTGGAGAAGGCTTCCATTCGTTTTTGTTCTTCTCAAGTAGCCTACTACAGACCAGTCAATCAATCATTCAACCATTTTCCTTTGTTCATCTTTCCTCAAAATGGTTAGTGTGCGTTTCAGTATGAACCAAGGGAGAGAGACAGGAAGGGAGAGAGAGACAGGAAGGGAGAGAGAGACAGGAAGGGAGAGAGAGACAGGAAGGGAGAGAGACACAGGAAGGGAGAAAGAGACAGGAAGGGAGAGAGAGACAGGAAGGGAGAGAGAGACAGGAAGGGAGAGAGAGACAGGAAGGGAGAGAGAGACAGGAAGGGAGAGAGAGACAGGAAGGGAGAGAGAGACAGGAAGGGAGAGAGAGACAGGGAGAGAGAGAGAGACAGGGAGGGAGAGAGAGACAGGAAGGGAGA